>NC_133653.1:267608381-268208381 GCF_009905375.1 Apium graveolens | reverse complement strand
TTATCGTAGGTAACCCGCAGCCGCTACCCTTCATTTGCGTACTGGGTAAACCCTACGGGCTCAGACAATAGCCTGCAAATCACGTGAACCAAGGTACACCGCATTTAAGCGACAGACTCTGCCTCAGGAGGCATAATCATAAATTCTCCTGTGGGATTCGAACCTGTGACCAAGAGGATAGTTATCCCCTCTTTAGCAAACTGAGCAATAATAAACAAACTGAGCAATAATAATGTGATTCTATTATTTTTAATTTCGGACCCGTGCTTTGCACGGGTTACCAACTAGTATTTTATAAATATTATTTATAAAACTAGTTTTAGATCATAATTTTGCTTTTAGTTGAGTAGTTGAGTTAGCTCTAAGTTAGGGATTGTTATTTGAACTTATATGAACAACACAACTGATTTGCATAAATAATGGAAGTAAAGTCTCGATAGTACTATGCATACATTGTATCCATCTTATATGTATAGTCTAAACTTTCTCCAACCAATGGCAGATAAGTCGAAGCAAGAGCTGGTATAGGTTGGTCTTTGATAGAACTCGAACCGAAATCATATGTCCTCGGTTTTAGAAATTGTAAACCGCAATTACAGGCCGGAATATCATTGGTTCGATATTGGATTCAGAAACTTCAATTCGATTTTATCGGTTCAGTTTTTGTTTAAAAATTGGAAAAAAGAAGAACGATAAAAATGTACCAAGTCAAGTAAATAAAACCTAACTAAAAAAACTATTTTGTCCTTTTTAAAACACTCGGTTTAGTTTAATCAATATGGAGTATTGGAATTTCAAATTGCGGAAATAACAATAACACATTGGTATTTTGATAAAAATTTACAACATATTTAATAATTCTAAATTTCATAAAAATCATATAAACTAAATATCATACATTATTTTATATAAATAATCAGTTCAGTTAGAACCTATAATTGGAGACGAACCCTTAATTAACTTGGTTCAATTCTTTATATTTCAATTTCAGTTTCGGATATGTGGAAGCTCGGGTACTTGAGCACAAAGGCAACAACAGCAGTGCTGGTGGTCTGAGAGCTACCGAAAAGTAAACCGACGATGTAGTCTTATTATCATACTTAAATATGTCTGCATATGGCATCTAAATATGCACAGAAATTTCAACTTTTTGCCCAAAAATTTAGCGGTTAATTCAACTTTTCTCAAAATTTAGGCCCAACGAATTCTTTCATAAGTTAGCATATGGTTTTTATATCTTCAACTGGACTATAAATGATTGAACTTATCAGTAGTAAATAGGAGCATTTATGACGAATCTAGGGTAAAAACTTTGTTGTATATGACCTTTTTGTGTTGTAGTGAAAATGCTCCTGTACAGCGAATTTCAAGATGGGCAAGACAAGCACCTATAGATTTCAGACTCAAGAGTCAAGCATGGGTTTCGCTATCAAATCATTACTATATATGATGAGAGATTACGTATAGGATTGGTGTTATTAAAACTAGCTAGGCTAAGTTGTAAATTTGAATGTGATGTATGCTCAATATGATATATATATTATAGCTTATACGAGAGTTCTTGTCTAAATGCAGTAAGAAATCATAGTGATATATACGACAGCGCTGCTAGTAGTAGTTGTCTAAATAATATGTACATATTATTTAAAAATTACTGCCAAATTTTTTTCCATTAATACGACCTATTATCATATTTTATAAAAATTATTTATAAAACTATAGTTTTAGATCATAATTTTGCTTATAGTTGAGTAGTTGAGTTAGCTCTAAGTTAGGGTTTGTTATTTGAACTTATGAACAACAGAACTGATTTGCATAAATATAGGAAGTACAGGCTCCGCACTATGCATACATTGTATCCGTCTTATGGAAAATACTTGGTGTACGAAACTTGATACAAAATTGTGTATAAAATATCATGTCTTAAGTTTTAACCTGGAATGGACCTAAATAAAACATTCCAGATCAATTTTCATATTATTATGTACAAATTTTTGGTACACAATTGTGTACACCTAGCAGTACTCCCATCTTATATGTATAGTCTAGAGATGCATAAAACTTTCTCCAACCAATGGCGGATAAGCACGAGCATGAGCCGGTATAGGTCCGTTTTTTTAGAACTAGAACCGAAATCATATGTCTTCGGTTTTAAAAATTGTACACGGAAATCAAAGGCCGGATCATTGGTTCAGTTTCAGATTCAAAAATCTCAATTCGGTTTTATTGGTTCGGTTTCTGTTTTAAAAACCAGAAAAAAAGAAGAATTGATTAGTTTAAAGATGAACAGAATGTCCTGCACAGTTCATAATAGACTAATTAGATGACAGGTGCTGAACTACTACAAAATACTAAAAAGCCACATAATTTTTTCATACAAATTTACAACATATTTACTAATTCTAAACTTGATAAAAATCATATAAACTAGATATCTTACATTAATTTATATAAAATAATCAGTTCAGTTGGATCCTATAATTGGAGACGAACCCTTTAACTTGGTTCAGTTCTATATATTTCAGTTTCAGTTTCGGATTGATTTGATTCAGATTAGTTTTGACTGGTTTTTTGCAGGTTTCAGTTTGGTTTCGATTTGAATCAGTTTTTTGCACAGCGCTTCTGGCCAACAGCATGTTTACGGAAACAAGCTTATAGGTAGTGTATGAATGGTCATATTTGTATAAATCTTGTAATTGTATTACTCGGCACCCCCGCTTCGTACGGCTTATCAGTCAACTACTTCAAGATAATAAGCCAGCTAGAAAAAAATAGGTATAACATGTATCATACCTTTGCAGACCTAGCTCGTTATAGATATGTGGAAGCTCGGGTACATGAGCACAAAGGCAACAACACCAGCAGTGCTGGTGCTCTCAGAGCTACCAATAAGTAAACCGAAGATGTGGTCTTATTATGATACTTAATAATTATACATGTGGAAGCTGGTACTTGATATGCATTATCACACACAATGTGCGCACATACATAGATATATTTCCATCTATTTGGTGTGGGAAATTATGCGAAGTGGAAGGCCTTCCTTCGGTACTGGGATGACGTGGAATTTTATCTTCTCGTGGGGATTGATCTTCTCTAATTTGTATTGAGTAACAATGTTATATATAAAAACTAGAATTTCAAGTCGAGCATACTCTTTTCCCGGGCACATTCTAGGTCCTCCACCAAAAGGTACAAAAGTGTAGGGAGCAGGTCCTTTTCCTTCGAATCTGGACGGATTAAATTTTTCTGGATCCGGAAAGTATTCCGGATTCTTGTTTGTTGTATACACTGTCCAAGATACCTACAAATAATTTTTGATAAATTAACTTAAAGTTTCATAGACAAAGATGGAGTAATATGGTAATTAGACCAGATGTGCATAGGTATCTGTTACATACCTTCCATCCCTTTGGAATGGTAAAACCAGCAAACCAAATATCGGCGACAGCCTCCCGGAAGCCACCGTGACCAGGTGGAGTTAGCCTTAATGATTCGCATACAGCATTCCATGTGTACCTCATCTTCTGAATATCTTCCCATGTTAGCAACTCCCCCTCTCTTTTTGATTGTGCAATTTCCACTAGTTCTGTGATATTGTATAATTAATCATATTTAATTATTGAAACTTAATTGTTTGCTCAAAAGCAATTATAATAATAAGTTATGATTTCTTTCTATGATTTAAAGAAATAGTAATTCACGGTGATCACTTCAGATGTTTTAAAGTACCTCTGTAAACCTCATCGTAAATATGAGGAAGTTCAGCAAGATAGCTGAGTATGAAGGTAATAGCAGTGCTGGTGGTCTCATAGCTAGCGAAAAGTAAACCAACAATGTTATTGTAAATCTCCTTATCGCTCATAATCTGTCCATTTTCGTTCTTCACCAGGAGCAATCGAGATAAAAAATCAGTAGACGATGATAACGTTATTTTTCTCTCCATCATTTCTTTTCTCCTGTTGCTAATGATCTTCAAAACCTCCTCTCTGACAATTTTACCCCCCTTAACACCTTTATTAAAGGCAGTACCGGGCATATTGATTGGGACAGAAAACAATCCAGTACTTACAAGTGTTAAGTGCTTGACCAGCCTCGTGAGATGCTCAACATCGACAACATCAATGAACAATCTAAATGCCAAATCTAACGTGTATTTCTTTGCCAGAGGAAGAACCTTTACTACAGGATTACCATGCCATTCAGATTGCATATGCTCTCGTGCCATGGCATCCATCACCGGGATGTACTGTTTTAGTGCATCCGGTTTCAGGATCTCACGCACATAATTATTCATGACAGGAGAAACTTCATCCACAGGAATGTCTATAAACTCGGGGAAAAACAAGACCTTTCTCACGGACACTGGCCACCAGGGGGTGGTCAGTTTGGTGTAAACAAACTTGTTTCCTCGTGCTCCACAAATCACAGCCATTTTTTGCCCAAAAAGGCTAGTTTGAAACACATCATTGGAGTACTTTTTTTGTCTTTCACTGATAAATTTTTGAGGACCTGATAACAAAAATTTAATCGTTTCTCCAACCACTGGCCATCCACATGAACCTGGTGGAACTTTTATGTTTGAACCTGCACAATTTGGTTTTAGCAATACGAGCAAAAGTGACAGAGGAAGAATTATAAGTGAAATACAGAGACATAATATCAAAGTTAGTGCATTCATTGCTATTTATCAATATGTTGTGGTATCAAAATCTGTACAAACAAGAATTATATAGAAGAATTGCCAAAGTCACAACTACCTTATCAATTCATCCCTTGTCGTCGTCTTGACCAGCTGGCATAAGCATTAAGAAGTGTCATATAGCAAAAGCATAAGAGACTTGTTTGATCGAATATTTAAATTTATTAATGATCACCTCACTTACAGTTGAGAGTTGATCTAATATCTCTCTCCAGCTAAACTTAGTAATGGATTCTTACTCCTGATTGTTATAATCACATAGAGATGATGAAGATGATGACGCGGGCACCTTGACATTGCTGTTAATCTATCCTTCAACCTCCACCCTTCACCAAAATAGACTAAAGGATGAATGACCTATTTAAACAATCTATAATTTGGTGAGGAGTGTGCTGACATCTACATCTTGCCAAAATTTTATTTAATGGATAATTTGGATATGCAGTTGAATGAATTTGAAGAATCTAAAAAGGATACACTCTTGGTCTACCCGCATCTGAAGCTCTAACCAAAATGTTTAACACTTGGTCATGGACATGAGATATTATACAGGTTTCTGATGATGGAACTTCATTACAAGCTCTCCGAGAACGGTGCAGATTTGTCACGACAATTTTGTCACGAGAGTGATCAAGCGTTAAGCCTAGGTTTCAGTGTATTCAAGTTTGAGCGGGTATTCTATCTCATAATACTTCTCACACAAACTCTATCATTTTATCTCGCTTGAATATTTCAAAACCTTTCTAACCGGCTGTTTTATCGCTCCTTATATCTTTGATTTTCAAACAGTCTTGTTTAACAAATTTTATCGGTTTAAGTTTGAAAACCTCAAATCGTTACTTCAAAAAATAAACTCATACCTTTCTAGTGGAATCATCAATGAAAGTGATATAGTAGCGAGATCAGCCCAATTACGCAACTGTTGTTTGAAAATATACATCTTTATCAACTAACTCTAACTTTTTAGCCTTAGAGGTCCTCCGTAATTTTACAAAAGTAACACGTTTATACTTTCCAAGAACACATGACTTACATAATCCAACTTTCACATTCTTCAACTCTGGAATCTTCCCCTTCGAAGTTAACAACTTCATACCTTTTTCACTTATATGACCAAGCTTTTGGTGCCACAAAGTTGAAGACTTAATCTCATCAGTAACTGCATCCGATTCATACCTAGATTGTTCAACAATATACAAAATCTCCCTCTTTTCTCCACGAGCAATAACTAGATTCCCCTTTATAACCGTCCGATGTCTGTCTCCGAAAGTAACCCGATACTTTTCCTTATCTAACTGTCCCGCATACATCAACATCTTCTTAAGTTCATGAATGTACTTTACATTGTTGAACGTCCAACTAATTCTCAAAGAGGTTCTGAGATTAATATCTCCCATACCCGCAATATCCAAAGTCTCATCATCAGCAAGACGAACTTTACTAAAATTTTCAACTCTGAAATTTAACATTAAATCCTTATAAGGGGTAGCATGGAATGATGCACCATAATTCATAACCCATGATTCAACCGAACATTGAACACAACAAATCAAAATATCGTCATCCACCACTTCTTCAACTCTATTAGCTGAATTATGCTCTTTACTTTTTCCTTTAGGAACCGTGGGAGCCGTGCACTGATTCCTGAAATGACCCTTCTTCTGACAATTCCAATAAACAATATCCTTACGATCTTTGGAATATCCTCTCTTCCGTGACTTCGATCTTCTACGCCCCTTATTATGCCCCTTTTCGAACTTTCTGTCTCTACTCTCAGCACTCAACAAGGAACCTGACGAATCTCCTGAATTTCTCCTACGAATATCTTCTTCAAGAATCATATCTCGAACTCCATCAAAAGTCATCTTACCGCTCCCAGATGAATAACTTATAGCAGTGACAAATCCTGACCAACTGTGTGGTAATGATGATGTCAACAATAAGGCCGGTACTTCATCATCGAATTTAATAACCACCGATACCAATCTTGCTAGGATAGAATTAAATTCGTTCACATGATTAGCAACAAAATCGCCTTCATTCAATCTTGTGGCAACTAACAAGCGAATTAAATACACCTTATTTGGAACAAACGGCTTCTCATAATATTTGACAGAGTCTTAATCAAACCATAAGTTGTCATTTTCTTGACGATATTGTAAGCAACGTTCTTCGCCAAAGTCAACTTGACAACCCACAGAGCCTGCCTGTCCAAAAGCTTTCAGTCTTCATCCTTCATTGAAGTTGGTTTCTTATTTTCTAGCGGTTCTTGTTATTTTTTCTTATACAAATAATCTTCAATTTTCATCTTTCAAAACCCATAATCTTTCCCATCAAATTTGTCGATCTTTACCTTCCCGTCTTCTACCACCTCTCCCACTTGCCTGAAAACCTAGGGTGTTGATACCAGTTGTTGAGTATACAACAACGAAAGTAAAACCCAAAGAGAATAAATAAGAACAAGAAAATAAAACGACAATCGCACAAGACAAAGATTTACGTGGTTTGGAAATTTCTACTCCACAAACCGCACTAATTTTGTATTGATTTCTCATAATTTGTTGTATTATAATTTTACATTTGCATGAGAATTATAGAAAAATAAAACTAGGCCTAATTGGTGTCACGGAGATGAGAACTTGTGAAGTTACGTGGCTTTTCGGCTTGCTTAAAGACTTGGATTTCAAAATAATGCCATCTACTCAACTAGAATGGACAACAAAGCAGTTTTAGCAATTGCTGCTAACTCATTCAAACCCGAGCGCACGGGGTTTGTGGAAATTGATAGCCACTTTCTGCACATCAAATCAACAAAGACCAAAAATAAACCCTCATTAGTATAAGTGGTTGATCTTCTTACTGGAGTCCTACCAGTCCAACACACTGCACCTCCACCTCCACCTTGAAGGGGGAGTATTTAAGGACCATATGGCAAATTATAATCCAGCCAATTGTTATTCTCTTTTGTCTGCTAGTTAGCATTTGTTCAAGGCAGGCCAATCAATGATAAACATAGAGATCTCTTGCTCCTCTGATAACTTTCTTCATTCATGATTCATCGCAGTGCATGAATTTTATAAACTCATCAGAGTTATAAGGACCCTGTCGAATAAACACTACAATCATTATCAAATTTTGTATCAATGGCCTTATAACGTGATACTATTCACAGTGTCTTTACGGTGATTATGTTAAAAAACAACAATCACCTCATCAGATTCTAAATAACAAGACTTCAATTATAAATAAGTCATCGGCTATCCTTAAATTATACTGGCGATTTGAGTGACATTGTTTAATTAATAATATTTATCAACCTAATTAAGAATAAAATTCATATTTGTTTTACATTGCAAATATATTACACGTGTAGAAAACCACCGGTAATGTCTTATTGTCTATTTATTACATATAGAAACTAGAACTTGATCTGCATGATCATACACATACGTGTGTATTTATTACGGTAATGTCTTATTGTCTATTTCACTCTCGATGTAAGATTTTCTTACGATTAAGATATTTTTTACTCGATTGCATATATGTGTGTATGTGTATGTATTTTTTGTGTTTATATATATGATTTGAAATTAATTATATATTTTTTGTGTTTGTTAAAGTATTATTCTCACATAAATTGATGTGTTTCACTTCAAATCAAACTTCATTGATTTTTCAGTTTTATGTAAAGTTTTGCATGTTAAACATTCGTCGGTTATGTCAATTTGTTTAATATAGGTTAAAGTCATAATTTTGGGTGTTTCGTCGGTTTGTTTACTCCTTTTAGAAGTATAAATGTATTTTTAGGGGTTTGCTCTCGTTAACACATAAAACTACTCGAAATGGATAATTCTCACTTAAATTGAAGTTCATATGATTTTTCAGTTTTCATGTAAAATTTTGCATGCAAAAGATTCGTCGGTTTTGTCAATTTATTGAATATATGTATAAGTATAAATTTTAGGGTTTTTTTTGGTTTGTTTACGTTTAGGTAGAAGTATAAATGTATTTTTAGGGTTAATTTGTAGGGTTTGCTCTTGTAAACATGATCCGTACTCGAAAATGGATAAATATTGCACTTTATATGTGAGTTTGGAACTTTAATTTGTTGTATATATAGATTAAGTTGATTTAATGGTTTAATTTGCGTAATTAAATAATGCTCTAATTAGTTATGTTTATTTTTATCGTTAATTTGTGAAATGGATACGTTTATATTCATTTTATATGCATTTTATGTGATTTTAAATGTTTTTTTATGTAATGTGATTTACTAATGCAAGTCGTTTCATCGATTTGTTTGTTTTCATATTGGCTAATATATTTTTATTATTTATTTTAGGATCTTTTTGCTTGGATGTTGACATTGGTTATGATAAGTCTTGTGGTGTTGGCGATGACGAGAAAAGGGAAGGGGAAAGACAAGGAGCCGGAAAAAGATAAGGGGAAGGCAAAGGCCAAGGGAAAGGACAGAGTCGCGAGTAAGAAGGGCAAGGGCAAGGGTGCAAAGGGAAAATGAGGGAATTTGCATTTGCAGGATGAGCCGACGGATTCGGATTCGGACCCGAATGATCCGACTCGGCACATGACAAATGCGGAGGAGCGAGAATGGAGAGGAAGGCGACCTCGATCACATTCGAGTGGCATATATGGAGAGAAACCACCATTGAAGCCATATCGCATTGATATCTTTGATGGACAGTAAGTTAAAAAGTTTTTAAATTGCATTATTCCTATATGTTTATATTTTTTGTTCTGTTCAATATTGTTATGTGAATTGTTAATGTTTGTTGTTTTCTTTTCTTTAAATTTAGTATTGAAGATGATACTGCTAAGAAAACGCTTTTGGCTATAATTCGGGAGAAGTGGCCTCTTGGGCGTTACACTTATACCGATATCGAAGAACGTCACCCGGGTTGGTTGAATGCAAGAGTCGAGGAGTTTCAAGTAAGTTAATTTTTTTTTAATTGTCATTTATTTTTTGATTTTATGATGCATTTATCCTCGTTTTCTTTTTTTTTTTGCAATTTTAGAAATATTATAGGCATCTTAAGGGGCAAAGCCGTTCAAAGGCCCGAAAAATTGTGGAAGATCACATTAAAGTGACAATAAAAAGGACTTTGAACGAGCTTAAGAAGAGGGTGAAGCGAAAAGCAAGGGAGGAGGGCGTGAGCAAGTTGTCTTTGAAGCCGCCTTATTGGTCCGTTCCTTCACTACGCCATAGATGGCCTACAGCAACACCCAAAAAATATTACAACAGGCCTAAAAAATGTTACCATAGCCACCCAAAAGACCTAAGGTAACATAAAATTAATTTTTTTTTCGAGTTACCTTTGGCCCCTAAGGTAACATTTCCTTTGCCCTGGTGTAACATGGGCTTTTGTGTTATAATAGATACTGAAGGTAACATCAATGTATGTCTATAGTATCACACTATGTATGTTATCTTTGCATTTTGAATTTGCAAAAAAATGGGGCCCATATTGGGGCCCACTTGTGGGGGGCCATATTGGGGCCCACAGGTGGCCCCCATTTTTTTATAATGATTTGTATTATATTAATTTGACAGAATTTGTTTGTAAATTGAACATATATACCATTAACTTGTTTTTCATATGTAAAAAGCAATATTACATGAAATTCTGCTATTCGAAATCGACAATCCGAAAATATCATTACTTACCACAAAATGTATTACATCCAAATTCCAAACCAACTCAAACATTTAAACCATCAAATGTCTAAAACTACGACAACAACAATTATTTTAACTAAACAAAATAGTCCAGGTTCTCTACTAAACATTAGAAAAAAAGATAAACTTAATAAAATAGTAATACTAGAAACTCTTCACATTCTCCTACAAGATCTGGAGCTTTAAAATTTAAGAACTGGTGTTGGTTTCATTTCTGAACGTTAATCTGACGCCTTCTTCAAATTTCATAGGAGAATAGCCTATCATTTGAATTAGTTTGCTGATGTCCATTGATATGTCAGCAGGGGACTTGACATCGCGATCAACCTGAAAAGTAAAGACTTAAATATCATATATGTAGGGAGCAGAGGAAATCGATATCCAATTAGGTGAGTGTGATTGATTGAATGTTGCGTGCTTTCTGGAAAGGGCACAACTCGCACAAATGATTAAACAGAAGTGTAAACAATGTTACGATGACTAAGAAAGTAACTTTTGATTCAGGGTTCAGTATTAGGGCTCTACCTTCAAACTGAATGCACGTTATAACCCATCCCTTAACACATAACAAATATAAGATGAATTCGTTTTAAGATACTGCACAACTTAGTATGTACAAGCCTACACAACATGAAACAACTTCACCTACACCAGTATATTCAAATTCAAAAAACTCATAAGTCGTTGTAGACACTGGATAATCAAATTAAAAAAACTCATAAATCGTGGTAAATACCAGATAGTCACTTACTTCCTGAACTCCATAATTGCGGATATCAATCCCAACTTTCATCACAATGTTGTACACTTGTTTGTAAGTCAGCCACATGTAACTTCCATGCTACATGTAAAATAAAAGTAATCTTACTGTTACTTAAGAAAATGTAATGTAAAGAGAGGAAGTGAGGACAATACTAGTTAAACTGTATATATAATGCTTTGGAAAATGAGTGATTAATATAACTTAAAAATGGACATCATGCACCAGACGCCAATAGCCTATTCTATAAATTAAGAAATTAAGTCACAGTGAGGATCTAGACAGATGCTGGGCGAAAAGCTAGAGTTGTAAGTTTTACCAAATTTTGGACTAAAACAAAATTAAACTAACCCAACTTAACCCGTTACCTATATAGACACTTCTTACCTGTCTTTCATTAAAAGATACCTATTCATGTTAATTACTGAGCAACAAACAAATCCAAAAGTATGATAATTTCTAAACCAAAATACCCACCATCATACAAAACTACTCAATTCAAATCCTCCCCTCCAAAGCACATACATATACACTTGATACTTCTACAAGTACCAAATCCAGCTAATATACAGCAAACAGAAACCAAACCAACACAAAAACACACTCAAAACCAATCAAGCTTACGAGTTTACAAACACAAAAATCACTCAAAACTAGTCAAGGTTACGAATTAACAAATATAAAAAATTCACTCAACATTTGATACTAGTAAAAAAAACTTCCAAATTTATGAATATAACAAACACAATCCAGACTAAATTTCATTCAACGCTAGTAAATCTTCCAAATTTCCGAATATAACAAACACAACACACACAAAATTTCATTCAACACAAGGAAAACATCCAAATTTACGAATATAACAAACAGTAAAACAGAAACATACACTTAAAACTAGTAAAACTTACAATCTCCCGGTGACCAAGCATTCGATTATTAGGATTATTTTCACCCTTTACAAATGAAAGTGCACTGCTCAGCCGAAATATAATACACTGAAGTTGTGGAACAGATAAACTACTCCCGTTTCGAGATTCTAATAACTACACACTCCGAAATACAACACAATACAAAATGTAAATATCCAGGTCTTACTAAATTCAAACTTATGAAACTCCAAATAAAACTAAAAATTTAAAATCCAAATTACAGAAGCCCTAAAATCAAAGAGAAACATGAATTACCTGAAATTTAAGCGAAGAAATCGAGTCATATGAACTGAAAACAAGAAACCCCTAATTGGAAGAGCCCTTTCCAAACTATATTGAAAAACCCTAATTTGAAGAAGAAAATTTACTTTAGATGAAGAGATTTACAGAGAGGCTATGTATGAGAGAGAGATTTAAGAGAGAGAGAAAGAGTTTTAGGAAGAGTACAAGAGAGGGAGAAGAGGAAGAGAGTGTAATGACGAGATAAAAAGTGGGTTGGGCGGCTTTCATCCAAAAAAAGGGCGCTCCGTTTGAAATTTTTTACAAATTTTACCCGCTTTTAAAAATTTCAAGTCTCCAGAAAAATTATACAATTTGTAATTTATAATTGTAGTAAATAATATTGAAAACATTATTTTAGGACAAAATTAGCTATGTATTTTGTTACTTACATAAATTTGTATATTTACATTTTAATTTTTATTTTTAAAATTATGTACATCAATGCTCGTATCAGAATGAAAGAGAATTATAATATTTTAATTTTTTATTACTTTTAAAATTTTATATTAAAATTTTAAAATTTTGACTTTTCTAAAATTTTACCCAAGTCAGTCCAAAAAACTACCGCTTCTCCAAAAGTTTTGAGCCTACTTTAGTCCGCCTTATCGAGAGCCCATCATTGATAATTTTTTTATTAAACTTTTAAGTTTAAATAGTGTTCAAATTTTTTAATAATAAAAAATTATCAGTTACTAATTAGTACAGTTTACAAAATTTAACAAAAATAATTTATTTTATCAATCTTAGCTAATATTAAAATTACTGCTTAATTATGTTATAATTGATTATCTTTGAAGTCAAATAATTATATAAATTTAATTGTTTGTAAAATGTTACTTTTTTATCCATTAACATCCTATTATAACATAAGTTTCGACATGTTACCGTATGTAACACTTTGAAGCTATAGTAACCTGTTACGAAGGCTATCGTAACATCAAAAACACTAGGTTGCGGTAGGCTAAGATGAGCATACCTAAGGTAACATAATTTTGTAACACGCGTGATTAAACCATTGCGATAGGCCATCTATGGCGTAGTGGTTTTTGGAAGGACCTTTTGGAGTATTGGGTGAAGAACGAAGGACACTTGCACTGGTCATCGGTTGGATCCACCAACCGATAACAAGTTGAAAGATTGCATAGTGTCGATGCAAGGTCATTCAATAAAGTTCGGGAGGTAATATTATTATATTCCATCACACACACATACATACACGTTCACCATATTTAATATAATCAACTAATTATTAGGACATGCTAATATAAGTTGTTTAATATTTTGAAAGGTAATGACGAACAAGAACAAGAAAAAGCCGACGAGGGGATAAATATCATAGGAATGTTGGATCCGATCCAGAAAATCCCGTCTACACTACACCGGCCGCCATGCGTATTGCGGTAATTTTTATGTACTTTTATGACCATTTTATGTGATTTTAAATGCATCATTAATACGTGAATTTATATGTATTTTCATGTGATTTTAAATGCATTTTTATGTTTTTTATATTCATTTTTATGTGATTTTAAATGCATATTTAATAAGTGAATTTATATGTATTTTCATGTGATTTTATATGCATTTTTATGTGATTTTAAATGCATCTTTAATATGTGATTTTATATGTATTTAATGTGATCTTAAATGCATTTTTATGTGATTTTAAATACACCTTTAATATGTGATTTTATATGTATTTTAATGTGATTTTAAATGCATTTTAATGTGATTTTATATGCATATTTAATATGTGATTTTATATGTATTTTAATGTGATTTTATATGTATTTTAATGTGATTTTAAATGCATTTTTAATGTGATTTTATATGCATTTTTATGTGATTTTAAATGAGGGTTAATATGTGATTTTATATGTATATATGTGATTTTAAATGCATTTTTATATGTGGTTTTATATGCATTTTTATGTGATTTTAAATGCATCCTTAATATGTGATTTTATATGTATTTATGTGATTTTAAATGCATTTTTATATGTGATTTTATATGCATTTTTATGTGATTTTAAATGCATCCTTAATATGTGATTTTATATGTATTTATGTGATTTTAAATGTATTTTTATATGTGATTTTATATGTATTTTTATTTGATTTTTAATGCATCGTGAACTGTTTTAAATGAACTTGTGGGAACGATATGCCACCATTCTCGAGCGCATGCCCGTGGAGGTTACACAAACGGGTGATCAGGATGAGCCGTGGGATTGGTGGATGGAAACGTTGGAGGTCCACCAAGGTACAAAGCCGAAAAAGAATTATGTGGTGGGGTTCCCCAATGCTCGGGCCACCGATCTCTTGCCTACACTTGCTACCCGGTTCCGAGATTCCACACGGAATGAAGCCGGCTCATCCTCATCCGCTCCGAGACAACGTGAAGTCATCCCCAACAATGTATATCTTGCCATCGTGAGGAATGTGCTTACAGAGATCCGTGCTAATCCAAATCGGTTTGCTCGCCAACTTTCCGATGCGAAAATAGCTACATTCACACGTACCGCTCTCGAGGCCTCAGATCCATCCTCCGATCCTAGCCAAATGTTGCAATGGAATAACCTTATCGGTGGCGAGATCATGCATATCGTGGGCTCCTTGATTAAAGATATCGTCCAAAAGACGGAAGCTCGTGTTGCAGGAGTATAATTTTTGACCTTCTTGTTTATTTATTGTTTTCATTCACATGTAAATTTTGTTTCTTCTTTTTAACTAGTTTAATTAAACTTGTGTATCTAGGAAAACAATCGGCGTGCTATGGAAGTCGATAAGGATTACACGTCTGAGGATAAGACCTCCGATGATGAGGACTTTGATGATGGCGGCGGTGATGGCGGCGGATCGTCCGATGTTGATTTGTCGGATTAGTTTATATTGATCGGTTTTAAGACTACTGTAATTTGATGGTTATGGGATGTAAAATAATACGTTGTGATGGTTTGATACTTTGTCGGTTATTTAGGATTGCTTATAATGATGTAATGATACGGTTTAATCCTCCAGTTATGGGAGTTCGTGAATGTTTGCTTTGGATTTAATTACTATGGTTTAATTATTAAATTTGCTAGTTTTTGCGAATGATTTTGAGTAGTATAGTTTAATGATTATCATTGTTATTTGTTTTTTTTGTTTGGTTGTGATTGTATTGGATTTGTGTATTGATTTGGTTTGGTATCCAGGGGCTGCAGAAAAACCTGCAATTTTTTTTTTAAAATCAGACCTTAAAATCGACCGACAATAGGCATAATCGACCACTTTTGACCATTACAAAATCCAGAAAACCGAGCGTCAGGTGACATAACCGACCACCTTCTTCATAAAACCGACCGTCTTCTTTAGAGGGTGGTCGGTTTTAGGACGGTCGGTTATGACATTTAAGTTAGCTTCTGAAATAAAATCGACCGATGCGCACACTTTGACCACGGTCGGTTATGAGTTCCAGTCAACATTTTAAAAATAGACATAACCAACCACCTGCGGTCGGTTATGACTCAGTGACGTGGCGACACGTGTGCACACGTGTTACCACGTGTTTACAGTGACCCCACACTTTATTAAAATGCCCAGGCACTTATCCGACCACTGTGTTGGTCAGTTATGAGGGTTAAACCCGACCAATAATCATAACCGACCAGGTTGAAACCGACCACGTCCTAAACGACCGTTTTTGATTTAACCGACCGTTTTGCCTCTTAAACGACCGTTTTTGACAGTCAGTTTTGTCCTGTTTTCTTGTATTGATTAGTGACGGTTTTTTAATTTTTATTTTAATAAGTTTGTAGCTGAGTAGGACTCTATATATATATATATATATTACTATTTAAGATGCTCAATGTTGTACGATACTGAATAAAATTTAAAATTTCAGGATGGGCAAAACATACTTTCGACCGGATCTCGTTCCCTCGGAGAAGCGTGAGCTGTAAGATGAAATCATTACCATATATGATGAATTACTTATCGGGTTAGTGTTATTAAAACAAGGCTAAATAGCGAATTTGAATGAGATATATGCTCAATATGATAATACATGAATCCGATATGTTATTGGAGTGTTCTTGTTATATGCGGTGAGAAATCATAGTGACAGGTACATATATCTGTCGTTAATTATCGATAACTCAGAAATCTTAGTGTTATGGCATGTAATGCTTTCTCCCTGATTAATTTATTATAATGTAGCAGCGTTGCTGTAAATCTTGTATTGGCTGTTTTATTCAAAGTTTTGTACATATTACATATTGTGCAAGTAGTAGTAGTCTCAATAACTGTTGCAAGCTCGCCTTATTTTTGGTAGTTACTTGGACCACCTTTGTGGGCATGTTTGGAGGTCTACATTATTATCGCTTTTTTATTAGTTTCCCTTAAAATTACATATAGTGAATGTTTTTAAGCTTGAGAAGTGAAATTTTTGTCAAATAGTATTATTAAACATTATTCATGCAAATTAAATTGTATACAAGTATTGATGTTATTATATTCTCTAATAAAATGTTAACCATAAAATTGATTATTAATTTATTTTCTGTTAAAAGTGATCGATCAAAGAAACTAAACTCCTTGATATTATTTTTATGATAGTTACATCCATAAAATTGTTCAATTGAACACTTAAATATTCTAAATTTGATACTAACTAATAGATTTATTTTATAACAATTATTGATTCTATTTTCCCTAGTGTGTAACAACTACTTCATAAATTAAGTTAATAAATTAGTATCAAATTAAATAAATATTTAATAAAAAAATATAATAAATTAGTTTAATTTGTAATAAAAACTACATAAATTCAAAATAATTAATCTTGTAAATTAGCAAAGGGCTCCCTAAGTGGGAATGAAGTTATAACCCCACACAGTGTGTACCAAAATAATTACACAATTACAAAAAACATCGTCATATGAAATATATCGATACGCATTATAACGTTTTGTTAAATCATAATTATGAAGCAATCTACATTATTGTATGACAAAGTATGTAAGGCAAATAAGACATTCTTTTGGTACATTGTTTGGGCGGCCACATTTTAGGGAAAGGCCCGCTCAATTTTTGGATGGGCTGCTCGGGAGAATAAGAGATTAAAACTAACATTTTCATTTTCATTTTCATTTTCACTCTCCTCGTGGTCTGCTCTTATACATAACTCTAGTTATTTTTTTCTTTTTTTTCTAATACTAGTTTATTAAACTGCATTTCGCTTAGGCCTTTTACACATTTTTTAAAATTGAATAAATAAAAAAATATTGGATTTTCGGTTTCATATTGGTCTAAGTTGGGAGATAAATTATCTCCTTTTTTTTGAACTCTTTTAAGATTTTCTTGCCATCAAAACTTTTGATTTCAATAAAATGTAGTTGCGTTTCACAGCGGCCTTATGTTTGCGTCTTACTCCCGACATCCATTAATTTAATTGACATGCATGTTACGTGCGTGTTTATGATCAAGTTAAATAATGAATATCAAAATTTTCCTACAAATCAAATAATAATCTTAATTTACTGAACATAAGTACCTTAAAGTGAATAATAAGACCAGACCTGGACTTGCAAGCGAAACAAAAATCACAAAATAAAAGAAAAATTCACAACTTAAATCATATCATACGATAAAAAATAATCAGGAAATTAAGAGTTTAATTGAGAAACAACAAACATATTTATACGTATTGTTGACGGAGGAATCTGATAACAACAAAATTTGAGGTTCGTTGCCGAAATGAAGATTTACGATGCTCATTCTTCATCGGAAAAGTAAGCAGTGTGCGGTATTTGTGTATTAATCGGTGGCTGAGATTGATTAGGGTTAGTGCTGACCCTTTTTTAGCTCTCAACTTCCAACCCCTTTTAAGGTGCCTACGTAACCGTTGTACAGGGATCAAACCTGAAGTAATTGTCGGGGAACAAGAAATCTAATGGGCTTAGACTTCTTATTCCAAGGCCCGGTAGAAATTTTTTCAGAATCCATCTTCCGCTAGCTTTAGTAATTAATGTCCAACTATGAAGCCCAACTGCGAAGCCCTAAGACTCGTTTGTAATCGTAGGATTTCACGGATGATGCATCTCCCTGCGCAAGGATAACGCTCCACAATAGCTATCTCCCTTGATTTACGAACAAAGGTATAACTACGATTTATCCCAAATAACGGACACATCCTTGGTCTCCGAATAATGATAACCCACTAGATAGCAAGACATGTGATACCAAGCTCTTGGATGCAAAGTGTAGGATGACTCCAAAGTTCTCTAACAAATACACCCATTGAATACAATAACATAGCTCCCAAATCACATACCAATATTAACCCAAGAAGGACACTCGTTAAATACGGGAGGATACCTTTAAACATCAAGCATACCCCTAGCGGCATTCAAGTTTTTCACGAACATCCTCTTCCTTGACCAACTCAGAAAGAGAAATTTTCATAAAGTGCCTGCAACAAATATATTAGTAGAAATATCCTTCATTGTTCTTCCCATGTTTTCATTGTCCTCGGATTGTCCTTGTTTTCCTTGTCCTGAGGTGAAGAGAATCCCAACTATCCAAATGAATCCAAAACCATGCATCTTCATAGATTAGGACACGTCCTCACATTTTGGAATGCACACACTTCTTCTTACCTTAAAATCCAACACTCACATAACCCATATCTTGTATTTCACCTAATAAAGGCGCGTCCTACTCCCGGGCGCGCATCTTCCCCTCGTGCATTACGGCCTAAAATCTAATCCTTCAATATTTTGTCCAATTTGATTCCAATCCATTCATATTTGACCCGAAATAATCCATTACCAAATTTTGGCTATAACACTTAGGCATACAAAGATATATGAAAAGATGGAATAATGTGGCTAACCATTGTTGTAGCTGATGTCGATATGTATAAACTATTCCCGAACAATAAATCCCTTATTTTCTAATCTTATATTTTTATGTATTGATTCATAAAAATGACTTTATAATTATTTTTTGAATTATTGTGTAAAATATAAAATAATTAAATATATGGAGTAGTAAACAATACAATTTTGATCAAATATTTTATCAAGGTGTTTTCTTTGTGTCAATATTCACAGTGCAAACTCATAATAATTATGTTTGAAAGGAACACCTGGACATATGTAAAAATATTTTTTCATGAGAATTGTTGAAATAATATACTTCAGTTGTTGTAATAACCATGTTGTAATTTCATATATTGTCTATAATTTCCTAGTTGTTATTAATGTTTAAATAAATAACTTAGTAGCACTTGTCAGATTGTAATTATTTAGTAGTTATTATTGATTTTAGGAGGAAGTTATAGGAAGTTCCTTATCTTTAGATTATGAGTATGCACACTACAGGAAAACAGGACAAAATTGACCACACATAACCGACCGACCATGATTTAGATCAAATATAACCGACCACCAAGTTGGTCGGTTATATGAAGGGATAAATGATGCAATTTTGATGATGTGGCAGAGCTAAAATCGACCACAACTGAATACGACGTAGTTTTGCTGATGCGGCACAACTAAAACCGACCACGTTGATGTGGTCGGTTAAAACCCTAGTTGGAGGCCTTTAAAACCGACCAACCGCTTCGGTCGGTTATAGGTAAAAATATAAAATTAATAAGAATTTGTATCAACAGAACCAATGACTATTCATGATTCCATAATTGAATCAATTCCATATGGGTTCCAAATTAGAGGAATTTTTTGTTATGGTAAAACTTCGTTTGAAACGCTGTGGTAGAAAGCAACGTGCGACTTGAAGGATATGATCCGATGTGGATTTTTATTCTTATATCCGCCATCTTTTCTATGAATATAAAGTATAAAAAATGTACCCGTTATATACAGAACAATGTCGTTTTACTGCATTTTTTATAACCGACCGTCGTCGGTCGGTTTAAAGCTATTTGTTTTTTGTGTTATATCTTTCATTTCTTAAAATTGGGGCAAAATATAAAAAAACAACTAAGAGGGAGAATTGAAGAGAATTGAAGTGGAGGAGTAATAGAGAAATTATGAGTTTTTCTCATTTATTGTAACTAACGTGTGTGTATGTGTGTGTTTGTGTTTGTTGTATGTATTAAATGTGTTTCGGTAATGTATTGAATGTTAAATATGTTTTTATGAGAAATTGTAGTTATTCTCATTTATTGTAATCAATGTGTGTGTGTGTTTATGTTTGTGTTTGTGTAATGTATATTGGTATGTATTGAATGTTTTTTTATTTTTAATGAAATGCATGTTAAATTATTTGTAGATGAAAACCATTGATCGAAGTTGGATTTGTAATCAATTGCAAAGTGATAAAATTTCATTGACTTCGGAATATAGAATTGGTGTAGAAATATTTTTAAAATTTGCTCTTGAGAATGGAATGGAAGAAGATGGTACAATCAAGTGTCCTTGTAAAAGTTGTAAAAATTTGAATTGGTTAAAAATTGATGATGTTAGATTTCATTTGCTCGCTAAAGGGATGCTTGAGGGTTATACCGTGTGGATGTCGCATGGTGAAAAGATAGGAAGAAAACGTAGTCGAACATCACAGCATCGTCGTTATGTTCGGGAACCTCCGAGAGTAGAAGAACCGATAGATTTGAATGCGATGTTACATGATTTTGCCGGTGAAAATTATGAATTTTATGACACTACAGATACGGGAACTATATATGTAGAAGAAGCTCCATATGATAGTGCTAAAAAAATGTACGAGGTTATTGTTAAAAATGGAGCACCTATTTTTCCCAGTAATACAAAGTACACAAGATTAAGTTTTACCACAAAATTATTGGAATTCAAAAATAACTCGCATTGTAGTAATAAAGCTTTTGATAGTTTGCTTAAATTTCTTATGGATATGTTACCAAAAAAGAATACATTACCCGAAACTTATTATAAAAATGAAAAAAATTATGAAGGATTTGAGGGTTGAATATGAAAAAATTGATTTGTGTGAGAATGATTGTATCTTATTTTATGGAGAAGACAAGGATAAAGTTGTGTGTGATATATGTGGTGAAGATCGTTATCGGGATGTTTCTAGGAAAGATGGTAAAAAAATACCAAAAAAATCTTAAAACACTTTCCTTTGATTCCTCGACTACAATGCTTATATATGTCGGCACATACATCCGATCACATGAGATGGTACAAAAATAGAGATGTCAAATTAGGAGAAATAAGTCATCCCGCGGATGGAGAAGAGTGGAAAAATTTTGACCGTCGGTATCCATCATTTGCTCAAGAGATTCGTAATATAAGGCTTGGTCTTGCGACCGATGGTTTTAACCCTTTTGGCCCTATCGTAAAAACATATATAGTGTGTGGCCCATGGTGATGGTTGTCTACAATCTTCCACCATCGATGTGTATGAAAAACCCTTATATGTTCATGACCGATATATTGTCGGGTCCAAATAGTATTGGAAAAGATATTAACATTTGTCTAAGGCCTCTCATCGATTAATTGAAGATATTGTGGAATACCGGAGTGAAAATATACGACCAATATTTGAAACAAAATTTTACAATGAGAGCGGCTCTTATGTGGACAATTAGTGACTATCCCGCTATGAGTATGATAAGTGGGTGGTCGGGCAAAGAAAAAATGGGATGTCAAGTGTATCTTGGAAGTGTGCTAGGGTTTCAATTAAAATATTGTGGAAAATGTAGTTTCTATGGCACGAGCTGAATATTCCTTGAATCAAATGATCCACTCCGGCAAAAAAAGTAATTTATTTGATAACGAAGAAAGAAGATTGTTTAGTGGTTGTTTTTCCGGGGAGGGTGTTAAGGAGTTGCTTGATACTTTAGTTTTTCCACCACCCAGAAAGACTAATTCGAAGTCAAGGAGTGTCGGATACGGGGAAGAGCATCATTGGACTCATGTCCCAATCTTTTACGAACTCCCTTATTGGTCATCACATAATTTACGATATTCAATTGACATCATGCATACGGAAAAAAATGTTTTTGAACATATTTTTTTTTACTATTTTGAATGGGGCAAATTTAAAAGATCATAAAAAATCAAGAGCGGATTGCAAGCATTTTGGGGTGTTACCACATTTGTGGATCGATGAAAAAGGAAAGTCACCTAAAGCACCTTATTCCCTTACTAGAAAACAACGTAAACTTTTGTGTGAATGGATTAGTGCACTAAAACTTCCAGATGGTTATTCCTCAAATATATTACGTTATTGCAATGTTGAGGAGTGTACATTTTATGGATTCAAATCGCACGATTGTCATATTTTTTTCAAAAATTATTGCCTCTTGCAATTTGTGAACTTATACCGGCGCCTATTGCGGATGCCATCACCGCAATTTCTAACCTTTTCCAAGATTTATGCTCATCTGTGGTTACAAAAACCGATTTGGAAATAATGGAAAAATCAGTTATCAAAGCGTTGTGTTTGTTGGAAACGATTTTTCCTCAAAGTTGGTTTGATTCGATGGAACACTTGGTTGTACATTTAGACGAAGAAATTAGACTGCTGGACCTGCTTATTGGCATTGGATGTATCCGATTGAGCATTTGTTGGGGAAATTAAAACAAAAAAGTCGGTAATAAAGCAAGAGTTGAGGGTTCAATTGCCGAACGATATATGGAAGTTGAGATTCTTAATATTTGTTCCTTTTATTTTTCCTCTAACACAATTCATAATAAAGTACGTCGTAACGAGGTTTTGTTTGATGTGCAAAATTCTAAGAATTTAGAAGTTTTCAAATATCCAATTCAATCTCTTGGAAAATAAAGAACCCGATACATGAATGATGATGAACGAGAGTTAGCAGAAGAATATATTCTTTTAAACTCTCCTGAAGTTCAATCTTATCTAAGGTACCAAAATCTTACTTTAAACAATATGTGTAATAATTTTGATAATGACACACATGCATGATTTTATATTTTAGAAAGTACCAAGATGGTGTTATGAGACAACACCCGGAAACAACCCCTCAAGATTTAGATCGTATTGTCAAGAGTCGATTTAAAACTTGGTTTAAATAAAAGGTATTTATGTATTTAGCAATCTTAATTATATGTTTTGTTTTTAATTCTTATAATTACAACGTCGCATCACATGTTTTTTTTATCATAAGGTTGATAAAGATGAGGTGGAAAGATCTCATTTTAAGGACTTGCTTGAAGGACCGGTATTAAAAGTCATGACTTTTGAGACTTGTCAAGTTAATGGATATAAATTTTAAATAAAATCGGCATCAGGTTCTGGTATTATTGTTAAAGGAAATTTGCACGAAAATAATCTTGATTATTATGGTCAAGTACAAGAAATTATTAGACTTATTTATCAAGGATGCGATCATGTATATTTGTTCAAATGTATATGGTTTGATAGTGTCGGTAATGGTGTGCGAATTGATTAGAATCGTGTGATTACAATTGATATGACTTCAAGATTAAAGTCAAATGAGATTTTTATTTTAGCTAGTCAAGCCTCACAAGTATATTATGCTCCTAGTGTATTGAATCCAAAAGCAAAAATGTATACGGTGGTCAAATCTAAAAGTCGCCCAATTGATGAATCTATCATTGCGCAAAATGATATAGAGGACGCTTTTCAGGAAGATAGATATAATGCATCGACCTCGTTTTCGTTTTTTATCAATTTTGCATAATATGGACAAATACCATTTATACGGCGTGAAGAAGAAGAAGAAGAAGAAGAAGAAGAAGATAAAGATGACTAAGATGAAAATTAGGGAGAAGAAGAATCAAATGGAGGAGACAATGAAAATGATGATGATGACAAAGATGATGATGGTTTTGACGATATTGAATAACGTTGTTTGTAAATTTAATAATGATTTTTAGTAGTGTTTGAAATGATAATAGTGAATTTATTGATTTGTATTGGATTTTATCAAATTTATGCCATAATGATAAATATGTAATGGTTTTTAAATCCGACTTAAGGAAAATATTTGACCAAATTTTAGCATAATATTTCCCAGAAAACCGACCGCCACAAAACATAACTGACCACATTCTTCATAAACCGACCGTCTTCTTAAATAAACGGTCGGTTGTAAACGGTCGGTTATAAATAATTTATGTGCCCTCTGACTTAAAACCGACCAAAGTGCATGTTTGACTTCGGTCGGTTTTATCTGTGTCAGTCAACAGTCAATTTTGAAATAAATTTTAAACGATCAAACCGTACGGATGTTAACTTCATGTCGAAATATTCTTAGAAACAAAAATTTAGATTATTTTCACGAGTACAAATACGTTTTTATAAGTAAGTTAGCAAATTTATTTAAAAATGTGAAATAAATAAATAAATATAAATTTAAAATTATAAATTACAGAAGATCGAACAGTACGGATGGACACAAATGTACCAAAAATTAGGCTATTTAAAGAATATTATAATTAAATAGCGTGAAATATAATCAGTTCAATTAGTATGCCGCCATTCTGTATACATAATAAGTTGAACTTAACATTCGATGTACACAACATAATTTTAAAATGAATTTTAAACGATCAAACCGTACAAATGTTAACTTCATGTCAAAATATGCTTAGACACAAAAATTTAGATTATTTTAACGAGTACAAATACGTTTTTATAAGTAAATTTGCAAATTTACTTAAAAATATGAAATAAATAAATATAAATTAAAAATTAAAAATTACAAAAGATCAAACCATACGGATGGAGAGACATAATAAAAACGAACAAATATACCAAAAATTAGGCTATTTATATAATATTATAATTAAATAGCGTGAAATATAATCACTTCAATTAGCATGCCGCCATTCTGTATACTGAATAAGTTGAACTTAACATTCGATGTACACAGCATAATTTTAAAATAAATTTTAAACGATCAAACCGTACGAATGTTAACTTCATGTCAAAATATGCTTAGACACAAAAATATAGATTATTTTAACGAGTACAAATATGTTTTATAAGTAAATTAGCAAATTTACTTAAAAATATGAAATAAATAAATATAAATTTAAAATTATAAATTACAAAAGATTAAACCGCACGGATGGACAGACATAATGAAAATGAACAAATGTACAAAAAATTAGGCTATTTAAACAATATTAATCATGTTTTATAAGTTTTTTTTGAATTTAGTGGTTTCTAGGGTTAGTCATAGCTGACCATTATGGTTTCTAGGGTTGATTAAAACCGACCACCAGGTCCTAAAACCGACCGACACTATTTTAGGAAGATTTTTTTGTGAAAAATTAAAAAACCCGCCTTTAACTGCAACGACGTCGTTTTGCATGTTGCACGTTTTCCAACCTCATAACCGACCACCCTGACGGTCGGTTTTAATCCTGGTATAAATAAAAAAATCTTTCATTTTCTTTTATCTGTTTCTTCTTAAAATCATTTTCTCTCTTATTTTCTCACCGAACTCAAATTCTCCGAACTCGAAATCTCTTCTATGGCGTACAATCAACGAAGAAGTCGGGCTCACTCAAAATCTCCTCATTTCTCACTCAATGTAAGATTTTTCACTCAATTTTTATTTTTTTGTGTGTGTTTTGTGTTTTTTGTGTAAGTATATATCTTTTGTGGGTGTTATATATGTTTTTTGTAAGTATATATGTTTTTTGTGTAAGAATCGAAGTTCAAAATGAACTTTTTTCACTTGAAATCGAAGTTCAAATCGTAGTTTTCAGCTTTTATATGTTTTTGAATGAAAAATATTCGTCGATTTTGGTTGGTTTGTTGAATACATGTATAAGTAAAAATCTTGGTTATTTCATCGGTTTGTTGATATATGTATGACTATAATTATGTTGGTAGATTCTTAGGGGTTTTCTTTTTCCGCTCACGTACTTTCATTTCGTACTCGAAATTTGTAATTATACCTTAATTACGTGAGTTTTATATTTTTAATTTGTTGAATATACGTATGTATGTGTGTGTGATTTTTGTGTGTAAATCTATGAACTGACCGTTTGTATATATGTTTACGCTCTCGTAATTTTGTTTCGTAATCGAGGTTTGTAATCGAAGTTAATATATGAGTTTTCAAACTTTAATTTATTGAATAAATAGTGAAATTAAGTTTATTTGATGGTTTAGTTTAATTTATGTAATTGTTGGATAAATTGTGAAACTATTGGATATATTTTTATATGCAAGTCAATTTATTTGATTTAGTGCATACATTTTATATGCATTTTTGTCGTCGATTTGTATGTTCGTATATTTGTGCTAATATATTCTTATATTTTTTATTTTAGGATCTTTTTACTTGGATGCTAGCGGTGGTCATGATTACGATGGTGTTGTTTGCGATGGCGAGGAAAGGAAAGGGGAAGGAAGTTGAAAAAGAAAAAGATAAGGGAAAGAGAAAAGCTAGCAAGGGTAATGGTGGAAAAAGCACGTCGAAGGGCAAAGGAAAGGGCACTAAGGGCAATGGTAGAGGAAAGAAAAATATGGGGAAATTGAGTTTGCGTGATGAGCCGACGGATTCAGATTCGGACCCGAATGATCCGACTAGACACATGACACCTAAAGAGGAATGAGAATGGCGAGGAAGGCGACCTCGATCACATTCAAGTGACATCTATGGAGAAAAACCGCCATTGAAGCCATACCGTATTGATATCTCCGATGGACAGTAAGTCTTAAATAAGTTTTTAAATTGCATTATTCCTATATATTGTTGTGTTCTTAAGTGCATGAGATTATGTTCATTATTTTTTTGTATATAGTATTGAAAATGATACCGCTAAAAAGACTCTGTTAAGCATGATTCGGGAGAAGTGGCCTATTGGGCGTTATACTTTTACCGACATTGAAGAACACAATCCCGGTTGGTTAAATGCAAGTGTTTTTGAGTTTAAGTAAGTTTAAAACCCTTTTTTTGTTTACATTTGTTTCTTTATTTTATGATGCATTTATCCTTAATCTTTGTTGCAATTTTTAGAAATATTATAGACATCTTAAGGGGCAAAGCCGTTCAAAAGCCCGGAAAATTGTTGAAGATCACATCAAGGTGACAATCAAAAGGATGTTGAATGAGTTAAAAAAAAAGAGTTGACAGAAAAGCAAGAGAAGAGGGCGTTTCAAAGAAATCTTTAAAGCCGCCTTATTGGCCTGTTGCTTTTTGGAAGGATCTTTTAAAGTATTGGGAGACAAATGAAGGGCACTTACATAGGTCGCCGGTTGGATCCGCTAACCGGCAACAAGTTGAAAGATTGCATAGTACCGGTGCTCGGTCATTTAACAAAGTGCGAGAGCTAATGATATTTTTTTTTCAAACACGCATACACGCACACACACACATACACAATTATCTGATTTAATAATGTCAACTAAGCACGTGCTAATATAAGTTGTTTATATGTTAAAAAGTAATGACGAACAAAAATAAGAAGAAACCGACGAGACTTAAGGTTTGAGATAAGTGTCATATGAGAGTTGGATCGGATCCGGAAAATCCCGTCTACACTACTCCGGCTGCCATGCGTATTGCGGTAATAATTTTTTTTTAAGTCTACACATGTATTCTCATTTTTTTAAATAAAATTAAGTGTGCATTCTCATTTTATTTTTATTTTAATAGATTTAATTGTTCCAATAAAACTTGAAAATTGTGTAGGAACATACCTTCTCATTTTTATTTTTATTTATATAGATTTAATTAAGTGTGTATTTTCATTTTCATTTTTATTTCTATAGGTTTAATTGTTCCAATAAATTTTAAAAATTATGTAGGAACGATATGCCGCTATTCTTGAGCGTATGCCCGTGGAGGTGACATAAACAGGTGATAGAGATGAGCCATGGGATTGGTGGATGGAAGCATTGGGGGTCCCCGAAGGTAAAAAGCCAAAGAAGAATTATGTTCTTGGATTCCCAAATGCTCGAGCCACCGACTTTTTGCCTATATTAGCTACAAGCTACCGAGATTCCACCCAGAATGAAGCCGACTCATCCTCATCCGCTCCTAGACAACGTGAAGCCATCCCCGATAATGTTTATCTTGTCATTGCGAGAAACGTGCTTACAGAGATTCATGCTAATCCAAGTCGGTTTGCTCGCCAACTATCCGATGATGAGATAGCCAGATTTGCTCGTACCGCCCTTGAGGCCTCGGATCCATCCTTCGATCCAAGTGAAAGATTACAATGGAATAACCTATTTGGTGGTGAGATTGTACACATTATTGTGAGTTTGGTTGAAGACATTGTCCAGAAAATTGAAACTTGTATTACTGAGGTATTAACTAATTTGTGTTGTTTAATTATTTGTTCTCATTTGCAAATAATTTATTTCTTTTTTATATTTAGTTTATAATTGTGCATATAGGAAAACAATCGGCGTACTTTGGAAGATGACAAGGATTATACATCCGAGGACTAGGTGACGGATGATGAGGACGTTGATGATGTTGGTGGCGATGGTGGGCAGGAAGATAAAGACGGTGAATCGTCCGAAGTTTCTTTGTCAGATTAGTTAAATTTATCGTTTATGGGATGATTGTAATTTAAGACGTTGTCGTTTATGGGATGATGCTATGTTTGTAATGCGATACTTTATTATGTTGGTTTTATAGCTACGTTGTGGTTTGATGATCCGGTTGTCGGAGTTAGTATTTTATTTGAATGGATATATTATGGTTATGACATTATATATGATAGTGTTTTATCAGATTTAATATTTTATTTGATTTAATGTATTGATTGTGTTGAACTGAGAATTGGTGTTTTGTTGATTTGGATGTGTAGAGAATTGGTATTTTATTTATTTGGATTGATTTGGATTGGGACTGTAGAAAACCTGCAATTTTTTTTTAAAATTTAGCATCAAAACCAACCGACAGAATACATAACCGACTATTTTTTAGCATGACAATTCCCAGAAAACCGACCGTTTATAGACATAACTGAACATCTTCTTCGTAAAACCGACCATATTCTTAACAGGGTGGTCAGTTATGTCTAGTTAAGTTGGCTTCTGGTGTAAAACTGACCATTGTGCACATTTTGACCATGGTCGGTTATAAGTTTCAGTCAACATTTAAAAAGACCACATAACCGACGACTGGTGGTCGGTTTTGAGAAGATGACATGGCAACACGTGTGCACACGTGGTGATACGTGTACAAAGTGACCGTAATTATTGGTTCAGGACAATGACACATAACCGTCCACATATATGGTCGGTTATGACCATTAATCACGACCACATGCCATAACCGACCAGTCTTAAACCGACCACCATGCGTCGTCAGTTTTAAGCCTTTAACCGACTGTTTTTCCTTAAAACCGTCCATTTCTTGCAGTCGATTTTGCCCTGTTTTTCTCTTTAGTGATGTCATAGTTATTGTATAATGCATATTTATAATTATGAAGTCTATTCACAGGAATTTGTTTGTCTTCTCTCATACATTAACTAATTTCTTATTTCCTACCTAAAACCCCAACAATATAATATTTTTTTTATTCTTGTGGATGCGCACATACATAAATATTAAACATACACATGCACCTCGAACCAAGAACATGATCATACACATACTCAAGTACATAAATGGTGATACTATTTAGCATGGGGGATAATGCGAAGTGGAAGGCCTTCCTTCGGTACTGGGATTACGTGGAAGATTATCTTCTCGTCCGGATTGACCCTCTCCAATTTGTATCTGGTAACTATGTTATATATAAACACCAGAATTTCAAGACGAGCGTACTCTTTTCCTGGGCACATTCTAGGTCCTCCACCGAAAGGTACAAAGGTGTATGGCGCGGGTCCTTTCCCTTCGAATCTCGATGGATCAAATCTTTCTGGATTGGGAAAGCATTCTGGATTCTTGTGTGTTGTATGCACTGTCCACGATGCCTACCAACAAAATTTTATTAACAAAATTAATAAAATCCTAACTAGACTATATGTGTTAGGCAAAAGAAAATATACTAAATGTGTCGAGGTATTTGTCATATACCTTCCACCCTTTCGGAATGGTGAAACCAGCAAATGAAACATCAGTGACAGCCTCCCTAAAGCCACCGTGACCAGGTGGCGTGAGCCTTAGAGATTCGCAGACAACATTCCATGTGTATCTCATCTTCTGAATATCTTCCCACTTTAACAACTCCCCCTCTCTTTTTGATTGTGCGATTTCCATCAGTTCTGTAATATTGTTTAATCAATCAAAATTGATTAACAGTTAGGGAAAAAGCAATTAACCAGATTAATGCTTAAACAAGTAAAGATTTCCATTAGTTCTGGAATATTGTTTCTTGATATGAATTTAAAGATTTAATGCTTTCTAGTACCTTTGTAAACCTCATCGTAAATATGTGGAAGCTCGGCAAGATACTTGAGCATGAAAGTAACAGCAGTGCTGGTAGTCTCATAACTAGCAACAAGTAAACCGATGATATTATTTGATATCTCCTTGTCGCTCATAAATTTTCCATTTTCATCCTTTACCAGTAGCAATCGAGACAAAAAATCGGTAGACAATGCCGTGGTTTCCTTTTTGTCCATCATTTCCTTTCTCCTGTTGCTAATGATCTGTAAAAGCTCCTCTCTGACCAATTTCCCACCCTTAACACCTTTATGAAAGGATGTACCCGGCAAATTAATTGGAACCGAAAACAATCCAGTAACTACAAGCGCAAAGTTCTTGAATAGCCTTCTGATATGCTCAGCATCGACAACATTTATGAACAATCTAAATGCTAAATCAAACGTGTATTTCTTTGCCAGAGGATGCACCTTAACAACATCATTACCATCCCATTCCGATTCAACATGCTCCCCTGCCATGGCATCCATCACCGGGATGTACTGTTTAAGCGCCTCCGGCTTTAGAATCTCATGCACAAAGCTATGCATGACAGCAGAAACTTCGTTCACCGAAGAATCCGCATACTCCGGGAAAAACAACACCTTTTTCACCGTCACTGGCCACCAAGGAGTGAATAGTTTGGTGTAAACGAACTTATTCCCTTGAGCTCCACAAAACACAGCCATTTGTTGCCCGAAAAGACTAGTTTGAAACACATCATCGCAGTACTTTTTTCGTCTTTCGTCGATAAATCTTTGAGGACCGGACAACACAAACCTAATAGTTTCCCCAACCATTGGCCATCCGGTTGTTCCTGGTGGAACATTTATGTTTGAGTAACCACTCTTTGGCTTTAGCAATACCACCAAAAGTAAAATGGGAAGAACTATAAGCAATATGTTAAGATAAAAGCTCAAAACCAGTGTATTCATAGCTAGAAAATGGCAGAAGTACTTGTACTGGAAAGCTCTGGATTGCTATGCTAAATGGTAAAGATGTGGTCTATCTTTATATAACTTCGATAAGTCTGAACAAAAAAATCAAACAGTCAATTAATGGTAAGTAGGTTTAGAGATAGAAATAAATTATCACTGAGATATGTAATCAAATAAGGGATGATCAATGAATTTAATAACAGTGTATACGAGCTCTCGAGGTTAAACAGGAGTAAATGAGGCTGAATTATTTTTTGTTTATTTTTGAATATTTTAAACACGTGTATACTTTAAATAGTAACGCATATTGAAAAAACTGAATATTTGATGAAATACATTATATTAATTGCATTAGTTAAATATAATATATAAAATATGGTTAATCTTATAAATATAAATTAAAGATATGAAATTAAATTAATTTTAAAAACATAAACTTATATTCGAAATTGAAGCCGATTAATAGCTTAATATACAATTTTGTTGCTAAAGGGGTTATGTATCACTTTACATTCAAATATGAGTTTAGTTCTTTGCCTTTTGTTTTAGTCTTTCAGATTAGTTCATTTTCCATTTATGTAATTTCCACAATCTTAATTTATGCAACTTTTCTTTTTATATCTAGTTTATATATCTTGCTATTTATTTATCCCGCTTCCCCTAGCTAGTGCCGAGGAGGATTGAGATTCTTAAGTTATGTTCCAACTACAAAACTAATAATTGGTATAGAATTAGGATACATTACGATAAACAGGGTTTTTTTTTCATCGACTCATTCCGACTAATCAAAAAATAAAAAAATGATTGAACAGAGTAATCAGTCAGTATTAACAAAAAAAATTACGATCGAAGAACAAAGACGTCGGTATATGTATTTTACCGATCCATTATTCTAATCACTGTCAAGATTTTTTGACTTCCTGCTGACATGGTTTAAAACTAATTGACTGACTGTTAAACTTACTCCACGTCATCTAACTCTGATCACTATACCGACCGAATCGATCAATTACATCGATCGCTTTTGTCGGGAGAATCAAAAAATAAAGCATAAAGGCTGTGCCAAAGCTTTTGTCGGGATAAAGATGTAAGAAATTTTCACTAGTTTTTTGGTACATGATTTTATACTTTCCGCATCGTGCATTTTTTATTCTAATTAAATGTTTTATATATAGGATTGCGTGAAGAAGAGGGGAAAATGAGCCACTTGTTTATTTAAACGAAAATTCACTCGAAAATGGTTCCCAATTTCTCTATTGATAAGTTGTCTCCAAATTTCAACTATTTCACACTAGAAAGACAAGAGATAGCGGTACTTTTTACTATCTATTATTTACTTGGTTGTGTTCTATTTAATGATCTATCTTCTATATATGTTTATATTTATGTCTATATTTTTTTTGTAAGTAGATATTGTTAAAAGGTATCAGGATGCATTAGCTGAAAGGCTCGGGCGGTCGAACATCCTATTCAATGATTGCTCGAGGCAGTTGTACCGGGAACGACAAGGCCTCCCAAAATGAGCTGGATGGATTTTTAAGAATTTCAGCGTCGATACTCCTCCACGATCTTGCTACAAATTATAGCCAACCTGCTTCCTGGTCTGTTATTAGGAATAGTATTTTTTTCAACATGGTCCGAAATATAGTGGAAGATGCAGCGGTAAGTCCATGTACTTACCATCAGGAGTAAATGTCAATGCCCAGGCCGCTATTAATATGCATAACAATGTTGAAGGTTGTGTCGCGCCTTCTCAGCTGCCCTTCTTGTAATCGGGACCTTATTCACCTGATTTTGGAAAAGTATTAGTGGGAACACCAAGAAATAAAATCTTTAAACATCTCAATTTGGATTTTATAGTGTTAATTTAAGGCATTTTAATCTTATATAAATTTTATGCTACAAGGAAGGCTCAATAAGGAGGATGGTGACACCGGCATCACCAGCAGTGAGGACAACGATGAAGAGGATGTTGAACATGGAGAAGAGGAGGACCATGTCCAAGAACAGGACGATGACGCCGAATGGGACTTAATTTTTAGTTGGTTTTTTATTATGCTTTTGTTTAGGGTGTTGGTTTGAATCTGCAAGTGTACATTTAGTATGTTTAAGTGTTGATTTGATTTAAACTTTTGGTTGTTGAACGTGAATAACCCAACTTAATGTAGTTGGTTTGACAGTTTGTTCGTTAATGTATATAGTTTCATAATAGTTATTGATGGTTATGTTATTGTTATTTAAATTTATTGGAATGGCTTGCTTGTGTTTGCTCTTGGTAACGTACGTGTGTTTGCGTACCAACCATATATAGATTCATAAAGTACCGACCAAATTTGTAAGAAAAACAATCGTTTTCTTCCGAAATGGTCGGTACTTTTTGGCGCTATTAGGATTTACAAAAAAAAATTAAACTAATCATACAACCAATTCTGTCACTTTTTATATCAACTGTATCGATCGAGTGTCAATCATAATATATTAAAAATAACTGAAATATGATCATAAAATATGGTTAGAATTAGCTAGCTAAATTGAGGTGCAAGGACTATCTTCCATAATAATAGTTGATTGGTAAAATCATATTCCTTGCAGTGACAGTGGTGTATGGTTGAGTTATGCTTACTGTGGTATTTTCTTTGTAACTCAATTCTTAGCTGACTTTGAATTTCAACCTCCGGAGTTTGAATTGCAGCCTTGCGGTTCTTATTTCACATTAAGTCAGATTATGTTTCATTTATTTAAGTTGGATTTTTCTTGTTTTTGTTCGTATTTATTTCATTTAGTTTTACAATTGAAATCAAATTATTTTAAATCGATCAGATATTTTAAAATTGAAATCAAATCAATGATTCAATTAGGGTTACAGTTTCTTTTTAAACCAAAAATAATTGGTTCCGGTTCTGATTCTATTAAAACCCGAACCGAAGAGGCCACGATCACATCGAACCCTTAAAATGATCGTTATGTACAAAAATTATAGATTATTTTTTCTTAACAAACAATGCGCAATAAACGAAATATTATCTTGTATCAAATTTATTTTCACTGGTAATTTTTATTTCTTCATTATCTTTTATTAAATTAAACAAATATTAGAAGTATACTTGAAGTATACTAGATAATGATATCAATTTAATTGTTTCGTTATGTTGAATGAAATGAAATATATATTAATCGCATAGTGGTGGCATGTAAAATAATTTTATTACACCATGATGAATATTGTTAGATAATGACTGGCTAAAATTTAGAAAACAGGGGGCATTCATATCTCCTACTGTAACATGATGAGTTCAAAAACTTTACAATTACTGAATAAAGATTGGAATGGCAAAAACTTTGCAATTAGTAACCAAATATTGGAAAAGGCTTTACTAAGTATTAAGGGTCGCTTAAAATTATCCCCATCCAATTTACATGGGCATGTGATATATTTGTCTAAGTTTAAAATTTATTAATGCCTGATATCAAAGTCTATATATTTGAATAATCTTTATTTATAAAATTTTATTTCATGTTTTAAAAAATATTATTCTATTAAAAAATTTATTTTAAGTACAATTGGTAAACAATACATCTAAGCAAAGTTAAAATATAACTTATGAATTAAAACAAATAAATCATATTGTTAATTTTAAGTTTTGTTTTTAAATTATTTATGAGGGTTTAGTTGGGACAAGACTCATAGCTAGTGATCCATATGCTGATGAGCTTCAAATAACCATCAATGCTTAACTAAAAATGCATGCGGCACCGACGAAGTATGAAGTTCTGTGCTATCCAGTGAACCAAATCTGCAAAATCAGAATGGACCAGATTTGAATGGACGAAATTTGAGATGAGACAATACCAGTTCCAACCACTCCTATCCCTGAATTTAAGTACCCTAGCTAGGGTTCCTGGCTGAGGCAAACACGTTTACATATATATATATATGTCAGCCTCTACTAAATTTAGGTGAGTACTAAATTTGAATGTGATAGATGCTCTATATGATGATGATACCTGCATGATTGTGATATGCAGAGTTGTTATTCATAAATCTTGTACAATTGCATATACCTACTTTCTTTATTGAACTTTACTAATTAGCTCGGTTGCACCTCTTCCTCTTCCTGTTCATAATCAAAAACTATATTATAATAAGAAATTGATTAAGTGATAAAAGCACCCCTTTTTTCTGAATAAGTTATGAAAAGAATTTAACAAAATTTACAGTGAAATAATTAAGAGCTAATGACTATATATATAGCAAAGTTAACTGGGACTGGGAGTGAAGTATTGAGAATTCTGTAGCAGTGGACAACTAATTATTAATGTGGTTGAAGTAGTAAACACATGTGGTACTGGACTCATTAGATTTTTCAACTGCTTCATCTGTCTTGTATGCTATTCTTGAATAGATGTAATAATGAGGATCTCAAGTTGTCACAGTGACATATACCTATATATCTGTCATTTGTTGATCAATATAATAAAACTATTTTGTTATTCGTAAATCTTGTACAATTGCTTATAGTTACTTTATACCTCTCGGTGTTGATCATCACTACTATACAATAATAAAAACTTATAGGCATATTTGTGCTTCAACATAATAAACATGAAAATTAAACTTTGATTAAGCAGATGATAACCGTTAGAATATGCATGGGCATGGATGTGCATACTGTTGGAGGTATATAGAGGGCCTCTTTGAAATTTCTTAAAAAATATAAGTTGTCATGAATATTTGAATTCATAAGTTATTTATGAGTTCGAACAATTTTATATATAAGTTATTTATTATATGATATCCTATTATATAATGCGAATAAGAGAGTTAATAAGTACTACCAAACGTCGAGGGTTCAACACCCATCAAACACTTTTTTAAATCTAATTTAATATATTAATTATCTTACATACACAATTTTATTCTACATGTAACAAAATTAAAAATATTGATAATTAAAATTTCTTTTAACACATTCAAATTCACTACAAGAAAAAGAGCTTCGCACAACTGTTTTGCACCCTTGTCTGTCACTCACTTAGTTTTTCCGTCGTCTATCGAGCCGCCATGTGATTGCCTTTAAACAACGGTTAGCTAAACTGTTATCCGAAGAAACGTCAAATAACAGTTTTAGACAGTTATGTGAATTTTTTACAAACAACAGTTTTGGTCAAAACTGTTGTTGGACAATATGTACTCTAACAATTTTCGGGTGATTACACAATGGAGAATAAGTGTTAGGCAAGATGTTTAAATTTTCTCAAAAGTTTTAATAGTTTTACTCTTAACAATGGTTATTTGACTTGGCCATTGTTTGAGAGGCTAACCACAACAATTTAACAGATAAACGTTTATCTTATTTTATTTAGACAACAGTTTATTTAAGCACTGTTGTAAGAAATTCGTCAAACAACTGTTTGTTAAAAATATGAACTGTTATTTTCCTGTATCGAGTTGTGCTTAACTGTTATCCAAAACGTGTTTAGACTGTACTCAAAGTTTAATTTATTGTAGTCACGGTTTCACACAACACTTGTACCCCTACTCTAGTTATAAGAATGATGTAGAGACAATGGTTTACAAGTGTTAAGAAATTTTCATATCTAGCTTTGGTGGACTGTTAACACAATGGTGCAGTGTTGTCCGAATTATTTTGGTATAATGGTTACTTTTTTTGTAAAAAAACCTTTATGTGTTAAGTGTGTAATTTTACATTTTAAATACACTGCTTGCAAACCACCACCAGAAACTTAAAAGTAAATTATGACAATAAACATTTGGTTCCAACAACATGAAATGACATAAAACTAGAATAGATAGGCTATAATATTAAATCATCTATCCGTAACATGTCAATTTACCAATTCACCAAAATGAAAAACAACCAAATACATACCCAAGCAATCGATCAATCCGCAAATTGACATACCCAAGAGACTGACCAAAAGAAGCAAATTGATAGACCCATACTGATCAATCCACCTAACACCAAATACCTCATCCAAAGTTTACTTTACCATTACCAAGTACATAGTTACAACTTCCACTTAAGTACTAGTTTAAAAAATTCCACTTTGCTCCTAGTTGAAAAAAAAAGAACCAGACTATAGAACCTAATTTGTGTGGCATTTCATAAAATATTTTGCGAACTCAATCTGAATCTCGTTAACGTCATCATCTGTATAAACCAGGTTCATCCTGCACATCCACTGAAAAATGACCAAATGTTTTTGTAAGTGACATATTTTACTAGTGTATGAGCAAACCCGAAGAAAGTAAAAACTGACCTTGACAGCAAACTCAAGCTCTTTTCCTCAACGATCTCCTTCATATACCGCATCACGAACATGCAACGGTTCTTGTTCCCCGTCTACACCGGAACTCCCTGAAAATATCAAAAAAATATTAATCACATCCTTAGATGACATGTTCTCCGCCATGTTATCCCATACTATTTTCTTCTTTGAAACCTTGTTTTGATCCTCCTTACACCTTTTAATGGCACTACAACCAAAATAATATGTATCAACATAAAATCAAACAAAAAAAATATGGTCAACCAAGGTTTGGGACTGAATACAAGAACTTTAGAAGTTGAACTCACTTGTCGACAACTTCCACCCATTCCCCATTTACAATTCGACGTTTGAGACAGTCCATGTAGTAGACAATCTCTGCCTTAGGATTTGCAACAGTCAAAGTCCAGTGGTTCCTACGCAAACATGAACAATGATGCATGTTTTAAATTAAAAGTTGAAGACCTAATTCTCGTCGCGTTACCAACTCAAACATCAACAAAAAAATAACATCCATACTAAAATTAAATCCACCATAAATTTACCTCAAAAATTTATGTGAGAGATGTAGTATTAAGACTTACATCAGATTAAATCCACCAAAAATATTGATAACTTAAAAAATGAAATGAAAATATAATCAAAACAATTCCACCAAATTGTCTCCCTATGTGATACAACTTGACCATTTAATATATTTGGAACAACTTATTTTAAATGTTAAACCTAAAATTGTAATAAATATTAACAGATTTAACCTCAAAAGCTTAACCCTTGTCTTCACTATTGAAACTTGAATTCTTATAAAAAATTCAACTAAAAAAGGGCAAGACATATGATATTATCGTATTTTACCTCAAAAATTTATTTGAGAGATGTAGTATTAACACTTACATCGCATTGTAAGGCATGATAAAGTATTGGCCTTTCTTAGCATTTTTAAATCATGCAGCGAGTGCACGTGACCTCTGCCACGCATTACCACATCCAATTGCACCAATTATATCAGGATCTATGAAGCTTATCATGTTGGTCATCTTCTGCTTTTTCACATATTCATTTAAGAAGGTACATATAAAGTTAGGTAGTAGTTAGTAAAGTCTTTGTTTGATTGCAGGACTGTCTACGGAAAATAAAATTTTTTTTACAAAAAACATACTAAATATAAATGCAAATGACAAACCCTGCCATTTCACCTCCAGAGCAGACACATGTATATCTCATAAGAAAATGAATTTATTCTTTTTAGCGCCAAAGGCTTCTTTGCCAAAAGACTTCGTTCTTCCATCAGCCAATGCATCCTTTGCCCATCTCCATAAATGTATAAAGGTAGGAAGATAATTTGCACCCATCTCAACAAAAAGCCTTGATTCAACATCTTCAACTACTTTATACGTCTTCTTCGTTTTCTTAGAATGACCTTTCTTGGCTTTCTGAAATAATGGATGTGAAAAAAGCAAGAAGAAATATACTACATAAGAACCTCCCATATATGTACAGAAATTACCATGCGCAAAAATATTCTGACCTTTGAAGCTGACAAAACATCGAAAGGGCTATTGTTTCCTATTGCTATCAGGTTTCAGTGCCATGCAATAATATTTCCTATGGCTTGTTCCAGAGTCACAATTTCATCACCAATAGGAAAGGGAACCTTAGTATCACCTTGAATGACTTGAGTGATCGACACTCTTACATTATCTTCTCTAAGTATTAATACTCCATGGATTTTCTCTTCACATCCTTCAGGAACGATTACTTCATCAGTCTTTACATAAGCTACAATGTTTCTCAACGATCCAATGGCCAACTTACAAACAACATTAACGGAAGCATTCACCTTCACTTCATCATATGTCTCATTTTCAACAAACCTACAATTTTCATCCTCACCAGCTACCATGTTAGAAGCCTTAAGTTCCTCCCCAAAATCAACAAATAAAGCATAAATCATTTGCACTTTATGAACACCTTCATCCTCTTGAACATGAAAAATCTTCCTCGCAGTCTCTGGTGTTTCAAGATTCTTTACACCTATATCCACATCAACCCCGCCATTAGAGTGACAACTTGCTTGTTGGGAAGCAGGTTTCGGACTACAGTCTTGATGAACATGCTTTATCGATGTCCCTGCTCTGAGCTTTTCAAATTCACCAACCCAAAAAGCGTCTCTCTGTTCAATAATCTTTGTAGTCTCTTCTGCCATACATTTCTGAACTCTCTCACGTATATTTTCATCCATTGAGTTGGATTTCCTTTTTCGTGGAAGATCGAAGTAAACTGACTGCTTCATATGAGTTCCTTGACCACGTAATCTCCCTCCATGCTCAGGATTACCAAGCGCCATCATCAAAACATCATTAACACCTTCCACTTTTAGTTTCCCCTCCTTCACATCTTCCCTCAACTTTGCCTATATATATAATAATAAAGAATTTATATTTTGTTACAAGTTCAGAAAAAAAAAGTTCAAAGAGTGAGCAAATGATTTGAATTAAGATGCAAATAATAAACTTACAATTTCCTTAGCTTTTTCTACAATAGCATCACTTAAAAAATTGCCATCCTTGTCCATCCTTGCTAGAACCCAAGTACTCGACGATCGATCTACTTCCTCCTCATCTGGATGATCTTCAGACTGCAATCACATGTAGATAATCACCTTATTAATAATATAAACATGTTCGCAAAATTAGTATGTATCCAAAAATCCAAAAATAAGTATGATGTTTCATTATTACTCACCCATTCTTTCTCAAGGTTATCATAACTTTTTCGAGACATGCGATGGGTATATAAATTCTTCGCCCTCCTTGCTACTTGTTCATCATGAATTTTCTACATAAAAAGCACCAATATTATTATAAGATCACTAATAAGAAAATATTGTACAACAATAGAGGGAAGTAGAAAAATACCAGAAACTCAGGTGACGTGCGTTCAGTAACAAATATGTCCCAATGCGATTTTTCTATGAAAGAAAAAACTGCAGGAGTATAGGCTAAAATTTCAGGTTGATCCCGATAAGGAAGAATGTAATGTACGGTCAGCCGACATTTGAACTCCCTCCATTTTACACAGGCTGAATTTAAGACAATATTCTCGGCAGTTGATGGTAAAACAAAACTCATCTACGTACAAAATCAAGCAAAGTAAAGTTAAGAGATGTATGTAATAAAATGAACATAACAAACAGAAAAAATAAATTATTCTTACATCCACACAATCCCAAATCTTCGTCATTGTCTCATTAGGAACACATTTCCAATTATCATGCCAGATTGGCACTTTGGTTCTTGCCAAAACACCAATATAGGACTGCATCTCTGCCGCTTCTTCACCAAATGACGCTCATTTTTCATTAAACAACATGATAGGTTTGATCCCCATGATCTTGTGTCTCACAATTCGATGCATCGTCACACATCCTCACTTAAATAGTTCTAGTCCTTGGGTGTCTTTCGGCTTGGTAACAGATTTTTCTCGTTTCCTTTTCTTGGCAATTTATTTTTTTATGTTTTTAGAAATGGCCTTCTTCCTAGGTTTTTGGGAAGAACATGACGGAGTCGGGGTCGGAGTAGGAGTTTGGTGGTTTAATGACCTCGTCTTTCTTAAAGCTTTTATCACATTCATGGTACATGCAGTAGATGATGTTTTTTTTCTCTTCTTGAACTCTTTCTTCTTTGGCTCTATCTTCTACGATTTTCTTTTGTTCACCTCTTTCTTCTTCAAATCGGTTTTCATTTTCGGAGTAGCCATAATCTGTATAATACACCAAAAACATATTTGACAAAACCTGTACATGTGACATAATTGACACAAACCAAACATAAAAACATAACAAGTACAATAAAATCACTTAATAAGAATGAAACACAAGAGTGAAACACAAGAGTGAAACAAAAGAGTGAAACACAAGAATGACACAACACAAAACATAGAAACCAAATAAAAAATCTTTAAATTTTTCCCCTTTTAACATAAACAAACATAAATTGACTAAAAACACTAAAATTATTTCAAAAAATTGACAGGATATCATGAAGTAAAAGCATATTCATACACATAAAAGCATATCCATACACATACAATCAATAAGTAGAGAGATTAAAAGCCTAATCGATTTGCATGTAAAATTTCATCATAAAAAATTAATTACAAATTTTAATCAAACATAAATTTATATGCATGTATTCGAATCTACATCATCAAATATCAAATATCAGTTAGAAACCGCCCAAAAAATATCCAGTTAGAAACCCCCAAAAAACTTGTATTCAAATCCACATGGGTTGAGATGAAAACGCTTACCAGTTGAGATGAAAATGTGGGTTGAGATGAGAAAGTGTGGGTTGTGATGAAAGAGTGGGTTACAGATGAAATCATCGGCTAATCGTCGATGTATTATGGGTTAGAGATGAAATTGCCGGTAAATAATGAAAATGAAAAGGAGACTGTTATAAATGGAGGTAAATGAAAATTAGGGGGGGAGATAAGAGGGGGGACTGAAAAATCAAATGAACGGCTTAAATATCCCCCAAATTTTCCCAATCAGAATTTTATATACATAACACCAAAAAGTTTTGAGGTTCGAGTCCCAGTCTTCGTAATAAACACACATGGAGAATCACAAAACTCCCACATGGAGACAATATTATCATTCAGAGACTTAAACACTCACTCATTAACACCTAAAATTTTCGAGATTTGAGTCCCGCTCTCCATAACAAACATACACGGAGAATCCCAAAACTCCTCCACGGAGACAATTTCATCATTCAGAGATTTAAACACAAACTCATTAACAAACAGAATACAATGAGCTTTCGCAAACTCAACCAAACTGGCCTGCTCAATTGCCGAATTTTCCGAGTGCACAATACTAATCCCATTTATATAATATTACATCAATTTTTCTTTTGAAAAAGTAAGTATACCATATCTATATTTATATATTCAGTGTAAAGTAGTATGGCTATCATAAGATTTTAACACTTTTAACCGACTAATTATCGTACTTACATGGGTCACATATACGTAAACATCTTCACATCTACCAGTTGTATATTTATAAATTCGTATATTCAGGATTTAGTTGCTTATATTAAAATTTTAAAACTGAAATATGTATTTATCGCAATTTTTTTATATACACGATATTGTACTAGATTTTTCGTACTTTTGTACTTTTGTAATAAATATGATATAATATGTGTCCTTAATATTTTTATTGTTTGTAATAAATATAATCAAATTTTACAATCAAATATATATGTATGTAACCGATTCAAGTTAGAATTTAATTTTAAAATTTTTGGAAAATTTTAAAAAATAAACTTATACAAGTTAATTGAATATTTTATGCTGAAAATAAATGATTGATTCGGTTTGGCCGAACACCCATCTCTTTATTCACTTTAATCTCACTTCCCCACTCTTTCTTCTTCATCACTGTCTCTTTCTCCTTCACCACCATCTCTTTCCCCCCTTCTCTTTCTCCTTCACCACCGTCTCTTTCTCCCCCTTCCCTTTCTTTTTCACCACCATCTCTCTTTGACCTTAAAGCACCACCAAAGAGCTTTCATTAGTTTAGCCCTTCAGATTTTTGAGAAACATATAAAGAAATAGATCTGAGCTGTTATTTATTTTACTTCAAATTTCAATTTTTTGAGCTCAGCTTTCATGAATGACTGGATTCAAGACCTCCATTAATTTCATTCTAGGTAAATTCGAGTTTAATAATTTATGTTAATTAAGTTTTATATTGTTAAGAATTAAGTTCGTGTTATTGAGTTTTGATATTTAATTTTCTTAGCAACTTAACAATTTATTGACTCTGTTTAAGACCTCCATTAATTTCATTCAAGGTAATTTTGAGTTAGTGTTATCGAGTTTTGACCATGTTTAAGACCTACTTCTCTGTTACTTTTGTTTTGATTTAGTGCCAAAATAAATGGTTTATCTCTTGTCACTCGATACAGAGTAGTTTGGAGTGCTTTGTATCTGGGAATTTTTATTCCTGTGTAAGCACCATTATTGAAATATACCAGATTTGTTTCCTTTCTATTAATATTTTTAATTGGAGTAGTGGTGTAGTTGGGATCACCTGGCTTAGAACTTATGTTTGCATATTTAGTTAGCAATATAATAATATATTTACTCTATTTAAGACCTCGATTGGTATTGACTCTATTTTCTCGAAATTAGTTTGAAACTTAACAACGTATATTTTCTATATTAGTGTAAACTTTTGTACAGATTTTGAAGAAACATAAGGCTATAAAGATGGATAGATCATGGTTAATAGCTGATAGAAGAACAAAATAATTTAGGAAAGGAGTGGACGATTTACTAATGTTTGCATTTTAGAATGGGTATAGTGAAGAAAAAATAAGTTGTCTATGCACAAAGTGCGCACATAGCAAATCATGGAATGCTCGGATTGTTAAAAACCATCTCTTTCATTCTGGTATTGATCAAACATATACACGCTGGATATGGCAGGGGGAATCAGTATTGGTAGAAAGTCCTATACTAGATGATACCAATACTTCAGAATCTATTAATCAAGCCTCCACAAGAATGAGTGAAGCTAATGATGATGATGATGAAATTTCTTCAGATTCTTCTTATTTTATCAACCACGTGAGTATGAACCTCTTTATCATGGATGTGAGAGTCACACTAAGATGAAAACTATGGTTAAGTTATTCAACTTGAAAGTGAAGCATAGTATTTCTGATTCATGTTTCTCTGATGTTCTATTATTAATTGGGTCTTTACTTCCGGAAGGCAATAATGTCCCTTCTTCCTTCAATGAAGCAAAGAAGACTTTATGTGCATTAGGAATGGGGTATAAAAAAATACACGCATGTCCGTACAGAAAGCAAAAATAAGCTTTTGATAACACTGTGGAGAAAGGAGTTGCTTCTATACCGTTAACTGGAGAGCAGGTTTTTGAAAGAGTACGAATATTTGAAGAAGCTACCACAGGATTGCCAAAAAATTCTAGGTTTGAGCAGACTGCATTAAGCAAGCCCTTATCTGGTGCAACTATGATAAAGCCGAGCAAATAGAAATTGTACCTAGCACACGTGTGTTTTCTGTAAAAAACACCAATGAAATTAGGCCATATTTTGAGTAAGTTACTATCATTTGTATGTGTTTAGGCCCTGTTTGATTACACAGGGCAAGTAAGATGGTTAAAATTACCTATGAATCATGCATAACAAATACATGAACCTATGCTAGCATGGCAAGTTCTAAATCCTTAAATTCACTTTCACTTCATTAAGAATGGACACACTATCTTATAAGTTCGCGATGCTCATAAGACGAATCCGCACATCCAATACTAGGAAATCATACAATCACCACATACTAAAGTATCGAAACAATTTAACTACAGAAATCCATAAATAAATCCGATAGAACCCCACGATAACGATTAGCCCATAATCAGACTCATCATCAATGTGGGTTCCGATGAAAACATGATATAACAAACGTAGTATTTATAACGAATAAATAACAGAGAATAACACAAGATTATAGGTTCAACAAAACGAGAAATGAGCATCCAAAATTACAACTAAAAATATAGATTCACAAGAATAAACTAGATTGTCTCCGCCTTTGTTGATTTGTGCTTTAGTCTCTTGTCATCTTCTCCTTAGCTCTGAAGTGTCTCTTGCTTGATTAGTTATGAAAAATGACCTAGAGTTGTTTATATAGTAGCCCTGATCAACATAGAACCCCAAAAAATCAGTCTTCTATTCAAAACAGGAATTCTGCATCCCGAACTGGCGCGGCCGCGCGCGTTGGCTCTCTAAAGTTCTGGCGCGGGCGCTCTTGATCAACGCGGGCGCGCTGGTCTTCTACCAAAAATTATTTCTTTTCTTTTTCCTTTTCTTGCAGCCTCGAGCCAGACCTCGCGGGTTTTTATTCCAACACCACCTAGACACTATATTAGCACCAAAATTATGCTATTTCACCTGATTCACAGATTAATGCCTGAAATGAAAAAACACTAGAAAATACATTAAAACACTTAACAACCTGAGTACAAATGCATCAATTCAAAGCTTATTAGAGCATAATAAACTGTCATAAATGCCACTCAACATACCCCCAAACTCGAATCGATGCTTATCCTCAAGCATAAACAGACTCAAAGAACAAGAAATAAAAATGCATGAATGTAACTAATATGAATGTAACGATCCCCATAGAATAACTAAACCAATCAACAAGCAACACCTCGGCAAATGCAATTATTTGCATCAAGATCTATCAAATCTCACAAATCAACCTACAAATCAGAGACGTGCGTGTGTGCAAATACTTACAGATATACTATCGCAATTACATCGACAATCATGACTCACTACTTATCAAAACAATCGCAAGCTTATAAATAAAATAAAAGCTAGACTCATAATAACTTATAATACTTCAATTCTTATATCGGAGATTAACATGGATTCATGCTTTTATTCACAATAAAACAACACAAGTATGCTTATTTGACCGTGCAATGAGTAAGGTCCACAAAAGACTTATACAATAGTACCCATGTAGCGAGCGTTATGCTAGCAAATCCCAGACTATAAAAGTCTTAGGTCACTAGGCACAAAGTCCCCTAAGAACTTAATAACACGAGTACTAAAGAGCCCACTCGTGATCAATTATACATAACACTTATTCTTTTCTCTTTTTTTTTCTTTTTTTTTCTTTCTATTTTTTTTCTTTTTCTACGAATTTCTGAATGAGTGCATTTCGCTCCATCTCATCTAACCCTAGACTACTCATATAAATATGAGCCGGCTACTAGCCGTTTGACACCTAACCACACTAATAGCAATGAACTCCAATTTTCTCCAATATTTTTAAAATATCCATGTCTTTTATTATTAAGAGAATATCCTAAATTCTAAATATAAATAAGCGATTAACCTCGACAAACAAACAAACCATGACTATGATCTAGCACTCTAGCAACCTATAAGACTTAGTGAAATACAAGTGTCTCTAGCCCGCAAATCAATCCAATAAGACTCAACATCACTAAATACGACATCACTACACTAGCATCGACATCACCAATCAATTGAAAAAATTATCTAAGGGATCATGTTATAATGCAAATGCATGAAACTACATGAACAAAATATCATAAAACTACCAAAAAAAATAATAAAAAAACTATATGAAAAAATATGTAACTATATGAACTAAACTAACATGAAATATGCAACTATATGTGACTCATACACAAACATATTCCTTCAACTACTACCCCCAAACTTAAAATATTCACTGTCCTCATTCAAGGTAATAGTAAGGAATCAGGCATACCTATTGTGAATCAGAATCCTCATCCTCAACGGGTGGAGTTTTAGGTGTGTCTGGAGGCGGATACACTGAGTCTTCACCAAATACTGGCCACTAGCTAGATGTCAACACCGGTGGCTCTGAAAGCTGTCCCAAGTGCCTGGGTAAGATCATGTGTAAATCGACTATGGATATCGTGCATAGCATCCATCCTCCTCGCGAGACGCCTATACTGCATCGAGCTCAAACCAGCTCCCATCTCTGCTCCTGGTGCCTCCTGCTGCTGCTGCTACTACGATCTTGATGATCCAACCTCCTCTCCTAACAGAGCTCTCCAAACTGATCTACTTGCTTGCTGCGTACCACCATCATACATCTGATCGCGGGGCACATCGCCTGGCAGATGATCAAATGTATAACCAAACCCCTTAGGATCGGGCTTACCTCCTCCCCACTCAACCATGCTGTGCAGCGTAGAACTGTCAATAAGAGCACTGGGAATCTGAAGCTGCTCATGTGCGGCCCAATGAACACCAACTGCCACGCACAACTTCGTCACAATGGGCGCATACGAAATAGCACCTGTAGTACCTCCTCTCAAAAATCTCAAAATCCCCTGATATATCACCATCCCCAAATCAATGTAATCACCCTGAATAATACCCTATAGCAGACGAGCACGCTCCACAGTAATCTCAGGCACATGCAAAGATGGCATGATGTTAGCACAAATAAATAAGTTCCAAGCCCGTGCAAACCTGTTCATGCACGATGCAGGAAACGTGGAGTAATCAGTATTGCCCCTCTTGAACTTCCAATGAGTTTCAGGCACACACAGAGTAGCAACAATGAGATCCAAATCAAAGTCCTTCGGAGCCTTATCGTTCCAAGTATCCTAACCCACCTTCCTCGCGGGCTGCTCAATCATCGTCCTGATAGCTTCAGTACTGTATTCTACAGTTCTCCCCCTCACCACTGTGAAACCATCTTGAGAATCATCTCTAACAACTTACCATCCTTCCCTGATGGTAGAAAAGCTCGCTCCTTAGCAATACGCTTCGAGAGAATCCTCGTGTACTCTTTCTCAGCCTCAGGAGTAGAAAATCTGGGCCTCACACCACCCACAGATGAAGAATCGGTGGTGTTACTTCCAACTTATGTTCTTTGTCTCTTGGGTGCCATCGGGATTGCAGAAGAGAGAATAAAAGCTTAAGTGTTTAGAGAGAATTTGTGTTTTAGAGTTTGTTATGTGGTGAAAAAGTTGTGTATAAGTGTATGTATTTATAGGTGGAGAGGTGCGAATTCTATAAGGAATAGAAGTGGGAATTGATTGTGGGAATCGTGGGAATAATGGAATTGATTAGGAGAGGGAATTATGGGATGTGGAAGAGTAAAAATCGGGTTGAAATTGATTTTTTGTTAAAAATCCCGATTTTCTCTTAAAAACTGCTATTTTTTATTTTTTTTCGAACAGGGACCCGGCACGGCTGCGCGCTAGGACAGCGTCGGCGCGCTCACTCTCTGGAAAACCGGTGCGACCGTGCGCTAGATCAGCGCGGGCACGCTTGGTTACTGGAAAAACGGCGCGACCACGCACTTGGTCAACGCGGGCGAGCCCAACTTCTGTAGTTGGCCCTAAATTTTTTTTTCTTTTTCTGATTTTTTTATGTTTTTCTCCTTTCTTCTTGCTTCTTCTACCTACTAATGTACAACAAGCTTGGGTTGCCTCCCAATAAGCGCTTCTTTTACGTCGCTAGCTCGACGTATAATCTCGAGATCAAATGGACAATAAAACGGCACTAACCACCTCGCGGTTTTCTGTGTCACCATAATAATGCTTCAACCTTTGACCATTTACTTTGAATACTTGGCCCGGATCATTCTCAAAAATTTCCACCGCACCATGTGGAAACACAGTTTTGATTATGGAGGGACCTGACCATCTTGACTTCAATTTTCCAGGAAAAAGACGGAGACGGGAGTTGAATAAAAGAACTTATTGCCCCGGCACTAGACCCCGATCGTGCCACCTGTTGACTTTTTCCTTGTATATTTTGTTGTTCTCATAAGCTTGAAGTCGAAACTCGTCGAGTTCATTCAATTGAAGCATCCTCTTCTTTCCAGCCGCATCCAAGTCAAAATTCATCTTTTTCAAAGCCTAATATGCCTTATGCTCGAGCTCCACAGGAAAATGACACCCCTTACCATAAACCAACTGAAACGGCGACATTCCCAATAGAATCTTATATGATATTCTATACGCCGAAACAGCTTCATCAAGTTTTAAAGACCAATCTTTCCTCGATGGACACACCATTATAATATAAATATTATTCTATTAGCTATAATTTTTATGTTAAACATAACTAAATAAATTTAGACGATGACTAAAGTACGCTAACTATAGGAATAAATAAATCCACTACTGCAAAATGTTTTACCAAGCACACTAACAAAATTTTTAATATTTTATTTTTAATATAAGAGTATAGATTGATGTTGCTTCCATTCTTTTTCTTCCAAGTTAATGACAAAAAATGTGTTAATTTCCTTTGTAGAAAACCTTTATAATTTTTACATCGAAATAATTTTCTAAATTCATTGCTTAAATAGAAATGCAGGTTGTAGCGACAAGAAGTGTAAAGTAGTGTCCACTAATGCCATTTTTGTTACATATTAGTACTGAAAAAAGTCAGTAAACGTGGATTTTAGTTGGGTGATATTAAAATTAACTATTGTGAAATATGTCTTATTACATAATTTCTAATTTATTAAATTTATGACTAATTCAAATATAACTAACCACTCAAAATTAACAATGATTAGTATTAAAATTATATATATATATATATGTTCTAACCTATACAACTCAAGGTTAATTTGCCTATAAACATCAATTTTAAAGTAAAACTATGTAAATAGAGGTTTATAACCTCAGTTAATGAAACCGAACACATGTTTATACCATGTATACTGCATGGGTTCCTTCACTAAAATCGATGTGTATACCAATTTTTTTTATATTTGGACTGATTAAATAGCCTCATAAAGTTGAATGTACTAATGTGGTCATGCAGTATATATAAAAGAAGTCATACATGCAGTCAAGGTGTTATATCTAAGGATGTTATTTTAGTGGGCAACCCTTATAATGATCATTGATTTTCACTAATTAGGAACATTGTACTTCTTCATGATCATCGATGCAAAATGATAATAAAAGTTATATAAATAACTGTGTTTCAACATTATTCAACTATTAAAGAATTTATAATGATAGTCAGTTTTATAAATTTTGAATTAATATGAATCGAAAATGAACCATGGTAAAATAATTAAGGTTCCTGCCTGAGAAAAACACGTTTATTAATTATAGGTATATATATATATATATATTTGGTCCTCTGTATAAGATTTACTGATTATTTTTCTTTGTAAATAAGTTTCCTAGTTATCTCAATGTTCTATTGATTAGAAGAAAGTAAAAAATATTACAGAGAAGTATAAATATTGCGACAAATATTTTACTGACAGTATGATAGACCAAATTTTTATGGATCATACCAGCACCAACCACCCCTAACCCTAAATTTAAGTTCTTCACACAGTAGGAAAACACGTTAATATATATGTATATTTTTATCAACACTTAAAAATTTTTGAATGCGACAAATGCTAGAATGATGATACCTGCATGATTGTGAATATATGTTATTCTCTTTATCCTTCTTATTTTTTTAATGTGCGTATAAAATATAATTATGTAATTAATTTTTAAAAAATTTCTTTTGTGAATAAAAAATGAATATCTAAACTTTTATTCAGAAAAAAAATTAAAATTATTTACACAACTATACTTTACATGCACCTTGTACACTTCCTCACAAAGATAAAGAAATGAGTGGGAATGAGGTAGTATTATACAACCGTTGTTGTCAGTCATTTGTCAATTTAGAGCATCTCCAAAGCAAATAGCTAAAATGGTTAGCTAAATGATCATTATCTAAAAATTTGTTCAATCTGTAAGAGGTTTCACTCCGGTGGTACTAGATATAATGGTTAGCTATTTTCAATAAAATAATTTTTTTACTATATATATATGAAAATTTTATATGTTAAAATAATTTTAGTATATATTTAGTTAAATACACGTGAAAATATAAATAATATATTCAATGAAAATATATTAAATATAATAGTAATTTAATATTATCTCAATTGAAATATAATAACATATTTAAATATAATCAAACATAATTAATAAACATTACTTATATATCTAATATAAAATATATAATTATATTATATTATTTCTATTTGTATTCATAAAAATATGCATTGTATATTAAATAAATATAATAAAGTTTAAAATATTAAATGTAAAATAAGAATTTTAATATATTTTGATATATATATATATTAAGTGTAATATAAATATATGTATATATTAATGTGCAGAGTAGGTTAAGTTTTAAATAAGGCACTAAAGCAGACGTGGATATTTTAGCTAATGGTTAGAGGATCAACAGATATATAGAAGACGGGATGGAGGATATCTAAAATTATTGCTAACAGGTCTAATGGTTGGAGGGGTATATTTTTTATATAATATCTAAATCATGCTGCCACCTAGACTTTTTACCTAACAGGTGAACATGGTTGGAGATTCTCTTATAAATAAACAATCTTTCTGTTATTCATAAATTTTGTACTGTTACATACGATTACTTCCTTTGTTGATCACAAAATCTATATTATAATACGAAGTTAAGTGATAGAAAGGAATTTAATACAATTACACTAAATGATTAAGAGCCAGTACTCTCCACGTCCCGTTCACTTGTATGCCTTTTTTTCTAATATTCGACATGCTTTTTAAAGTAAATATAAAATATATAATGAAAAATGACAAAAATAGCCAGTTTTTGAAAAAATTTACCCAAAATACTCATTCCGAAAAAAGTAGTCAATTTTAGGCGACCAGTTGGATATCTCATATAAAGTGAATACTGCGCTGAGAGTTGGGTATTCCATGGGCTAAAATTGGCCAACTTTTAAGAATTGGTAATTTTTGTTAATTTTGTATAAAAATAGGCTAAATTTGTCCTTCACCCAACTATATATATAGTTATTTTTTAATTTTTTATTTTGTATTAAAATTCAAATATTAATTTTTTATTCAACAAAAAATTAAAAATTATTTATAATATCTAAATTTAGAGTGATTGACTACTAATTTACGGTTAATCTATAAGATCAAATATAATCATAAGTGATTTTGTTGTATTCGTATTTACGAGTATTTTAATATAGTGAAGTTTTTATATTTAATACTAATACGAAATTAAAGATATTAACAACCAAAAATGTGCATGAGAAAAATATTGACTATTTCGTTGTTAACACAGGTGGCCGTATCACTCATTAGATTTTCCAACTACTTCATTTGTCTTGTGTTATTTTTGTAGGTGTGATAATAAGCTCATTCATCAGACAAGATTTTAAGTGGTTACAGTGATGTTTTCCAATATCATTTGTACATGCATAAATGATAAATTAATTTATTATTTATTTATTTATTAATTAATTATATAGGCACGTGTAAGAGTCAAACTCATCAAAAATATAAGGAGGGATACAAGAGTTCAATTATTGTATCAATTTTTTATTAAATTTTAATTAATTTTTTATTCGGTAATATTCAACTACTTTATTAACTTATTTTCCCTAAGTAGGAATGTTGTACTTTTTCATGATCATCCATACTTTTTTTATCCCATTCATTTTTATAATCCTACTGAGGCAATTTTTTGGATTCGCTCCGTCATGTACCATTCAAAACTTAATCAAAATAGCAAAAGTTATATAATACAAAAATTAATTACACCTACTATTTTTTTCCACTAAACTAATTATATATATTTGATCACACCACTTTAGAAAAAATGCCCAAAATACATGTCCAAAATACCCAAAATGCTCATTGCTCTTACGTGTCGCCGAAAATGCCCACTGAATATGCATTCTACACATGCGTATTCAATTTTTTTTAAAAAACAAAGAACACACAATCTGAGAATGCACATTCTTTTATTTTTTTAAAAGGAATAAGCATTCTGAAAATGCGTATTCGCTACAAGCCAAATTTGAATATGCATTCCCACACTGCGTATCGTTTGTTAATTTTGAAAATTTTGAACACGCATCTTCCAAATGCGTATTCAATGGGTATTTTGGGCGGAACATCAGGTTAACCAGAATTTTTGGCATTTTTCTCCCAATGGTGGGTATTTTGGTTTTTCAGCCACCACTTTACCCGTTTTTCTTATATTTTCTTACAATATTCCATTTTTCCTTAAATTTTGTGATCAAACCAAACATATATATCTTAACGGAGGGGGGAGTACTAAACTATGTATTAATGAAAAATAATATTTAGGTTTATAAATATTGAGATTCTAATATTACGATAAAAATTATATATATATATATATATGAGTTAGATTTTATGGAGTCCCCTATTTCATTGAATCCTTATAGTCCATATAAGTTCTACAAATAAATATAGCTTAAATTGTTGTAAAACGTATTATTTTTTTAATGATATTCTATAAATATCACAATTTTATTAAAAATCTTGCAGATTGCACGATTTTACAAGTAGAACGTTGTAAAATATATTATTCTACATAACATGCTTAGTTTGCAGAACATAAATGTTCATGTTGCAGAACATACATATTTTACTTGTAAATATATGAGATTTGCATTATTTTATTGAAATAATGATATTTGTGAAATATGTTTTGCAAGATAACACATTTTAGAAGATATTTTATTTGCAGAATATAGATAGATTCCGAGGACTCCAATTAAAATGTGTACTACATAAAACTTTACTCATATATATATATAAATATATATTGTATTAATAATTTTTAAGCTATATATTTTTGGGCTTTTTTGAAAAATACCCAAGTCTAAAAATATTTTTGCAAAAATACTGTTATTTTGTTTTAAAAAAATGCAAAAATAGTTTTTGATTTGCAAAAATACTTTTTTTCAAAAAAAAAATTCCAAAAATACTGTGTTTTGGCAACTCCAATTAACTGCATGCAACCTTGAACGAGTTTATGCAACTACATACAACCTCAAATCAACCAAAAAATCTTTATTCAACTACTTGCATATCTGATTGATTTTGGTTAATTTTGATTTATTCTGTATTTTTACAAAAAACAAATAGAAAATAGTAAAAACACAAATAAACTTAGAAAAGTTAGTATTTTTGGCAATTTTTATAAATTTAATGCTTAACTAAATATGCATGCGGTTGCTATCATGTAGGATGGCATTCTTCTGTCAAATCTTCCCATGACTTCGATATATTTTAATGACAGTGTGATGGACTAAATTTGTATGGACCACTTTTGAGCTGAGACCATACAAGCACCAACAACTCCTACCCCTAAATTTAAGTACCCTGGCTGAGAAAATTAAACACGTTTTTTTGTATGTATATATTTATCTGACTAATATACGAGAGTACAAGAGTTGTTGTAATAGTAAACTAAACTAGTAAACGTACTAAAAAATCAATTGGTACGTTTTAATATATTTCTCTTTGAATTATTACTAGCTAAAATAGTTGTTATTTTATTATTTTTATTTTAAATAGTATAAATATTTTTATTATCTTTATTTTAAGTAGTAGAAATATTATTATAGACTTATAAGAAAACCCACACTTATATATTAAACGTTATATTAATCAAATTCAAGTAATTATAGCTACTTTGTTTTTAATTTTATTTTAGTCCAAGTTAAATATAATTTTATTTTAACCCGAATGAGTATTATAAGTTATTTTGTTTTTGCCCGATGTTATTATATCGACTAACAAATAATCTTTCAATTATAATTTTATTTTTGTTAAGTTTAATAATATAATTTTTTTAACCACGTCAATAAATATTTATTATTTTATTATATGCTGATAAAATTCAACTAACTATATTTAGTTTTTTAACCCGTATAAAATTTAAAATCTATACTTAAGTGGGAGATGTTAGAATTTCATGTGATGTTGAAATATGTCTTATTACATAGTTTTTAATTTATTAACTGATTGATATATTACTAATTTCTCAAGATTTTTTAATTTATTAACTGATTGATATATTACTAATTTCTCAAGATTAGCATTAAAATCACACACATATATATATATATATATATATATATATATATATATATATATATTAAAACATATAGATTTGAGGAATATGTTGTTGGTTTTATGATAACTTTCCAAAACACTCTATGTAGATAAGTTAAATGAATTCTTTTAACGCATGACCACATTATTTATCCGTTGAAAAATTAGTTTATATGAATAAGTTTGTAGCACATTCTGTATAATAGAATAGATGTGGGATTTAAGAGTTTTAGTTATTTTTAATTCATGTTGACTACCAGTAAGATATACAAAATAGGAGGGTTAATTGTAAATATAAAATACCTTGTAATTTTGTATAAGTGAAAAAATATCAACGGATAAGTCAGTCAAGTTTCAACGGATAACAGATGAATCTTCAGCGGATAACTCCTATGAAGCCACAATGGATGATCAACCCAAAATAGCAGTTGAAAGAGACTTGACAGTGACTTACACTCACATGGATTGATTCTATACAAAAGGAATGTGGCCGGATTGAGTTGGATAGAGAAATGAAGAAACATGTGATTGAATCTAGCTATTAGGGTTTGTATTTTATCTTATTATACATGTATATTGGTGGTATATAAACCAGTAGCAAGTATTTAAATATTAAGTATTTGATTTAGAACAGTAGAGAAAGCAAACTGTATCCTAAGTTTCTAAAGTTTAAGTATGTAAACACTTGTAAACAACTCTGTGCTAATAGCATCAGAGAGTAATCTTCTCAATATATATCTCTGGTAGAAATATGAATCCACCAGAAAGTTTTTAAACAACTATTTATTTATTTTGTGTTCTTGAATATTATTATTATTTATTCACACTCAAGTATATTTAAACACTGTAATATACTTTAGTAAGAACTTTTTAAAGTTTCAAAAGTAAAGAGAATCCATTCAACCCCCACCCCTTCCTATAATTTTGTTGATAGATTGTTAGGAAATAAAAATTGGTATCAGATCAAACTCTTAACACAAAAATGAGTTTAAAGATCAAAGCAATCAAATAAAGATGTGGGAGTGAAAATTTCAATTCTGAACAAAAACGACTATCATCACTGGAAACTAAAGATGCACATTTGTCTACTTTCTCAATATGTTGACTTCATAGAGAAAGGACCTCTTGTTCCTCACAGGGATGCAACGGATGTTTAAGGAGCTATTGGAAATAAGCAAACAGACCCAAAGCCAAGGTCAGAATGGACAACTGAAGATATTGAGTAAATGCATAAAGACAAAAATGTCCATGAATATTCTGGGATATTCATAGAGATATGTTTGACAATATCATTAACTGCAATACTACTAAAGAAATTTGGGATCAAATTCAGGTGCTATGTAAGGGAACTGAGCAGGTTAATGAAAACAAAATGCAACTTTTCATACAATATTATGAATATTTTCACTATGAATATATATGGTGAGTTACTGAGTGACATTTTTAGTAGATTTTAAAAACTACTGAATAGCTTAAAGTTGTATTGGAGGGTCTACCAAACTAAAGATTTAAATATAAAATTCCCGAGGTCTCTACAAAAAGAATGGAAGCCAATGACAGTCTCCCTCAGAAATTCTCAAGAGTATAAAGAATTTACTCTAGAGAGACTATATGGTATCATAAAAACCTATAAGCTCGAAATGGAGCAGGATGAACAGTTAGAGAAAGGAAGAAAGAAGGGTGGATCTGTTGTATTGTTAGCTGAAAAAGAGAGAGGAAAAATGATCAAGGTTGAAGCTGTTGAATTTACACCAAACACAAGTGTTCGTGAAGGCAAGGGCAGAGGTTTGATGGATGAAGATGAGTACTGCACAAGACAGGATGAAATGGATGATATTGATGAACATATGGCCTTTTTATCAAAAAAATTTGCAAAACTCAAATTCAAGAGAAACTTTGGAGCTGCAAAATCCAACAGAAACAGAGTTGATAAAGCTAAAATCAAATGTTTGAGATGTGGGATGAATGGTCACTTTATCAATGAGTGCAGACACTACAAGAAAAAGGCCTATCAGCGATCAAAATTATCAGCGACCGACACTTCCGTAGCTAAAAATAAGCATCTGCGACGGAGTTTTAGCGAAAAACTTGCTTTTCGTCGCTAATAATATCATCGATCGATTCCCGTAGCTATTCCGTCGCAGAATTAATTCCAATTTGCGGGAAAGTTTGGCGCACTTCCCATTAGCTACCAATTTCTGTTAGCGACCATACCCGGTAGCTGAAAGTGCCACGTAGACAAAGGCTTCATCGACTGATATGGTAGCTATATTATTTTTACCAATAAAATATTGCCACGAAAATTTAATGCCACCTGATCAGTTTTAGCTACTAAAGGTTGGTCGCTATTGGCGGTAGCAGATAGTTTTTGGTTACTAGAGTTGGTCTCTATTGGCGGTAGCTGATAGTGAATTTTTGTTTCTTCGTATGATATATGATTTTAATTATAATATATTTATATTAAAAGCAATTATTAATTGAAAACTCACAAATAATATATTAAAAATAATTTATGAACTTTAAGCAAGTTATAAAGAGAAATTTTATTGAAAATAATGTTTTGACTTCGTTGAGTGAAGTAATCATGAGAGTATTAGAATACATATAATTTGTAATTAGCCTATAGATTTCTGAGTTTGAAGATTAAATGTACTTATCAATAATATGATAATACTAAAAAAATTTACACATTGAGATATTAAATTTATATTTTTTTATCAAACTAAATGTAAGTAATTTTTTTTATTAGAATAGAGATAATTCTGGTTTAAAGTAATAGAGTTTGCGGAGGATTCATGTTATGACAAAAATTTGTACTTCGTTATAAATGTTGTTCATGTTAATTAGATACAATTATCATTATCATTTACATGTAACTTTTTAATATTAAATTGACCAGCTTTTATATACCTTATTTATTTTAAAAAAATTGTATAGTTTATTACTCTTTCCGTCGGAATTTATCTGTCATATTTGACTTTTTGTGGTCAAACTGACTCAAATTTGACTGAAAATCTCATATAGTATATAACTGAAAATATTTATAAACCTTAAATCACAAGAAAGTACATTTAATCTACTTTAATATGTAATTTCAGTTTTTCAAAATAATCAAATAATGAGTTTTTATTTACGGTCAAAATTGAATCAACTTGAGTACTTGACCATAAATAGTCAAACAAGACAGATAAATTGGCAAGGATGGAGTATTACATTTTAATATAAAATCGCTTTATATTTAAATTCAATTAAAATTTATAAATTGAAAATATTTATTGAGTAATGGATAATTTATTCATCTTTTTAAAAATATTTTTAAAATTTAATTTTATATGACTGATTTCATTATTTTAAATTCAACACATATATAACAAAAAACCAGCAAAGTGAAAGTAAAATGTTAAAAATACAAGGATAAGCTAATTATGTTATACATAACTAAAAATCCTAAATTAATTTTACAACTACAATTAGAATTAAATTACCCCGTTCCCCTGTAAATCGGCGTTTGGCAGACCCATTAGTTTTTACCGTCACAGCTTGCTCCTCTACTTCGTGGTGTACGGTAGATTCTAATCGGTCTTCAATCAGGTAATTTCATACCACTACTATTTGTATATAGATTAATAATATGCTTCTCATGATGTATATAGGTCTGAGGTGTTTTAGAGTTACTACCTGTGTATATAGTATATATGTATGTGTGTGCACAATCTGATACAAATCGTTAGGGTTTTATGTGTTAATGAATAAGTATTGTTTTGTATATATATTTATCATCCATATATACAGTTGTGATGACCATAATTGGGTTTCTACTTCTTTATTATCTAATGGGCATTCTGCTTTAGATGATATAAACTGATGATTATGCTCAACGATCTTATTGACTTTCTTTTTTAGATTTTTTTTTGTAAGTGAATGGGATTTTGTGTGAATGAATGTGTTAAATCTGAGAATTTTGTAAAAAGCATTTAGTAAATTACCATCCTAGGTAAGGAGGATAGATAGGCCTACAAATATATCAATTTTAGGGATATATATGGAAATTGTATAATATGATATTTGTAGAAAAGATGTATTATCGAAAGAAAATATTAATTAAGAAAAACAATAAAAAATTTATATGTTGATAGCCTTTATTTTATATAGTGTTGTTCTTAGGGACCAATTATTCATGATACATAATTAACTTTAGACATTTCATAGGTAACCGAAAAGTTTCTTATATACTTATATATATAATTACATGGTTATGTTGTTAGATTTTAGGGATATGAATGGTCCAGATTTATTTATTTCATGTGTTATGTACCATATATAGAACTTGTTATTTAAGTGTGTTATTTGCAATATAAATTTACCTCTATGTATATGGGAGTGTGGTATCGTGGACTACTTTTCAGACCGTTCTTGAACCGTATAACTCGCCTTTTTATAGATGGCTTCTCAAAGCACAACCCTCAAAAAGTGCGGGATGGGTAGGGGGCCGAATCATATCCCAAAAGGTCCTACAACCCAGACGAGTGGACTCTTATTCACATTCGACCCGGTCCTAAAAGCATGTACGTATCTACTCTTGGGTACATTTTGGATTTTGTTTTAAGCATTATATCAAATCTACATCTTTAATGTAAAAATTTTGTATACCATAGTGATTTTGCAGATCATAGAATTGTGAAATGCATCTCTCAATTATGCCTTCAAAACTAGGCTACTCTTGCGATTACATGGGCGAGCACACCTTCCGTCCACAAGGATGCTGTGTGGGCAGAATTCTAGGTATAAGTTTTTTAAATTATTTGAGTGACTTAGTGGAGTAGAGAAATGCGGTATTTAAAAACCATACCTCTGAATTATGTGCTTATCTATGATGTTTAAGTGATGTCTGAATTTACTCTTTTACATTATGGTTAGGTGATATCTTTTACAAACAAATTAAGTTTTTAGTCTGAATTATTGTTCGATGTTGAATGAGGACTTTTGGCTTGCTGTGTTGATTTATCATTTTATATGCTTTTAAGAATGTGCCAATGACAAATAAACACCATGCCAAGAATGTGCTTTTAAGCTCATAAAATTACACTCTGAAGTTCTCTTTTGTCAAAATGATTAGTTCTTGTATTGTCATGGAATCAATAATTTGTATGGTGCAGATTGGTTTCACTTGATCACTAGCATTATATACAAAAATTTCTGCTTCTGCTAATAAGAAACTAAAGGTTATATATTGGATCCTTTCAAATATTGTGTGTCGCTCTTGTCATTTTGCAAGGCTTTGTACAAGCATTTGGCAAGTAAAATATCCTGATAATTACAGTTTTGATGTATTGTTATGTTCTATTTTTTTGTAAATGTTGTAGATAAGATATAGTAATAGGTAATATGGGCTACCGGGCTAGGGACGCGATGAAGATACCTCAGCTAAGATAAATTTGATTTCTAGTTCTTATTTATCCTGATATTTATTAGAAGATATTAGCAGTTTCTTCTATGCCTTTCCATCCACCTATAAAATAAAATCGGAAAATATATATTTCAGACACATGCTACATGCACAGTCATGCAATATCTTAAGTTTAACATAATCCAGTTTTCTTTCTTTCTTCTTGTCCAGCTTCTTAAGTTTGTACTGTAACTTTAAAATTGAACTAGTTTCTTAAGGAAGGAGTTTGATCTATTTTCATTTATCGAATATATTGGTATTGTTGTTCTTGAACTTGTTCGGCTCCACTTGGATCTGATTTAATGGTGCACTGGTGGTAATAGACATGCTTTGTCAGTTGGTACTTGGTAGTTTCCTCAAGGATTTCTTTGATGAGAAAAAAAAATGCTTCTTCTTATTGGGCTGTTAAAATTATAAACAATGTAGCAGCAATGTGATGCATATGTGTTAACTTTCTTTAATTATTTAAACAATTTGACTTGGAATGAGACGGAGGTAATAATTTAGTAAAAGCTAACTTAATTTCTGTCAGAGTAACTCCTTTTATGTCATTATATACATTTTATATGTAACTTGTTTCTTTATCTTTTAATTACAGGGATCACGTCATGATGTAGATGATGAGCCGGATGATGAGGTTGATGAAGCTTAGTGTGTTGTGGTTGAATTAATATTTCTAGACTATACTTGCGTACTTAGATGAAACTCATAAAATATGATGTTTTTTTAATATTTCTGAGATTCTAACTTTTACATTTGAATTTTTATTTGAGTTGATTATCTATGTTTGAGAAAAACATTATCTATAGTTCTGAATGTGTTGAGACAAAGTAAATATACCTATGTTTGTTAATGATTTATGTTGGGAAAGCAGGAAAACAAGAGAATTATTTTGAAAACAATTTGAAAAAATTTGAAAATCAGCTACTGAAAGCAGTAGCTGATAATATCCAGTAAAATTTATCTACCGCGTCTGGTCGCTTATACCCGTCGCTGATAGCAAAACAATTTAGCTACGGTGTCTGGTTACTAAATTTTGTCGCAAATATAGTGACAAAAATCGGTAACTAACAACGGTAGCAAAACTAGCGACATAAGTCAGTCGCTAATTTGGTAGCTAAACTAGCGACAGTGTAGCGGTCGCTGATTTTGTCGCAGACACGTGGAGACGCGGGCAGTCATGGCTGACTCACATTTGCAACAAGCGGTCGCTATTAGCCATCACTAACATTGCGGTCGCTAAAAGGCGTCACCAATGAGTAGTTTAGCGACCAGTTTTTCTGCTACTCGATTTAGCTACAGGAGTCGGTCGCTAATAGGCCAGTTTCCTGTAGTGAGAAAGCCAAGCTTAGAAAAGAGGAAGTTTGAGCCTGTGGATTATAAGAAGAAATGTTTTGAATTGCTCAAACAAAAGGAAAATGCTTTTATTACTCAAAAAAGTTGCTGGGCAGCTGATGATAAAGATGCAGATGAAGACATGAATTATGTCAACCTAGTTCTAATGGCAAAGTCATATGAAAAAGAAGTCAGTTCATCAAGTAATCAGGTAATCACTATAAACCTAGCATACTTTTATAAATATGAATACAATAATTCTATAAATGACATGTCTACTGAATTGTATTACTTGCGTGTCACACTAAAATCACTCATTAAAGAAAACAATAGAATTAAAGAGAATAATTTATTTTTGAGTGGTAGAAATGTGTGTTAGAAACTCAATTCATTGAGTCTAAAAAATTGAAAATAAAGTGTAAGATTGCAAAAAATGAAATAACTGAATGTTTGAAGAAAGAAGAAATTTTGAGAAAGCAGGTTCAACGAGAGTAAGAGATGATCAAGGCCTGGAAATCATCGAGGGATGTAAGTGCCCAAATTGCCAAAGTTCAAGGAATTGAGTCATTTTGTGAAGAATCCAGGAAAAAACAAGAAGAAACTAGACCAAGAGTTGGTTGATGGTCTTTAAACGGATATTGAATCAACGGATGATGACGCTTATCCGTCGAAAGATAAATCTCATCCGCTGAAAGTTGAGTCTCATCCGTTGAATGAGAAAAATTCCATTAGCAAAGGAAAGGTAGCAAAGCTGAATGAGAAATATGGTTCAGTTACAAAGATTTTTGTTCAAGGGAAATCAAGAAAATCAAAAGATGCAAGCAGAGTGAATGTGGGGTTTCTGTCAATGAAGCAGTTTAGTGACAGATTGGAGAAGATTGAGATCAAGGTATATTCAAAAAGAAAAAAACAAGAAGATGGGAAAGTAGGTATTAACAAACACAATAACTACACAATAACTACACACCTGATAAGTATGCACCTAGAAAGACATGTGTTAAGTGTGGTAGTGTTAATCAATTATCTACTAATTACAAGTCTATGATACATGCCCCCATGTATGCACCTCCATCTTTGCCCAACATGCCCATATCACCCATGCATGCTTTCCATGTTATTTCTGCACAAAATTTATCAACACATTGTGTTAATATGCCATTTGCACACAATTCTTATTATTTTACACACAATCCTTATTATGATGCATTTAATATGACTCAAATGCCATTTAGCATGTCTTCCTGGAATAACATGTTTGCATAATATTTTATATACCATGTTAATCCTAGTGTGCCTGGTAATTTTATAATTGATCAAGGGTTTCAAAATCCTACTCCTAAGAAAAAGGTTGATTCACAGTAAAGACTAAGAAGCCTATGGAAAATGCTAATAAGGCTGAACCCAAGGAAACTTGGGTTATAACAAAATCAACTTGATTTGGTTTTGATGTGTGTAGAGCAACATAAAGAATTTTTGGTATCTAGACAGTGGTTTCTCAAGGCACATGACTGGAGACTCTTCCCAGCTCACTGAGTTCAAGGAGATAGCTGGCCTAAACATTACCTTTGGAGATGATAACAAAGGATATACAATAGGATGTGCCTTGATTTCATAAAAAAATGTCGTCATCGAAGAAGTTGCATTAGTTGATGAACTCAAACACAATCCTTTGAGTGTCAGTCAACTATGTGATAAAAGAAACTCTGTCACTTTCATAATTGAAGCCTGTGTTGTTTCCTGCAAGAAAACAACAAAGTGGTCCTTACCTGAGAGAGGAAAGCAAATGTGTACCTAGATAATTTCAACTCAACAAAAGAAAGTTCTATTTCTTGTCTTTTCATCAAAGTAAGTGAAGATGAAAGTTGGCTATGACACAGGAAGATGACTCATTTAAATTTTAAGACCATGAATGAATTGGTCAGGAAAGACCTAGTTAGAGGAATTTCTCAAGTTGAGTTCTCAAAAGATGGACCGCGTGGTGCTTGTCAAAAAGGAAAATAAATGAAAGCATCATTCAAAAGGAAGCTTGAATTAACAATCGATAAACCTCTACAAATGTTGCACATGGATTTTCTTGGACCAGTCAATATATCGTCAATCTCAAAGAAGAAGTATAGTCGAGTGATTGTGAATGATTTTTCAAAGTTCTCATGAACATATTTTCTTTGATCTAAAGATGAAGCTATGGAAATCATTATGAATCATATAAGGTAGGTCAATAATTATCATGATCTCAAAGTAAAAAGAATTAAGAGTGAAAATAGAACTGAGTTCAAGAATTCTACTATAAGATTATTCAGTGAAGAAAATGGAATCATGCATGAGTTTTCAACTGCAAGGGCACCAAAAAAAATAAAGTGGTTGAGAGAAAGAACGGATCATTGATTGAAGCAGCTAGAACCATGCTAAAAGAATCAAAGTTACCAAGTTATTTTTGGGTTGAGGCCCTAAACACTGCATACTACACTCAAAACATTTCTTTGATTAATCAAGCCAAGTGCATGACTTCTTATCAACTGTTCAAGAATAACAATTGTTCAAGAATAAGAAGCCAACACTGAACTTTCTTCATGTTTTTGGATGCAAGTTCTATATTCTATAAAATTAAACTGATCAACATGGAAAGTTTGATGCAAACACTTATGAAGGTATCTTTGTTGGAAATGCTGTTGGGAAAGCGTACAGAGTCTACAATCTAAGAACCAACATTGTTATGGAATATGTACATGTTGTGTTTGATGATAAAAAGACTAAAGGACTAACAGATAAGGGTTTCATTGAAAGCCACAGATTTGACAATGTTCAGATATTTTGTGATGATAGTGATGACGAAAGTGATCTAGAAGTAAAGACAAAATATTATTCAAAATTATCTACAAATGAAGGAACACTAGTTGATGCACTGATTGCTACATCCATTAAAATACAAGATATTACATCCGTTGAAAGATAAAGTACAACATTCGTTGAGAGACACGGTGCATTATCCGCTGAAAGGAAGAATCCAACATCAGGTGATAATCATTCTAGATCATTGTTTGACAGAACCCCATCTTCAAATCAAAGATCCACAAACTCGGGGGTGTGTGTCATCTAGTCAACACTCGGTTATATTTCAAAACCCTAATGAAGCCACTTTATCTAGAGCACCCATTTAAACTGATTATTGGTGATGCAACATCTAGAGTACAAAGAAGGAAAACAACTCAAGATGAATGTCTATATAACAGCTTTTTTTCACAGGTAGAGCCAAAAAAGGTAGAAGAAGCTTTGGATGGGTCTTGATTGGATTTTAGCTATGAATGAAGAGCTAAACCAATTTGAAAGAAATAAAGAATGGAAGCTGGTTTCCAAACCTAAAGGTAAGAGTTCGATTAACACCAAATGGGTATTTAGAAACAAGCTGGATAAGAATGACATAGTCATAAGGAATAAATCTAGATTGATTACTAAGGGCTACGGACAACAAGAAGGAATATATTTTCATGAAATATTTTCTCCAGTTGCAATACTTGAGGCAATCAGAATCTTTCTAACCTATGCAGCCCATGCCAATTTCAAAGTCTATCAAATTGATGTCAAAAATACATTTCTTAATGGAGATTGGGGGAGAAAGTCTATGTCAGTCAACCTCCAGGTTTTGAAGACCCCAACTTTCAATTTTATGTTTACTATCTTTTTAAAGCACTTTATGGATTGAAGGAAGCACCTAGAGCCTGGTATGATACCCTATCAAAGTTTCTTTTAGAAAATCATTTTAGAAGAGGTACTGTTGATAAAACTCTTTTCTTTAGAAATTTTAATGGCTCTAGTATACTTGTTCAGATTTATGTAGATGATATGATATTTGGCTCTATAGATGAGAAATTTTGCAAAAAGTTTATCAAATTAATGCAAAGTAATTATGAAATGAGCATGATGAGAGAACTTACTTTCTTGCTTTACTAGTTAAGCAAGTCGCGATGAAATATTCATTAGTCAAACTAAATATATTCATGATATTTTAAAAAGTTGACTTAGTGGATTGCACATCTGCAAAAACACCCATGACCACTGCCACAAAATTTGAATTGATCACTACTAAAAATTCCGTGGACATTTCAAACTATAGGGGCATAGTTGGATCACTTTTATATTTAGAAGCTAATAGTCTAGATATAATGTTTGGTACTTGTCTTTGTGCTAGATTTCAGGATGATCCTAGAAAATCTCATTTAGTAGCTATTAAGAGAATTTTCAGATATCTCAAGGGCACGGTAAAACTTGACATTTGATACCCTAGAGATTCTGACTTTGATTTAATTGGTTATTTTGATGCAGATTATGCAAGATGCAAAATAGACAAAAAAAGCACAACTGGAACATGTCAATTTCTAGAAAATAAGCTTGTGTCGTGGTTCTGTAAGAAACACAATTCAGTTTCAACTTTCACATCTGAGGCTGAATATATTGTTGTTGGTATCTGTTGTGCACATATTTTATGGATGAGAAATCAACTAATAGATTATGGTATACATGTAGAAAAGATTCCAATTTTCTGTGACAAGACAAGTGCCATTGCCATCACTGAAAATCCTCTACAGCATTCAAAGGCAAAGCACATTGACATCAAATAACAATACATAAGAGAGCATTTTAGGAATGGTACTGTGGAATTTCATTTTGTTCCAAGTGAGCAGCAACTTGTAGACATCTTTATCAAGTCACTTGATGAATCAACTTTTACTAGGTTGGTATGCTAAACTACTCTTAAATTTTAACTAATGATGTCTATGAATTTTATAATGCATCCAAAAATAAATTTGACTTTACTATAGATACTAATCAGGATTTGCAAACTGACAAATCATGATGCTTGATCAGGCTTTGCAAGGTGATAAATACTGACACTTAAATCAGGATTTTCTAAGGGTAAATACTGATGGGCTTCAACGGATAAGGATTGTCCATTAAAAGTCAAAAATATTTGTGGATACAATATTCCTCAATGGATGATGATGTATTGAATATTCGTTGAACAATAAATATAATATCTGCACTTTGACCTTACTCCCGAGACTATTAAATAAATATATTTATGTAACTTCTACCTTAATAAATGAAATTAATGAAACATGACAGTCACAAACACATGGTGGGCATGCACTCTAAAATCAATACTACAAGAAAAATGGACTTTTCCTATCGAACATTTTGTATCGATAGATTTCCTACCAACCATTTCCTACCGATTTTTAAGTCAAAAGGTCTTTTCCTACCAATTTTGTACTCGGTAGGAAATACAACTAATTTCCTACCGATGGTGGTAGGAAATGGCTAAAGATTGACCCACTTTTCCACGTCATATTTTCAGCAAGTTTTTCACATATAAAACGACGACGTCGTTTTAAGCAAAGTATTTCTTACCGCACTAGCGCGATAAGTTTTGTGCATCTCATTTCCTACCGATGTGGGTATGAAATGGATCGTGTAGGAATTATTCCTACCATTTCGATGCGATAGGAAATGACCTTGCCTACTCAGCACTAATAGACTAATGTGTTCTCTTGTAATTGGCTTATATGCCACATGATTTTTCCTACCAATTAGCAGTAGTAAATGACTAGTTACGTTTCCTACCAACTAGTTACATTTCCTACCAACTATTAATCATCTTTTTAAATATAATCGAATTTAGGGGTTAGATTAGGGTTAGACAAAACATTTTTATACATTTCATTTCAATTATCCAACTCTACGGATGTCGATATTACTTCGAAGTTACCATGTATGCACAAAACTAGAACTTTTTAACTTCATTTGCAATGATTTCATGACGAAAATATATTTTTCAAATAATTTTTTTTTCATTTTTTTCTTTTTTGTACTTCTTATCTCATAATAACAAAATAAATATAAAAGATTAAGAAGTTTAAAAATTGTTCTTTCGTGAAACATGTTTTCTCCAATGAGTCATTTTTTTTTATTATTCAGTAATCTAATATCATAAATTAAATTATTTTTCAGTCAATAATTAATGTGATACTTTTTTAAGTCATAATATTAAAAATTGAGAAAATTATAAAAATAGATTGAAACGATATGAGAGGCGACAACTCACATTAATAGTATATATGTTTAATTATACTTTATTTGTTAAAATGGTTGAGTTCTAATAATTAAAATATATTTATTTTTTACTAAAAAATTTATCATATAACTAAAATATATAGATATTGATATCCGTAAGGTTGGACCATTAATAAACATTTTTTAAAAATCAAAACATCGGTATGGGACTAAACACTATTAAGAAGTACCGGTCAACTACTAGATAACTGTTAAAATAGCAAATGATATACATTTATTCTTTTCTAAAAAAATTATCATATTACTGAAATGTATAGATATAGATATTGATATCTGTAAGGTTGGATTATTCATAAATATTATTTTAAAAAACCAAAACATCGCTATGTGACTAAACACTGAAACAAGTACTAGTCAAAACTCCTAGTTGACTGTTAAAATAGCAAACCAAATATATTTATTTTTTTCTAAAAAATTTATCATATTACTAAAATATATAGATATTAACATCTGTAAGATTGGATTATTCATAAACATTTTTAAAAAAATTAAAATATCATAATGAGACTAAACACTAGTAAGAAGTAGTAGTCAACCTACTAGTTCCATGTTAAAATAGCAAAGTAAATACATTTTTTATTCTAAATTTTTTATCATATTACTAAAATATATAGATACTGATATCAACAAGGTTGGATCATTCATAAATATTTTTTAAAAATCAAAATATCAGTATGGGACTAAACACTAGTAAGAAGTACGGATCAAACTACTAGTTGACTGTTACAATAGCAAACCAAATACATTTATTATTTTCTAAATTTTTTATAATATCACTAAAATATATAAATATTGACATCTATAAGGTTGGATCATTAATAAATATTTTAAAAAAAATCAAAATGTGAGTATGAGACTAAACACGAAGTATTACTTAAACTACTAGTTCATTGTTAAAATAGCAAATCTGCTACATTTTTTTATTCTAATTTTTTAATACTATCTTTAAAATATATATAACTGGATATTTGTAAGGTTGGATCATTCATAATTTTTTTTTAAAAAAATTGAAACATGGGTATGAAACTAAACATTACTAAGAAGTACTTGTCAAACTAGTAGTTGACTGTTAAAATAACAAACCAAATACCGGTCAAACTACTAGTTGATTGTTAAAATAGCAAACCAAATATATTTATTTTTTTCTAATTTTTTTATCAAATCACTAAAATATATAGATATTGAAATCTTTAAGATTGGATTATTCATAAACATTTTTTTAGAAAACCGAAACATCTGTATTGAGGAGTACTAGAATAACAAACCAAATACATTAATTTTTTTCTAAATTTTTAATTATATCACTAGAATATATAGATTTTTATATCTCTAAGATTTTATCATTTATGAACATTTTTTTAAAAATCGAAACATCGTTATGAGACTAAATATTAGTAAGAAGTACCGGTCAAACTACTATTTACTGTTAAACTAGCAAACCAAATACTTTCATTTTTTCTTAAAATTTTTATCATATCACTAAAATATATAGATGGTGACATTTGTAAGGTTGGATCATTCATAAAAAAAATTTAAAAAGTTGAAACATCAATATGAGACTAAACAGTAGTAGTAGTCAAACTACTAGTTCACTGTTAAAATAGCAAACCAAATATATTTTTTATTCTAATTTTTTTATCATATAACTAAAATATATAGATCTTGACATGTAAGGTTGGATCATTCATATACATTTTAAAAAAAGGAAAATCGTTATGGGACTAACCACCCCTAATTAGTACTGGTCAAACTACGAGTTGACTGTTAAAAAAGCAAAGCAAGTATATTTATTTTTTTAAACTTGTATATCACTAAAATATATAAATATTGACATCTGTAAGGTTGCATTATTCATAAACATTTTTAGAAAATCAAAACATCGATATTGGACTAACACTAGTAATAAGTACTGGTCAAACTACTATTTGACTCTTAAAATTGCAAACAAATACATTTATTTTTTTCTAATTTTTTCTCATATCACTAAAATATATAAACATCGGTATGGGGCTAAAGACTAGTAAGAAGTACTCGTCAAACTAAATAGAAAACCAAATATATTTATTTTTTTCTAAATTTTTTTATCATATCATTGAAATATATAGATATTGACATTTGTAGGGTTGTATCATTCATAAAGATTTTTTAAAAAATCGAAATATCGGTATGTGACTAAACATTAGTAAAAAATATTGGTCAAACTAATAGTTGGCTGTTAAAATAGCAAAGCAAATATATTATTTTTCTAAAATTTTTGTCATATCACTAAAATATTTTGATATTGATGTTTGTAAGGTTGGATTATTCATTAATTACAGTTAAATTAATCAATCATGTGATAGAGTTAATGATTTTTTAAATATAAAATGGTTTAGGGGTTATATTTCGGATTTTACAAATTTTGTTTCTCCAGTCCAATCTCATGCATGCCGATATTACTTCAATGTAACCATGTATGCAAAAATTTGAATTTTTTTAACTTCATTTACAATTATATTTTAACAAACATAAGTTTTCAACGAAATGATAACAATTCAACTCAACCAAAAAATAATAATAAAAGAAATTAAACAATAAATGACTTTTTAAAAATTTAAATAAGAGATGTTGTGCATTTTGGGATTGAAATTCAGGGCTTAAATTAGGATTACATAATTACTTTTTAAAAATAATATTTTCAATGATCCAATCGTGCGGATATTAAAATAATTATAATGATGTACGCAAAAAATTAAAAAAATTCAATTTCATTTTCAATGATTTTATAATGAATATTCAAAATTAAACCGCTAAAACCAAAATGGCCCCAAACAAAAAAAAATCAATTTTTTCGTTCAAACTCATAACCTATCGCAAGTTGGTAGGAAATGCTCAAAAGTTTCAAAAATTTTGACAATATATAAGTTGGCGCCCAATTGAAAATTTAAATTCATTTGGCTCCAAACTAAAAAATTCAAAATTCCCATACAAACTTATAACCTACCGCAATTCGGTAGCAAATGCCCAAAATTTTTAAAAAATTTCAAAAATTTGAAAGTTGGCGCCTAAATTAAAATTCAATTCTTTTGCCAAATCCGAAAATTCAAAATTATACTCATTCTCTACTTCTTCTCTCTTCTATCTTTTTAACCTCATTTCATTTTCATCCCCCTATTATATCTATTATTTTCTCTCATCTCACTTCACTAAAATTACAATTTACATACATCTTTTAATCAAATTTAATCACCTCACCATCGTCATCTCAATTGTTTCCAATTATCATGTGTTTATTTTAGTTTTTTTTAATATTTTTGTTTGTGTATTAGTTTTTTATTCGTTGATACTAATTTTTATTTTTTTATTTCTTATGCAAGTTGATAGGATTTAATACAAGCAAACCAGAATTTATGGATTGAAGATAAATAAATGGAGAAAGCGATGACGAACGTTGATGACCCAATTAGGGGTGATTAATTTTGGATTTTAACATATTTTTTGGTTTCATGTAATATTTGTAAATATAGTACATTTTTATGGTATATAATTTTAAATAAAATGATAGTGGTAAGATGAATTATATTTTTGATGTATGATTTTCGATTTTTTTGTATGTTTGAGATTTACACATTAATGTTGTTAGGGAATATGTTATATATTGAATCAATGAATTATGTTTTTAAAACTTAACAAGAAATTTCTACTGCATTCAAGCTATTTCCTACCATATTCAAGCTATTTCCAACTATCTTGAAGCTATTTTCTTCCATCTTCAAGTTATGGAGAAAGTGATGTCGAACGTTGATGAAGGATTAAACGATGATGACCCAATCTGGGGGTGATTAATTTTGGATTTTAACACATTTTTTGGTTTCATGTAATATTTGTAAATTTAGTACATTTTTATGGTATATAATTTTAAATAAATTATAGATAGTGGTAAGATGAATTATATTTATGATGTATGATTTTTGATTTTTTTTGTATGTTTGAGATTTAGACATTAATGTTGTTAGGGAATATGTTATATAATAAATCAATGAATTATTTTTTTAAAACTTAACCAAAAATTCCTACTGCATTCAAGCTATTTCCTACCATCTTCAAGCTATTTCCTACTATCTTCAAGCTATTTTCTACCAACTTAAAGTTATTTTCTACCGTTTTCATCAAGGTATTTCCTACCGAGGATGGTAAGAAGAAGGTATTTCCTACCGAGGATGGTAGGAAATAACTGGTAGGATTTTGTGTTTACATGACATTCTGGTATAATTCCTACCAAGTGGCCTAATTTCCTACCACTGCTCTTATTTCCTACCACTAGTGGTACAAAATAGGAATTTCCTACCACTAGTGGCAGAAACTTTGATTTTCACATGGCTTTTTTACTTGGCATGTGGGTCCTCGACACGTGGCTGTCCACATTGACATGTGGGGCATATGTTGACTGTGATCATACTTATTTCCCACTTAGAAATTCGGTAGGAAATGCCCTTTTTTGTGTAGTGCAAGGACTACTTAGACGTTGTATTTCTATTTGATCCCCTCGACACTGTAATGCTATTTTATTTCATATTGTTGTGCTTATACCAAGTTATATATATTGAACTTGTAACAATTTTAAATTTGACTAAACATTGTAATTTAGTAGACACGTAGTAGACTCGTACGAAAATTAATTGACTAACCCACATGCATGCAAGCATAACTTGATTGTATATTATTTTAATGATTTAAAAAGTTTGTTTGACTCCTATGAATAGAAATAAATTACCTCAAATGAATGTTTTATGGTTATTGTCCACTGTAAAGTTTATTCAGGCATGTACATTTACATCAAATATATCACATAGTAATTCTTGTGTTAGGAGCAGTTTTCTACAATAAAAGCAGCCAGGTAACTCTATTAGCATGAGGTCGTTTGTGATGTGCCCAAAAACAAATATGTGCGGGCTCGTCCGAGAGCGAAAAATATCATACTAATGTGGAATTAGGCCTGTTTAGCAAGCCCGACAAGAGGTATCAGAAGTTCAGGTTGTAACGGTCCAAAACAATCTCAGACAAGCTCCCAGAATGGACCTAGGAGGAAGAAGATGGGCTACCCAATATGGGCTCAAGGAAATGGCAGGTTGGACTTTTAGTATGAGCCCAGAGGGAGTCAAAAATCCCGAAGGATTCCCGTATGGATTTAGGGGGAGCAGATCACATAATCAGGTAGCAGATTCGAAAGATGTCGAGTCTGATGTGTGAAGAGAAAGATTGTTAGGATTTGCCTCACATCATTTGTGGGAGGGGCAGTTTGCTGTCATATAAGCAGCCAGATAACTATATTAGTATGAGACCTTTTGGGGTTTTCCTAAAAACAAATCCGTGCGAGCTCGGCCAAGAGTGGACAATATCATAATAATGTGAAGTTAGATCTGCTTAACAAGCCCAACATCTTGCTCAACAAAACGAATGACCCAATTACTCCACTTACTCCCTCAGATTTTATTATTTTACCCACCAAAATTAATCTTATTTGGGTATCGTTTCATGCCAAATCTTGAAAAACTAGCTTAGAAAAATCTTATTTCAGTGCTTCTTCTCATTGGTGGATAAAATCTTACTAACGATATTCCATGTACTGAATAAAGTTCCTAAATGAAAAAGTAAGATAAAGTTCCAAAATTAAAAAGTAAGATTTCTCCGAATGAGATTATAAATAATAGACAACCAAATATATCCTATTTTAATCTTGGGGTTGTTTAACCTATGATCGATTACCTGATCTTAAAAGGCTCAAACTAGAAAGTAGAGCCTATTAGTATATCTGTAGGCTATGCCTTTGAACGTAAGGCTTCGAGATTCTTTGATTTAAGTGAAAAGTTATAGTGTAATCAACTGATGTTGATTTTGAATAAGACAAGTGTAAATTTAAATTAAGAAATAGTGGGGCGCATCTTCTAACATCACTTCTTTATTAAAAGAGAATTAACACACCAGGATTCTCATTTTGAACGTAGAAGGAGCAAGAGAGCTAGAGTCACCAAATGTTTGGTATCGACTTTTATGCATATGATCTTGAAGCCTATATAAAAAGGAGATAAGTTTAGGATAAAAAACACATTCTACCATTTCTTTTCTCTTTTTTCCTCTCTTATATCATTCATATATTCTTATATTTTGTTGTCTATATATTTTTCTTAACTAAAATATAAGATGAGTATCGACCCAACTAAGAAGAAAGAATTTGATATAAGACAATACTACTTTCCTTTTTTTGGATCGATGCTAATATATTTCATATAGTATTAGTAACGAGTTCAACATCAATCATTCTTTTTGGGTGTTTGGATATTACCAGTGAGGACAATTATTTGCTTATGGACTAATTTACAAATCGATAATAATACTTTTTTTTGGAATATTTTTTGAGAAAAGTTATTGAACAGTTAAGGGAGCTCACGAGACGTCGACGTCTTAAAGGAATCTAGCTTTGTGATTCAACTCAAAAAAATTGATAAATTCAATTTTTAATTAGTTTTTCACAAAATGAATTTTGTAAAAATAGTTTTATAAATTCTTCGAAAATTGTTTTTTTGTGAACCGTAAAAATAATATAACATTTTTCACAACATTTCATACAAAATGAGAGATATAATATTTATTGGAATCACAACATTTCATATAAGAAGGAGATATATGTAATTTTCTTTTTGCTAAGTTTGTTTTTTGTATATATAAATAATTTTGGATTACAGGGATTTTGAGGGATTCACCCTCTTCACCTTGGCCAAACAAGGGAAGACTATCTATGAAATGAAATGAATCAGTCCCACGCAGGGGATGAAAGAACCTAAATAAAATACAACAAAGAAGAAACAACTAGATGGTGCCCCTGCATATCCTCCCATCCAAATGACTTAATTACAGACTAGAAATTAAACAAGGCCAAGGCATATCCTTAGCATACTAGTGTTCCAGATGCATCCATGTCGGGCAACACTCAAAGTTAAGATGGAGCCAACAGATTGACAAAGGCTAAGGCATCTCCTTAGCATGCTGGCTCATCCAAGTAGCTTGAAATGTAACACACAACAAGAATCAGGAACAATCAAATCAACAAGCACTAGTACAGACTGGACTTTTAGCGTCGGTTAAAACAGCACTAAGGCGTCGGTCAAGTGGCGAAGTAAGTGTGGGAGACGCTCTAGGTATGGACCTACAGCGTCGGTTAAACAAGCGACACAGAAAAATTAATTGCGTCGGTTAAATGACACACGTCATAGGTTAATTAACCGATGTTGTTGGTTGACTTATAGCGTCGGTGTTATAGATGTAACCGACGTTGTTTGTCGCCTTGCAATGCGTCGGTTGGACAAAATGCCGACGCTTTTGGTTTGATTAATTGCGTCGGTTATATCCAATGTCGACGCTATTATTTCTCACCTATTGCATCAGTTCACTAAAATGCCGATGCACTTGCTTGTCACCTGTTGCGCTGGTTCTCACCTGTTTGTTAACCGACGCTATTGTTTTTCACCAAATGCATCAGTTAGCTGAAATGCCGACACACTTGATTCTCATCAATAGCGTCGGTTAGCTAGAATGTCGACGCTTTTTATCACTGAAAAATTAATTTTTTTTCCTGTCTTCTATTGATATTTTATATATTTTCTATATACCTGTTTCATTATACAATCAATACTAAAATACCAAAAATACAATACTACAAAAAATTAAATTGTACAACTTAAAAATTATATATTACAATAAATTTAAAAAATTTAAATATACCAATCTTGGAAGAAAAGTATATATTGAATTACAAATACCATCCAACTCTTTCTATTACGGTTCTCTTACAGATAAAATAACACATAATGTTTCTCCCCTAACAAGTACTTCAAAATCTTCAACTCCCCCTTTTCTTTCTGTAAATCGAGATCGCAAAACTACATATTATCTTTTGACACGAACATGAGATGCTTTTAAATGCTTGGCCATCCGTTCTCATTTTTCTCTGAAATGTTCAATAAAAAATAAATTCACATTCATGCAAATTATAACCAACACGAAGATTCTATATTTCAGTTAAATGTTTGAAATAGAAAGGTAAAAAATGCTTTTATGCTTCTCCACACATATTGTAAACAAATAAAATCAACAAACACATCCAATTATAAAATGGTTATATACTTCTATCAAGTACTTATAGCAGAAATGAAGGATCTAAAAATTGAAAAGAAATTACCTTGTTAGAAACATTATAAAGTAAAAAATTATGCCCAAAGCTCTCGTATCTCTTTAATTTCTTTTTTAGTATAGTTCCTTGAACCAAGACCCTTCAAAATATGAAAGACAAAGTATTAAAAAAAGCTCTATTTGATCAATATTTGTAAAACAATGTTGAGATTATTTTTCTTACCACTTTCCAATTTATGGTGGAATTTTTTTGAGATAGCATGATTATGTCGTGCATGTACCTCATAACGAAAAAATCACACTCCGCGCCTCCTTCTTGTGGAGGATACTACGCATAAAGTAACATCATTTTTCAAGTTATGAATAAAAAAAAGATCAAACATGTAAACAAGTAATACCTGAACCTCAGAATGATGCCAGTGAAATTCTTTTCAATTATTCATTAATTCACCTTCTCGTACGTATAATTTATACGCCCTGCGAATTAAGCATACATCATTACTCACATTTATTATGAAATTAGAACAATATATTATGTACCGATTGACAACTGCTTCGAATAATTTCATTTTTTGGTGTACCAAAATTATTCACAAACTGATCACCTGAAATTGACATACCCATCTGCTTGAATTGATCAAATATACCTTCAAGCTTTGAATTCATCATTTCATTCATCTTCTCCTTAAACTCCTTATGAAATTTCTTAGTAATTTCTTGTGTAATTGTGGCCAACTCATCCACCGAGACGAGGCCACTATGTTTAGTTTTCCTTGATCCAAATACATCTTTAATTTTGGCTCCTCCACCAACCCCTCTAACACGTCCTCCATGCTCCTTCTGACCAAGTGCACGTGACAAAATGTCATCGTGGCCTTCTAGAGTCCATGAACCATCTGAAACCTGCCTCTGCAACTCTCCCTGTTCATAATATTCATTAGAAAGTGAAGCTACATTAGCCATCAGTACTATATGTAATTTAACACAAGAATAGTTTAGTAATTTACCATTTTTTCAAACACTTCCTTCATCTTGTCATTTGGAAAGTAATAACCTCCGCCCTCCTGAGGTTTTGTACGTGCTCTAATCCAATCATAGCTACGTCCAGTAAGCTCACTCGATAAAGTTGATGAATTAGTGGATTCATAACCAGTCAAAGAAGCTATGGGGTCATCAACACACCACTTTGTCCTCCTTGTCGCGTATCCACTAGGTCCAAGATAATGTACATGTTCATTATGTTGTTGACTTAATTTTTCTTTTTCACTTATTTCCTGTTTAACACAAAAAAAGAGGTGTGAGTAAAGGTAGAAAATAATGTCAGTGCAACTTCCTTTATAAATTGTAAAAGAATAGATATAACATGAACAATAAACTGTTCTCTGGAATTATTTTACTTTACGTACTTGAGCATCGGTTTGTGGCTTTGCTTATTTAGCTAAAAGGTTAGAACAAAAACACGTACATTACTACATATAATGGTTGTCAAGTTATGATAGTGCATCCAAACTTGAAACAGAAAGAATCAAGGATACTTGAATAATCAGGAATTAAACAAACAATATACAAATAGTTCTAGAAATGAAGTCAAATCAATTTTTTTAACAAATATTTGGAGTAAAAGCATTCAAGTTCACTGATTAATCGAATAAATTATCATTGAGTGTATTAAACTACAAATTCGGCAATAGATCAGTAAATCAAACTTTTAGTTTTTAAGTAGTCAAACATTACATGAAGTATGAGCAGAAATAAAATGATAAGAGACACATCAAAACTTACCAAATTTTGCTTTAACGAAGAATTCTCCTTATTTATCCTAGATATGTAATCCTGTAAAATTGAAGTTTTAAGGAAATTCTTTATAAAGAAAAACATTTCTGCTAAAAAAGACAGAAGTCGCACGAACAAACAAGTGTACCTCTTTTTCTTTTAACAATGCAGCATAATTGACTGATACCGCCTTGACGCTGACCTCGGAATCCTGAAGCTTCTTGATTTGATATGTGTATTGGTCAATCTACATAACCATAAACACTTGATCTTTTATTAATATGTTTACTCAATCCATATTAATTGACTCAAACATGAAAAAGAGACTGCTAGTCTCAAATCTTTAAAACTTGCACAAAATATAGAACCAGGTAAGTGGTAAGATATTGGAGGAAGGAGTTGAACCTAACTCAACTCAAAAGAAGTGACTGTGAGGCTAAATTTACTATTGCACCTTTGTCCCGGCATTCCCAAGTGTAGACAACATCTACGAAAAAGATAACAGATACCTCTTAAATGCAAATTCAAATAACATAGTAAAACACACATCTCAATAAAAGACTAGATAGATCAGAATATTAAGCCATTACAATGGACAACATTAGAACACAACATAGCATACAGCTCCCGCCAACAAGACATTAGTAATATTAGAAAACCAATCGAGTCTAACTGAAATCAAGCACATGCTGCAATTTTCCTACATACATACAAGTATACCTCATCATGTATCGTGAAGCAATTGCATTTCTAACCACGAACATATATATAGTACAAGTTCAACAACCAAGTGCTGCATTTACATTGTTGCTAAAAATAATGCAGGAGAGCTCAGGGGGATAGAGGAATAACTACGACATTATGATTGACTCGAACCAGAAAGCTTAAACAGAAAGTCGCTATAACTAAGAGAAGCTTTCTTTGTATCCTAATTCCTGAAACAAACCCCCTAATTGAATAACAATGACAATTGAGATGATTAATTAACAATAATTCATGCTGGAGAGAAGAATTTGAATGTATTACAACGTGAAATAGAATCTCAAATATCCGGAGTAAAAAATCCTAACTTCAAACATATTAAGAAAAACAAGCATCACATACCATCAAATTCAACATATAACCACCCCGAGCAGCTTCCTTCTCTGCTTCTCTCGAAGGACCTGGTTAGTCAGAAACTCAGAATTGTCAGTCCTCCAGATATCCCTCGTACATATCATTATTATATCACTAGAATAAATCATCATCATATCCCCATAACTCATCATCATATCCATTTTCAGGAAAATTATAGTATTCAGGGTCAATGTCACTATCAGATTCTCCAGAATAATCATCATCATCAGAAGAAAGCCATTCATAAATTTCAGATTTAAATTCAGAGTCCTCAGTGGAGTCATATGGGAGCCTGAGATTCTTTATCTGCTGAGATAGCCTTTTTTAAAGATCTGGTCTAAGGTTAAGAGCTTTATAACAGTGGCGTACATCAAGAGATTCAAGATGAGGACAACTCTCTAGAATGGCCAAAAGCCATCCTTTGTGATCCTATTTCTAAAAAGCTGCAGATGGCGTAATCCGGGCATATTTCCCGCAATTGCCACAATATTCTCATCACACCCAACATGTAGCTTTTGATAACCTTTGAAGTTCAATTTGAATGTTTTTAGCCGAGGGAAACAATGCCCTGCAACTTCAATAGTTTGCTTAGAGATGCGAATGCAGTAAAGGTGGAGTTCCTCCAACAATGGGAGTTTTCTTAACATTATACTGATAACGCAGCATAATTGACTGATAACGCCTTGAGGCTAACCTCGGAATCCTCAAGCTTCTTGATTTGATATGTGTATTGGTCAATCTACATAACTATAAACACTTGATCTCTTATTAATACGTTTACTCAATCCACATTCATTGACTCAAACATTAAAAAGAGACTGCTAGTCTCAAATCTTTCAAACTTGCAAAAAATATAGAACCAGGTAAGTGGTAAGACATAGTAGGAAGGAGTTGAACCTAACTCAACTCAAAAGAAGTGACTGTGAGGCTAAATTTACTATTGCATCTTTGTCCCGGTATTCCCAAACAGCGACTATAGAAGTAGATAAGTTAAAATTGGTGTTGAAATTCGTATTTAAAAGCCATTACCAAACAGCGACTACCTCCGTGTGTAGCAGAGAACAATATCAATTTTATGAAGAGATCAACGTTTTCAACATTTGAGGCTCCCAGAGGTGTTCATGAACATGCTACAGGTGATGGCTCCCTGCCTTTTTTTAGCGAGAAACTTGATGTAAACTCAACTACTGCAATCTCTGCAGCTATACTTAAAGATACAATACAATAGGTGAGTAATAAAAGCAGAAGCCTCATTCTTATAAAGAGGTTGAATTCTATGGAGCTAATATATCTAATGTGGAAGGATGACATGTGGCAATTTTAAAGAAATTAGAAGCATTTCATGGACAAAAAAGAAAAATTCACATTATAAATATACAAGAATATTAGAAGACATATTTCCCACCAGATGCCTAATATTTGCAATGAGTAATAAGGTATAAAATCATACTTTTAAGCAATAAACTCAAACAAAATAATGAACTCAAACAAAATAAAAATAAGATTACCAAGAATACAAACCTTAGACTTTTAATTGGATGCTAGCATATTAAAAATACAAACCAGTTAATATCGAGCATATATATACATACAAACCCCTTAAATATACACAAACAACTTAATTAGAAAAACCAAAGCTTAATTGAACTCCATATACATACCTGCAATACTGCAATAGATGTGTACCGAGCAACCCAATTAGCAGACCCGGAAAAGAACTGATGCCCGATTTCGAAGCTTAAGTAGAACAGATTCTCTATCTGCGAGAAGAATTTCATAATCAAGTTAATCAACTAATTGAGCATCAAAAGTTTAAAACCCTATATTTTACATACATATACATACAAACATAAGTATGTGTGTGTATTATAGTAATATGTTTAGAGAAACACGGAGATAAAAAAACAGAGTAGAATTCGAACCAGTAATATCTCACAAAAGATCTTAGTCTCGCTCTATCTCTCTCTCAATTAAGTCCTAGAGAAAGAGATTAACGGGGAAGAAGACCGCGACGAAGAACATGGTAGTCCCTTCTGCTTTGTAAATAAAAAGCAAATAATTTTTAAATATTTAAAATACTTATAGACTTACTTTAAAATAATACTTGTTTGTACCATGGTTGTAAAAATCAGTAATCGGTACTAATCGGTTTAGGTACCGATTAGGGATTAATCGGCAAATCGGGGATTAATCGGAGGGATTAATCGCTACAAAAATTGGATATATTTAAAGATTTTAATATTATTTAATATATTTATCTTATTTATTATGAAATATATAATTCAAAAATAATTTATAAATATTAATCGGATTTCAAAAAATAGATCTACCAAATATTTTTTAAGGATTAATCAGGGATTAATCGGGGATTTTTAGAACACGGGTTTGTACTAATTATATACCAATATTCTTCAAAAAAATTAATTACATTTTTTCATTTATTTATTAAAGATTTAAAATTATATACCAATAACTACTAAAATTTAAAATTATTAAATTACATAACTACAAATTATATTTTTAAAAATTTCATAATTTATATTTTAAAACCGGACACTAACTACATATAAATAAATATACACCCGTAACATATATATATGACAATGCTTTTATAAATATTATTTATTAGTTTCTTTTTAATAAGTTAGTTATTTTCAAATTTGTTTTTCAAAATATTTTTTTTAAAAATACTCCCTTGGAGATTAATTATCGCACAATACTTGTACATATCTATTCTCTACACAATTATATATTATATAATTAATTTTCATTATAATATAAAATATAATTAATGTAGGTAAAGATGAAAATTATTATTTATGTTTAAAAAAATTATTATGGAAGATTTTTTTAAAAAAGACATGGATTATGGACCCGGCCGGGGGAGTATTTGCATTTAGTGCATTATCCACTGATTGTTAACACTTGTGTATTTATTTATATAAAATTAAAATTTCAATTAATTTTAAAAAATTGAAAACTAACATTTCAAATCTACTAATTATTAATATTTAAATTAATTAGTTAATTTATTGTTAGAATTTTTGTGAAATATCAAGTCTTTTATAATTATAAAATTATTTTATTTAATTTCTTTTATATTCTAAAAAAATTTAGAGTTTAGTATATAATATCATAGATATTTAATTTTATACTATTTTTTAATGATTTTAATAATTTCCCGTCCACAATTTTATTAGTTTTATTTCATATTTTATAACTCTACTTAAATTTTTTTTTATTTAAAATTTTTCTAAAAATTATTTTAAAAAAAATCATAACCTATAGCGTCGGCATTTAGAAGATGACGCTTTAAACCAAATCTACAGCGTTGGCAATTAAATGCCGACGCTTTAAACCAAATTTGTAGCATCGGCATTTACAAACCGACGCTTTAAACCAAATCTACAGCGTCGGCATTTTAAATGCCAATGCTGTAGGTAGAAGCTACAGCATCGGCATTATAAAGACCGACACTATATATGATTTTAGGTGTCGGCATTTTGAAGCCCGACGCTACAAATTGTCAAAAGCGTCGGCTGTATGAATGACCGACGCAACAGATCATGCACAAATGCCTTAAGGCGTCAGTTAAAGTTACAACCGATGCTTGAAGTGTGTTTAAGCGTCAGTTCTATATTCAACCGACGTAAAAAGTGCGACGCAGAAGGACCTTTCTGTACTAGTGAAGGCCAGCAGTACCAGGAGCTAAATTTCAGAAAGAACTAACTTCCCTTAGAAAGAGAACTAGCAGCCAACCAATCCGCAACCATGAAATAACTAAACCAACCAGTCTGCGTCTAAGGCCCAAAAATCAACATTTACTAAGCATACAAGCACTCTTCAATGAGGACCCGCTGAATATAGAACAAACTCACCAATATTGCTCATGACATGGTTGTCCAGTATAGGTATCAACCGTTTACGCTTTGTGCAACTCAAATAAGTTGCTCAAGCTTGAACTAAGTTATCCAAAAGAATGCGGACTGTAAACCTAGCCAAGCAGGCCAGGTGTTGGGCATAAAATGCCATATAGCTAGAGCCCCAAACTTGAGTTAAGCTAAGCATAATTAGCATGACAACACTCCTTCAAACCGAAGCACAATGATTCATCAACTACTAAGCATACAAGCACTCTTCATTGCAACCCAAGATGCCGTGGCAAGAATGAATAGGGACCAACTAAAATGCAGCCAAACCCAAGATCACTAAGGGCAGGAGAGTCCCTGAAAATCATCCAACAAACTATGATCACAGCTAACCAAAATGGGCTCAACACAAAAGCATGCAGTTTGACATAGACTAGGGCGTCTCCCTAGTGTGTAGCTTATCCGTGCTAGCATCACATCAATAACAGCCGCAATAAAAAACTATTGAGATTCCAAATTCCGAGTAGCCAAACTGATCTTGAGGGGGAACCATGACAACCATCCAATTCGTAACTAAAACCAAGTGAACAAAGCGACCCAAGCCAAGTCCAGTTGTTTTCCATATACTAAGCATCCAAGCACTCTTCAATGGAAGCCAACAAAGATTAACAAGGAAACAACCAAGCCCAAGTAGTTTAGGCTGTCCAGAAAATGAACATCAGCCCAACAATCTATGCTAACTCAAACAAGGTGACAAGGCTTGAACTAAGTGTAGCATGGCCACTGTAAGGGGTGAGAATCCAAGAACCAAGCAGAAATTATGTTTAAATAACACAACACAATCAACAGCCTAATGAGAGAGCTCAGCAAACAACATCACCAGCCCTTCCCAGGAAACCAAGTTGCTCAAGCTTGCATTTGCCCAGGAACCAGCTGATTTTGTTGGAGTAAGCAACCCTAGAACTGCGAGAGTGATGCTAACTGTCTTATAGCATGAGCCCCAAGTTTGGAAGCTACCTTAGCACAAACAACAAACAACAGGCCTTCCAAGTTTTAGCCTAGTGGTACAGCAGTACTAGGCGTTCAAGCACTCATCCATGCTTTCAAGAGGTTCTAGCCAGGGTGGCCTGAAATAAGCATAGAGGCCAGGTGGCGACAAGCACAGAAAATCCCTTCAGCGACCAAGAAAGAGGAATCCAAATGAACAAACCAAACCCAACAGCAGCATTAACTCTAGTCTTCAAGGAATTGCAACATAATAATGTAATCATGTTTGTAAGCTTCAAAACAACAAGAGAACACTATGAGGCAGGCTGGAAAAGGAAGGGAAGGGAGGGGGGAAGTTTGAATGGAAGGGGGGAAGATTTAAAATGAAAGAGGGGGAAAATGAAATTTGAAATTTCATTGGGCGGGATCCAAAAAAGGAAAGAAATTTGAAATTTGAAAATTTTCAAATGAGCGGGTTATCATAAATGGAAAAAACGAAAGGGAGTTTGAAGAGCAAATCTCAGCTTGAGAATCAATTCGGCCATGGAGAAGATGAACCCATGAACTCAGCAACGAAGCTAAGAACAGAACTTCAATCTGCAAACATGACCAGAACAACGAAAATCCATGGCTCGGGACCAAAACTTCAAGAACAGATTTAGGCTATTCAATAAAGCTAAGAAATTAAGAAAAAGTGAGAAAACCTCAAGAAACATGAAACAAATGCTCTGAATCATTGCTGTCTGAGCAGCAAATCAAAAGAAAATCAAGAACAGATCTTGATTTTAGAAAGAAAGGTGAGGAAAATGAAAAGAAGAAGAAAAGAAAGGAGGAGAGGGAAGAGAGCGTTTTCTCACCAGGGACTCTCAAAACTGCAATAACTTTCGATATATGTAATGTTAATTGAATGCATATATTTTATCTATTAAAATGCGCCAATATTTAGAGCTTATACTGGACAAATTTGCTTACTAGTGCGGGCCATGAAATCTAATCAGTATTAGAAATCTTTTACAATAAGCAACATTAAAAACATAATTAAAAAGTTAATATTTCAATTATAGTACGTGGATCAACATTCCAACAAATAACAACTTCAGACGCATAATTCAATTTTTATTATTGCATGACAATAGTAGCCTTGCAGGCGCAGTTCCATCCCAACCTAGAACAGATAACTCCTGATATCCATGCATTGTAATTTAGGGCTGAATTGACTGTAAAATCAAATGTGCACCATGTTGAGGCTGAAGTGTTATAGTAGCGTGTGGAGCATGAGTATAAGATGGGGAAAGTACAAAAGAAAATCGTTGTAGAATCATAGCCAATCCCAGTTTCGCTTCTAACATGGAAAAATTCTGTCCGATACAAATCCTAGGTCCCCCACCAAAGGTTAGATATGAAGCTTTTCCCATTGTTACCTTGGCTACACCTTCAGAAAATCGTCCTGGATTGAATTGCTTAGCATCATCGCCCCATAGCTGAACATCATGATGCAACAAGAGCACGGGTATTTGGATAGTTACTCCCTTGGGAAGAGTGATATCTCCTAATTTACTGTCTTCATTCACAGTTCTACTAAGTGCAGGTACTGGTGAGTATAATCTCAGAGTCTCTTGCAAAATCATATTCACCTATAATCAAAATGGAAATAATATAAGAGGGCGTTTGGAAACTTGCATTTCGTTTCAAACGAGGGATTTCAAATGACACGATTTGAGTTGTCATTTCAAATTCTCATGTTTATACTAATATTATTTGAATGCTCTGGATTCATTTGAAATCCAAATCCAAAATCTCAAACAACTTTATTTGATCAAATCCAAAATTTCAAATTAAATCTAGTTTCCCAAAGGGGCCAGTTAATATGCTGCCAGCTGCCTATGTGTGAAAGGTTGATAAAATAATAGAGTTTTACTTCCTGAATATAGCATGACACTGGATTTGAGAATAAGAGCTGTATAAAACAAACTTACTACTTTGAGGCGATTCAAACCATCGAAATCTGGTTTGTTGTTCCCGAATGCCTGCAAGACCTCTTCTCTAGCCCGTTTCTGCCAATCTTGATGCTGACTTAGTAAAATCAATGCCCATACAAGTGTATTTGCGGTTGTCTCCTGTCCGGCAAAATAGAACAGCTTGCACTCTTCGATAACTTCATCCATTGTCATCCCAAAACTTTTATTGTTTTCATTTTGTTCGATCTCTTTGCAATTGCTATCCAATAGTATACCCAGTAAGTCGCCCTGGTGGGTTTCTCCCCCCTTAACTTCTCTCAATCTTTTGTCAATGATACTTCTTACGAGACCTTTAACTTCTTTGCCAATTTCCATCATCCTCTTATTACGTTTGGTTGGCAAAAGACTACATGAACAGACATGGTATGTATCAGAAGAAGCAGAGGGACTAAACATAACCCCCCTCCCTCCCAAAAAAATGAAAATGAAAAACGACAGAACTCTTCTAAAATCTACCTACCTCATTCCAGGAATATATAGTGATCGGAGAGACTCGACTACAAGACCAGACTGTTCTCTTTGGAGCTGAAAAATCTTTGTTCCTTCTCTATAACTACTACCGAATGCTGTGCGCGAAATGACATCACTGGTAAAGTTTTCTAAGTAATAATATGCATCCACCTCACATTGCCTATCAGCAGAAACCATCTTCTCCCATTCGTTCACCATGGTGCTGCAACTTAAGTACATGGCATGTAGCATATTCTACATTCAAATAAAAAGAAATATGAAGTAGCACACAATACACAGGCAAATTTCTATTTAGTCTTTTCTATGTGATTTTGAACTATCAATTCAAATAATATTATATTCTTGTGGAATATCAATAAACCCTATATATGTATTTAATGGTTATGAACAGAAATTAACCTTCAATTTATCAACATGGAAAGCAGGGTTTATGATTTTCCTGTGCTTAACCCATTTCTCGCCCTCAGTAACAGCTAATCCACCCACAAGCAAGTTGGTTAAAGGATTAACTGCCTTAATTTTTTCAAACTGATTCCACTTGGTAACAACCTCTTTTATTAAGTCTGGATCCATTAGGTATACCATTGGTTTTGGTCCAAGCCATACAAATGACTTCTTTCCTACAAAAATGGATAAAGATAGAGAATAAATTCTATAAATAAATCATCATATATTCAATTATCATATATTCAATAATAAAATCATCATATATGCCAACATGCAAAATACCATGTTTTTTCACAGTGTCAAAGTCGGCCGGCACTACACGTTGCAGAATATCATCAGCTAGTCCAATAGGCTTGGATTTAGCTTCAGCCACCATCTTTCCCAGTTCCCGTATATCTCCGACTAGAAATCTGTAAGGATTTCCCTTGAATCCCTGCTTTCTCAGGATCTTCTCTAATTTCCTTGGCCTGAACCACACCCAATTCAAAATTCTCCATCCCAACATGGAAAGTCCTGTAGCACAAAGCAATGTGAAACACAAGTGGATTAAGTCCATGATCAGACGGGAAAGGAATTTAGTACAATTTATGGTAAAAACGATTATATGCTAATCATTATATATATAGCTAAGCGAACTGGGAGTGAAGTATGGACAGTCTCTGTGCTTATTAATGATTGTGTGGTTGTAGTAGTAAACACAGGTGGTACCGGACTCATTAGATTTTCCAACTACTACATTTGTCATTGTGCATCGGTTTATTATGAATGAATCTTGTACAATGTCCTTTAACTACTTTATTCATTGATTTTTTCTAATTAGGCCTAATTGTGCCTCAGCATAATTCAACTATTAAAGAATAATGATAATTAAATTTTTGATTAAGTAAATGAAAAATAATCACACTTGATCACTACAAGAAATTTGCAATCAGACAACACTTGACAGACAATGGTTAAAAAAAACAGTCGTCCTAAAAAATCAAATAACGGTGAATTGAATTTGCAAAAAAAAACAGTTGTGTGAGTTCCAGAACAGACAACAGATATCCATCTTTTTTAAACTGTTGTACAAGTTGTATCCTCTCATCGAGTTAGGCAACGGTTTTTTAAATATAGTGTTGTTGTAGATCTTTAACAGAACGATTACAAACCGTTGTTACTATGTTAACGTATAGGGTTAGAAGACAACGGTTTTAAAATTACATTGAATACATTATGTAATTCACACAACGGTTTTTTAGAAAGGTTGTCCTCTAAACCATCAAATAACGGAATGAAAACAGTTGTTTGAGGAATTTTAATGGGTACCACGTATTGAGGTGGCAGCACGTGATAGGTGGTAAATTATTCACAAGGATTGCTGAGGTGGCGAAATGAGAGCCCTTCATTGAAATGAGATTTGATATCGTCCGTTAGATCGAAAAATAGCTGATATTCTTATACAACGGTTTTATGTTAAAACAAAAGTGTTGTCTTAGTTGGTCTCATATAAGCTTTTAGGTATTACGTTGTGTAATTCACACAACAGTTTTTAGAAGGGTTGTCTTAAAAACCTTCATACAGCCGAATAAAACAGTTGTCTGAAATAGTTATTTTATAATTTAAATGGGCACCACCTGATGAGGTGGCAGCGCATGATAGGTTGTAAACCTATTACTCGGATTGCTAAAGTGTCACAATGACAGCCCTTGATTGAAATAAGATTAGATATTAGCGGTTAGATTGAAAAAAGCTGATATACTTACACAACAGTTTTATAATTAAAAAAAGCGTTGTCTTAATTTATCTTTACACAATAGTGTTTCAAGGAAACCATTGTAAAAGTATTACTGTATAAAATGAGATTCCCGGTTACAAAGTTCAATTTTTAAATGATTTTTTCGATGATCCAACCATACGGATGTTAAGATATATCAATTTTAGTCATATGAAAAAATTATTAAAAAATTTAAAATTCATCTTGCATGTCAAGATTACAAAAATCTAGTAAAAGTATCACTTCCAAAAACGAGACTCGTTCCTGATTTACAAGATTAATTTTTAAAATGATTTTTTCGACGATCCAACCGTACGGATGGTAAGATATATCAATTTTAGTCATATTAAAATATTATTAAAAAAATTAAAATTCATCTTGCATGTCAAGATTACAAAAATCTAGTCATCACTTCTAACAACGAGACTCCTTCCTGATTTACAAGATTAATTGTTAAAATGATTTTTTCGACGATCCAACCGTACGGATGTTAAGATATATCAATTTTAGTCATATTAAAATATTATTAAAAAAATTAAAATTCATCTTGCATGTCAGGATTAGAAAAATCTAGTAAAATTACCCCTCCCGACAACGAGACTCGTTCCTGATTTATAAGATTAATTTTTGAAATAATTTTTTCGACGATCCAACCCTACGGATGTTAAGATATATCAATTTTATTAATATAAAAAAATTATTAAAAACTTTGAAATCCATCTTGCATGTCAGGATTAGAAAAATCTAGTAAAAGTACCACCCCCGACAACGAGACTCGTTCCAGATTTACAAGATTAATTTTTGGAATGATTTTTTCAACGATCCAAGCCTACGGATGCTAAGATATATCAATTTTATTCATATGAAAAAATTATTAAAAATTTTAAATCCATCTTGCATGTCAGGATTAGAAAAATCTAGTAAAACTACCACTCCCGACAACGAGACTCGTTCCCGATTTACAAAGTTCAAATTTTCAATGATTTTTTCGACGATCCAACCGTACGGATGTTAAGATATATCAATTTTATTTATATGAAAAAATTATTAAAAAATTTAAAATTCATCTTGCATGTCAGTATTAGAAAAATCTAGTAAAAGTACCGCTCCCGACAATGAAACTCGTTCCTGATTTACAATATTAATTTTTAAAATGATTTTTTCGACGATCCAACCGTACGGATGTTAAGATATATAAAATTTAGTCATATTAAAAAATTATTAAAAAAATTGAAATTCATCTTGCATGTCAGGATTAGAAAAATCTAGTAAAATTACACCTCCCGACAACGAGACTCGTTCCTGATTTATAAGATTAATTTTTGAAATAATTTTTTCGATGATCCAACCGTCCGGATATTAAAATTTATCAATTTTAGTAATATCAAAAAAATTATTAAAAAATTTGAAATTCATCTTGCATGTCAGGATTTGAAAAATCTAGTAAAAGTACCACTCCCGTCAATGAAACTCGTTCCTGATTTACAAGATTAATTTTTAAAATGATTTTTTCGACGATCCAACCGTACGGATGTTAAGATATTTAAATTTTAGTCATATTAAAAAATTATTAAAAAAATTGAAATTCATCTTGCATGTCAGGATTAGAAAAATCTAGTAAAATTACCCCTCCCGATAACGAGACTCGTTCCTGATTTATAAGATTAATTTTTGAAATAATTTTTTCGACTATCCAACCGTCCGTATGTTAAAATATATCAATTTTAGTCATATTAAAAAATTTGAAATTCATCTTGCATGTCAGGATTAGAAAAATCTAGTAAAAGTACCACTTCCAACAACGAGACTCGTTCCTGATTTACAAGATTAATTTTTAAAATGATTTTTTCGACGATCCAACCGTACGGATGTTAAGATATATAAAGTTTAGTCATATTAAAAAATTATTAAAAAAATTGAAATTCATCTTGCATGTTAGGATTAGAAAAATCTAGTAAAATTACCCCTCCCGACAACGAGACTCGTTCCTGATTTATAAGATTAATTTTTGAAATAATTTTTTCGACGATCCAACCGTACGGATGTTAAGATATATCAATTTTAGTCATATGAAAAAATTATTAAAAAATTTAAAATTCATCTTGCATGTCAAGATTACAAAAATCTAGTCATCACTTCCAACAACGAGACTCCTTCCTGATTTACAAGATTAATTGTTAAAATGATTTTTTCGACGATCCAACCGTACGGATGTTAAGATATATCAATTTTAGTCATATTAAAATATTATTAAAAAAATTAAAATTCATCTTGCATGTCAGGATTAGAAAAATCTAGTAAAATTACCCCTCCCGACAACGAGACTCGTTCCTGATTTATAAGATTAATTTTTGAAATAATTTTTTCGACGATCCAACCGTACGGATGTTAAGATATATCAATTTTATTAATATAAAAAAATTATTAAAAACTTTGAAATCCATCTTGCATGTCAGGATTAGAAAAATCTAGTAAAAGTACCATCCCCGACAAGGAGACTCGTTCCTGATTTACAAGATTAATTTTTGGAATGATTTTTTAAACGATCCAAGCCTACGGATGCTAAGATATATCAATTTTATTCATATGAAAAAATTATTAAAAATTTTAAATCCATCTTGCATGTCAGGATTAGAAAAATCCAGTAAAACTACCACTCCCGACAACGAGACTCGTTCCCGATTTACAAAGTTCAAATTTTCAATGATTTTTTCGACGATCCAACCGTACGGATGTTAAGATATATCAATTTTAGTCATATGAATAAATTATTAGAAAATTTAAAATTCATCTTGCATGTTAGTATTAGAAAAATCTAGTAAAAGTACCGCTCCCGTCAATGAAACTCGTTCCTGATTTACAAGATTAATTTTTAAAATGATTTTTTCGACGATCCAACCGTACGGATGTAAAGATATTTAAATTTTAGTCATATTAAAAAATTATTAAAAAAAATTGAAATTCATCTTGCATGTGAGGATTAGAAAAATATAGTAAAATTACCCCTCCCGATAACGAGACTCGTTCCTGATTTATAAGATTAATTTTTGAAATAATTTTTTCGACGATCCAACCGTACGGATGTTAAGATATATCAATTTTAGTCATATGAAAAAATTATTAAAAAATTTAAAATTCATCTTGCATGTCAAGATTACAAAAATCTAGTAAAAGTATCACTTCCAACAACGAGACTCCTTCCTGATTTACAAGATTAATTGTTAAAATGATTTTTTCGACGATCCAACCGTACGGATGTTAAGATATATCAATTTTAGTCATATTAAAATATTATTAAAAAAATTAAAATTCATCTTGCATGTCAGGATTAGAAAAATCTAGTAAAATTACCCCTCCCGACAACGAGACTCGTTCCTGATTTATAAGATTAATTTTTGAAATAATTTTTTCGACGATCCAACCGTACGGATGTTAAGATATATCAATTTTATTAATATAAAAAAATTAATAAAAACTTTGAAATCCATCTTGCATGTCAGGATTAGAAAAATCTAGTAAAAGTACCACCCCCGACAACGAGACTCGTTCCTGATTTACAAGATTAATTTTTGGAATGATTTTTTCAACGATCCAAGCCTACGGATGCTAAGATATATCAATTTTATTCATATGAAAAAATTATTAAAAATTTTAAATCCATCTTGCATGTCAGGATTAGAAAAATCTAGTAAAACTACCACTCCCGACAACGAGACTCGTTCCTGATTTACAAAGTTCAAATTTTCAATGATTTTTTCGACGATCCAACCGTACGGATGTTAAGATATATCAATTTTAGTCATATGAAAAAATTATTAGAAAATTTAAAATTAATCTTGCATGTTAGTATTAGAAAAATCTAGTAAAAGTACCGCTCCCGTCAATGAAACTCGTTCCTGATTTACAAGATTAATTTTTAAAATGATTTTTCGACGATCCAACCGTACGAATGTTAAGATATTTAAATTTTAGTCATATTAAAAAATTATTAAAAAAAATTGAAATTCATCTTGCATGTCAGGATTAGAAAAATATAGTAAAATTACCCCTCCCGATAACAAGACTCGTTCCTGATTTATAAGATTAATTTTTTAAATAATTTTTTCGACGATCCAACCGTCCGTATGTTAAAATATATCAATTTTAGTCATATGAATAAATTATTAAAAAATTTGAAATTCATCTTGCATGTCAGGATTAGAAAAATCTAGTAAAAGTACCACTTCCAACAACGAGACTCGTTCCTGATTTACAAGATTAATTTTTAAAATAATTTTTTCGACGATCCAACCGTACGGATGTTAAGATATATAAATTTTAGTCATATTAAAAAATTATTAAAAAAATTGAAATTCATCTTGCATGTTAGGATTAGAAAAATCTAGTAAAATTACCCCTCCCGACAACGAGACTCGTTCCAGATTTATAAGATTAATTTTTGAAATAATTTTTTCGATAATCCAACCGTACCGATGTTAAGATATATCAATTTTATTAATATGAAAAAATTATTAAAAACTTTGAAATCCATCTTGCATGTCAGGATTAGAAAAATCTAGTAAAAGTACTACCCCCGACAACAAGACTCGTTCTTGATTTACAAGATTAATTTTTGAAATAATTTTTTCAACGATCCAAGCCTACGGATGCTAAGATATATCAATTTTAGTCATAAGAAAAAATTATTAAAAAGTTTTAAATCCATCTTGCATGTCAGGATTAGAAAAATCTAGTAAAACTACCACTCCCGACAACTAGACTCGTTCCCGATTTACAAAGTTCAATTTTTCAATGATTTTTTCGACGATCCAACCGTACGGATGTTAAGATATATCGATTTTATTTATATGAAAAAATTATTAAAAACTTTAAAATTCATCTTGCATGTAAGTATTAGAAAAATCTAGTAAAAGTACCGCTCCCGACAATGAAACTCGTTCCTGATTTACAATATTAATTTTTAAAATGATTTTTTCGACGATCCAACCGTACGGATGTTAAGATATATAAAATTTAGTCATATTAAAAAATTATTAAAAAAATTGAAATTCATCTTGCATGTTAGGATTAGAAAAATCTAGTAAAATTACCCCTCCCGACAACGAGACTCGATCCTTATTTATAAGATTAATTTTTGAAATAAATTTTTCGACGATCCAACCGTCCAGACTTTAAAATATATCAATTTTAGTCATATGAAAAAATTATTAAAAACTTTGAAATCTATCTTGCATGTGAGGATTAGAAAAATCAAGTAAAAAAACCACCCCCGACAACAAGACTGGTTCCTGATTTACAAGATTAATTTTTGAAATGATTTTTTCAACGATCCAAGCTTACGGATGCTAAGATATATCAATTTTAGTCATATGAAAAAATTATTAAAAAGTTTTAAATCCATCTTGCATGTCAGGATTAGAAAAATCTAGTAAAACTACCACTTCCGACAACGAGACTCGTTCCCGATTTACAAAGTTCAATTTTTCGATGATTTTTTCAACGATCAAACCGTACGGATGTTAAGATATATTGATTTTATTTATATGAAAAAATTATTAAAAACTTTAAAATTCATCTTGCATGTCAGTATTAGAAAAATCTAGTAAAAGTACCGCTCCCGACAATGAAACTCGTTCCTGATTTACAATATTAATTTTTAAAATGATTTTTTCGACGATCCAACCGTACGGATGTTAGGATATATAAAATTTAGTCATATTAAAAAATTATTAAAAAAATTGAAATTCATCTTGCATGTCAGGATTAGAAAAATCTAGTAAAATTACGCATCCCGACAACGAGACTCGTTCCTGATTTATAAGATTAATTTTTGAAATAATTTTTTCGATGATCCAACCGTCCGGATGTTAAAATATATCAATTTAAGTCATCTGAAAAAATTATTAAAAAATTTGAAATTCATCTTGCATGTCAGGATTAGAAAAATCTAGTAAAAGTACCACTTCCAACAACGAGACTCGTTCCTGATTTACAAGATTAATTTTTAAAATGATTTTTTCGACGATCCAACCGTACGGATGTTAAGATATATAAATTTTAGTCATATTAAAAAATTATTAAAAAAATTGAAATTCATCTTGCATGTCAGGATTAGAAAAATCTAGTAAAATTACCCCTCCCGACAACGAGACTCGATCCTGATTTATAAGATTAATTTTTGAAATAATTTTTTCGACGATCCAACCGTCCAGATGTTAAAATATATCAATTTTAGTCATATGAAAAAATTATTAAAAACTTTGAAATCTATCTTGCATGTGAGGATTAGAAAAATCAAGTAAAAAAACCACCCCCGACAACGAGACTGGTTCCTGATTTACAAGATTAATTTTTGAAATGATTTTTTCAACGATCCAAGCTTACGGATGCTAAGATATATCAATTTTAGTCATATGAAAAAATTACTAAAAAGGTTTAAATCCATCTTGCATGTCAGGATTAGAAAAATCTAGTAAAACTACCACTTCCGACAACGAGACTCGTTCCCGATTTACAAAGTTCAATTTTTCAATGATTTTTTCGACAATCCAACCGTACGGATGTTAAGATATATCAATTTTATTTATATGAAAAAATTATTAAAAAATTTAAAATTCATCTTGCATGTCAGTATTAGAAAAATCTAGTAAAAGTACCGCTCCCGACAATGAAACTCGTTCCTGATTTACAATATTAATTTTTAAAATGATTTTTTCGACGATCCAACCGTACGGATGTTAAGATATATAAAATTTAGTCATATTAAAAAATTATTAAAAAAATTGAAATTCATCTTGCATGTCAGGATTAGAAAAATCTAGTAAAATTACACCTCCCGACAACGAGACTCGTTCTTGATTTATAAGATTAATTTTTGAAATAATTTTTTCGACGATCCAACCGTCCGGATATTAAAATATATCAATTTTAGTCATATCAAAAAAATTATTAAAAAATTTGAAATTCATCTTGCATGTCAGGATTTGAAAAATCTAGTAAAAGTACCACTTCCAACAACGAGACTCGTTCCTGATTTGCAAGATTAATTTTTAAAATGATTTTTTCAACGATCCAACAGTACGGATGTTAAGATATATCAATTTTAGTCATATTAAAATATTATTAAAAAAATTAAAATTCATCTTGCATGTCAGGATTAGAAAAATCTAGTAAAATTACCCCTCCCGACAACGAGACTCGTTCCTGATTTATAAGATTAATTTTTGAAATAATTTTTTCGACGATCCAACCGTACGGATGTTAAGATATATCAATTTTATTAATATGAAAAAATTATTAAAAACTTTGAAATCCATCTTGCATGTCAGGATTAGAAAAATCTAGTAAAATTACCCCTCCCGACAACGAGACTCGATCCTGATTTATAAGATTAATTTTTGAAATAATTTTTTCGATGATCCAACCGTCCAGATGTTAAAATATATCAATTTTAGTCATATGAAAAAATTATTAAAAACTTTGAAATCTATCTTGCATGTGAGGATTAGAAAAATCAAGTAAAAAAACCACCCCCGACAACAAGACTGGTTCCTGATTTACAAGATTAATTTTTGAAATGAGTTTTTCAACGATCCAAGCTTACGGATGCAAAGATATATCAATTTTAGTCATATGAAAAAATTATTAAAAAGTTTTAAATCCATCTTGCATGTCAGGATTAGAAAAATCTAGTAAAACTACCACTTCCGACAATGAGACTCGTTCCCGATTTACAAAGTTCAATTTTTCAATGATTTTTTCGACGATCCAACCGTACGGATGTTAAGATATATCGATTTTATTTATATGAAAAAATTATTAAAAACTTTAAAATTCATCTTGCATGTCAGTATTAGAAAAATCTAGTAAAAGTACCGCTCCCGACAATGAAACTCGTTCCTGATTTACAATATTAATTTTTAAAATGATTTTTTCGACGATCCAACCGTACGGATGTTAGGATATATAAAATTTAGTCATATTAAAAAATTATTAAAAAAAATGAAATTCATCTTGCTTGTCAAGATTAGAAAAATCTAGTAAAATTACCCCTCCCGACAACGAGACTCGTTCCTGATTTATAAGATTAATTTTTGAAATAATTTTTTCGATGATCCAACCGTCCGGATGTTAAAATATATCAATTTTAGTCATCTGAAAAAATTATTAAAAAATTTGAAATTCATCTTGCATGTCAGGATTAGAAAAATCTAGTAAAAGTAACACTTCCAACAACGAGACTCGTTCCTGATTTACAAGATTAATTTTTAAAATGATTTTTTCGACGATCCAACCGTACGGATGTTAAGATATATAAATTTTAGTCATATTAAAAAATTATTAAAAAAATTGAAATTCATCTTGCATGTCAGGATTAGAAAAATCTAGTAAAATTACCCCTCCCGATAACGAGACTCGTTCCTGATTTATAAGATTAATTTTTGAAATAATTTTTTCGACGATCCAACCGTCCGTATGTTAAAATATATCAATTTTAGTCATATGAAAAAATTATTAAAAAATTTGAAATTCATCTTGCATGTCAGGATTAGAAAAATCTAGTAAAAGTACCACTTCCAACAACGAGACTCGTTCCTGATTTACAAGATTAACTTTTAAAATGATTTTTTCGACGATCCAACCGTACGGATGTTAAGATATATAAATTTTAGTCATATTAAAAAATTATTAAAAAAATTGAAATTCATCTTGCATGTAAGGATTAGAAAAATCTAGTAAAATTACCCCTCCCGACAACGAGACTCGTTCCAGATTTATAAGATTAATTTTTGAAATAATTTTTTCGATAATCCAACCGTACCGATGTTAAGATATATCAATTTTATTAATATGAAAAAATTATTAAAAAACTTTGAAATCCATCTTGCATGTCAGGATTAGAAAAATCTAGTAAAAGTACTACCCCCGACAACAAGACTCGTTCTTGATTTACAAGATTAATTTTTGAAATAATTTTTTCAACGATCCAAGCCTACGGATGCTAAGATATATCAATTTTAGTCATAAGAAAAAATTATTAAAAAGTTTTAAATCCATCTTGCATGTCAGGATTAGAAAAATCTAGTAAAACTACCACTCCCGACAACGAGACTCGTTCCCGATTTACAAAATTCAATTTTTCAATGATTTTTTCGACGATCCAACCGTACGGATTTTAAGATATATCGATTTTATTTATATGAAAAAATTATTAAAAACTTTAAAATTCATCTTGCATGTAAGTATTAGAAAAATCTAGTAAAAGTACCGCTCCCGACAATGAAACTCGTTCCTGATTTACAATATTAATTTTTAAAATGATTTTTTCGACGATCCAACCGTACGGATGTTAAGATATATAAAATTTAGTCATATTAAAAAATTATTAAAAAAATTGAAATTCATCTTGCATGTCAGGATTAGAAAAATCTAGTAAAATTACCCCTCCCGACAACGAGACTCGATCCTGATTTATAAGATTAATTTTTGAAATAAATTTTTCGACGATCCAACCATCCAGATGTTGAAATATATCAATTTTAGTCATATGAAAAAATTATTAAAAACTTTGAAATCTATCTTGCATGTGAGGATTAGAAAAATCAAGTAAAAAAACCACCCCCGACAACAAGACTGGTTCCTGATTTACAAGATTAATTTTTGAAATGATTTTTTCAACGATCCAAGCTTACGGATGCTAAGATATATCAATTTTAGTCATATGAAAAAATTATTAAAAAGTTTTAAATCCATCTTGCATGTCAGGATTAGAAAAATCTAGTAAAACTACCACTTCCGACAACGAGACTCGTTCCCGATTTACAAAGTTCAATTTTTCAATGATTTTTTCGACGATCCAACCGTACGGATGTTAAGATATATCGATTTTATTTATATGAAAAAATTATTAAAAACTTTAAAATTCATCTTGCATGTCAGTATTAGAAAAATCTAGTAAAAGTACCGCTCCCGACAAAGAAACTCGTTCCTGATTTACAATATTAATTTTTAAAATGATTTTTTCGACGATCCAACCGTACGGATGTTAAGATATATAAATTTTAGTCATATTAAAAAATTATTAAAAAAATTGAAATTCATCTTGCATGTTAGGATTAGAAAAATCTAGTAAAATTACCCCTCCCGACAACGAGACTCGTTCCAGATTTATAAGATTAATTTTTGAAATAATTTTTTCGATAATCCAACCGTACCGATGTTAAGATATATCAATTTTATTAATATGAAAAAATTATTAAAAAACTTTGAAATCCATCTTGCATGTCAGGATTAGAAAATTCTAGTAAAAGTACTACCCCCGACAACAAGACTCGTTCTTGATTTACAAGATTAATTTTTGAAATAATTTTTTCAACGATCCAAGCCTACGGATGCTAAGATATATCAATTTTAGTCATAAGAAAAAATTATTAAAAAGTTTTAAATCCATCTTGCATGTCAGGATTAGAAAAATCTAGTAAAACTACCACTCCCGACAACGAGACTCGTTCCCGATTTACAAAGTTCAATTTTTCAATGATTTTTTCGACGATCCAACCGTACGGATGTTAAGATATATCGATTTTATTTATATGAAAAAATTAATTAAAAACTTTAAAATTCATCTTGCATGTAAGTATTAGAAAAATCTAGTAAAAGTACTGCTCCCGACAATGAAACTCGTTCCTGATTTACAATATTAATTTTTAAAATGATTTTTTCGACGATCCAACCGTACGGATGTTAAGATATATAAAATTTAGTCATATTAAAAAATTATTAAAAAAATTGAAATTCATCTTGCATGTCAGGATTAGAAAAATCTAGTAAAATTACCCCTCCCGACAACGAGACTCGATCCTGATTTATAAGATGAATTTTTGAAATAAATTTTTCGACGATCCAACCGTCCAGATGTTAAAATATATCAATTTTAGTCATATGAAAAAATTATTAAAAGCTTTGAAATCTATCTTGCATGTGAGGATTGGAAAAATCAAGTAAAAAAACCACCCCCGACAACAAGACTGGTTCCTGATTTACAAGATTAATTTTTGAAATGATTTTTTCAACGATCCAAGATAACGGATGCTAAGATATATCAATTTTAGTCATATGAAAAAATTATTAAAAAGTTTTAAATCCATCTTGCATGTCAGGATTAGAAAAATCTAGTAAAACTACCACTTCCGACAACGAGACTCGTTCCCGATTTACAAAGTTCAATTTTTCAATGATTTTTTCGACGATCCAACCGTACGGATGTTAAGATATATCGATTTTATTTATATGAAAAAATTATTAAAAACTTTAAAATTCATCTTGCATGTCAGTATTAGAAAAATCTAGTAAAAGTACCGCTCCCGACAATGAAACTCGTTCCTGATTTACAATATTAATTTTTAAAATGATTTTTTCGACGATCCAAACGTACGGATGTTAGGATATATAAAATTTAGTCATATTAAAAAATTATTAAAAAAATTGAAATTCATCTTGCATGTCACGATTAGAAAAATCTAGTAAAATTACCCCTCCCGACAACGAGACTCGTTCCTGATTTATAAGATTAATTTTTGAAATAATTTTTTCGATGATCCAACCGTCCGGATGTTAAAATATATCAATTTTAGTCATCTGAAAAAATTATTAAAAAATTTGAAATTCATCTTGCATGTCAGGATTAGAAATATCTAGTAAAAGTACCACCTCCAACAACGAGACTCGTTCCTGATTTAAAAGATTAATTTTTAAAATGATTTTTTCGACGATCCAACCGTACGGATGTTAAGATATATAAATTTTAGTCATATTAAAAAATTATTAAAAAAATTGAAATTCATCTTGCATGTCAGGATTAGAAAAATCTAGTAAAATTACCCCTCCCGATAACGAGACTCGTTCCTGATTTATAAGATTAATTTTTGAAATAATTTTTTCGACGATCCAACCGTCCGTATGTTAAAATATATCAATTTTAGTCATATGAAAAAATTATTAAAAAATTTGAAATTCATCTTGCATGTCAGGATTAGAAAAATCTAGTAAAAGTACCACTTCCAACAACGAGACTCGTTCCTGATTTACAAGATTAATTTTTAAAATGATTTTTTCGACGATCCAACCGTACGGATGTTAAGATATATAAATTTTAGTCATATTAAAAAATTATTAAAAAAATTGAAATTCATCTTGCATGTTAGGATTAGAAAAATCTAGTAAAATTACCCCTCCCGACAACGAGACTCGTTCCAGATTTATAAGATTAATTTTTGAAATAATTTTTTCGATAATCCAACCGTACCGATGTTAAGATATATCAATTTTATTAATATGAAAAAATTATTAAAAAACTTTGAAATCCATCTTGCATGTGAGGATTAGAAAAATCTAGTAAAAGTACTACCCCCGACAACAAGACTCGTTCTTGATTTACAAGATTAATTTTTGAAATAATTTTTTCAACGATCCAAGCCTACGGATGCTAAGATATATCAATTTTAGTCTTAAGAAAAAATTATTAAAAAGTTTTAAATCCATCTTACATGTCAGGATTAGAAAAATCTAGTAAAACTACTACTCCCGACAACGAGACTCGTTCCCGATTTACAAAGTTCAATTTTTCAATGATTTTTTCGACGATCCAACCGTACGGATGTTAAGATATATCGATTTTATTTATATGAAAAAATTATTAAAAACTTTAAAATTCATCTTGCATGTAAGTATTAGAAAAATCTAGTAAAAGTACCGCTCCCGACAATGAAACTCGTTCCTGATTTACAATATTAATTTTTAAAATGATTTTTTCGACGATCCAACCGTACGGATGTTAGGATATATAAAATTTAGTCATATTAAAAAATTATTAAAAAAATTGAAATTCATCTTGTATGTCAAGATTAGAAAAATCTAGTAAAATTACCCCTCCCGACAACGAGACTCGTTCCTGATTTATAAGATTAATTTTTGAAATAATTTTTTCGATGATCCAACCGTCCGGATGTTAAAATATATCAATTTTAAACATCTGAAAAAATTATTAAAAAATTTGAAATTCATCTTGCATGTCAGGATTAGAAAAATCTAGTAAAAGTACCACTTCCAACAACGAGACTCGTTCCTGATTTACAAGATTAATTTTTAAAATGATTTTTTCGACGATCCAACCGTACGCATGTTAAGATATATAAATTTTAGTCATATTAAAAAATTATTAAAAAAATTGAAATTCATCTTGCATGTCAGGATTAGAAAAATCTAGTAAAATTACCCCTCCCGACAACGAGACTCGGTCCTGATTTATAAGATTAATTTTTGAAATAATTTTTTCAACGATCCAACCGTCCAGATGTTAAAATATATCAATTTTAGTCATATTAAAAAATTATTAAAAACTTTGAAATCCATCTTGCATGTGAGGATTAGAAAAATCAAGTAAAAGTACCACCCCTGACAACGAGACTTGTTCCTGATTTACAAGATTAATTTTTGAAATGATTTTTTCAACGATCCAAGCCTACGGATGCTAAGATATATCAATTTTAGTCATATGAAAAAATTATTAAAAAATTTTAAATCCATCTTCCATGTCAGGATTAGAAAAATCTAGTAAAACTACCACTCCCGACAACGAGACTCGTTCCCGATTTACAAAGTTCAATTTTTCAATGATTTTTTCGACTATCCAACCTTACGATTGTTAAGATATATCAATTTTAGTCATATGAAAAAATTATTAAAAAATTTAAAATTTATCTTGTATGTTAGTATTAGAAAAATCTAGTAAAAGTACCGCTCCCAACAATGAAACTCGTTCCGAATTTACAAGATTAATTTTTAAAATGATTTTTTCGACGATCCAACCGTACGGATGTTAAGATATATAAATTTTATTCATATTAAAAAATTATTAAAAAAATTGAAATTCATCTTGCATGTCAGGATTAGAAAAATCTAGTAAAATTACCCCTCTCGACAACGAGACTCGATCCTGATTTATAAGATTAATTTTTGAAATAAATTTTTCGACGATCCAACCGTCCAGATGTTAATATATATCAATTTTAGTCATATGAAAAAATTATTAAAAACTTTGAAATCTATCTTGCATGTGAGGATTAGAAAAATCAAGTAAAAAAACCACCCCCGACAACAAGACTAGTTCCTGATTTACAAGATTAATTTTTGAAATGATTTTTTCAACGATCCAAGCTTACGGATTCTAAGATATATCAATTTTAGTCATATGAAAAACTTATTAAAAAGTTTTAAATCCATCTTGCATGTCAGGATTAGAAAAATCTAGTAAAACTACCACTTCCGACAACGAGACTCGTTCCCGATTTACAAAGTTCAATTTTTCAATGATTTTTTCGACGATCCAACCGTACGGATGTTAAGATATATCGATTTTATTTATATGAAAAAATTATTAAAAACTTTAAAATTCATCTTGCATGTCAGTATTAGAAAAATCTAGTAAAAGTACCGCTCCCGACAATGAAACTCGTTCCTGATTTACAATATTAATTTTTAAAATGATTTTTTCGACGATCCAACCATACGGATGTTAGGATATATAAAATTTAGTCATATTAAAAAATTATTAAAAAAATTGAAATTCATCTTGCATGTCAAGATTAGAAAAATCTAGTAAAATTACCCCTCCCGACAACGAGACTCGTTCCTGATTTATAAGATTAATTTTTGAAATAATTTTTTCGATGATCCAACCGTCCGGATGTTAAAATATATCAATTTTAGTCATCTGAAAAAATTATTAAAAAATTTGAAATTCATCTTGCATGTCAGGAATAGAAAAATCTAGTAAAAGTACCACTTCCAACAACGAGACTCATTCCTGATTTACAAGATTAATTTTTAAAATGAGTTTTTCGACGATCCAACCGTACGGATCTTAAGATATATAAATTTTAGTCATATTAAAAAATTATTAAAAAAATTGAAATTCATCTTGCATGTCAGGATTAGAAAAATCTAGTAAAATTACCCCTCCCGACAACGAGACTCGATCCAGATTTATAAGATTAATTTTTGAAATAATTTTTTCGACGATCCAACCGTCCGGATGTTAAAATATATCAATTTTAGTCATATGAAAAAATTATTAAAAACTTTGAAATCTATCTTGCATGTGAGGATTAGAAAAATCAAGTAAAAAAACCACCCCCGACAACGAGACTGGTTCCTGATTTACAAGATTAATTTTTGAAATGATTTTTTCAACGATCCAAGCTTACGGATGCTAAGATATATCAATTTTAGTCATATGAAAAAATTATTAAAAAGTTTTAAATCCATCTTGCATGTCAGGATTAGAAAAATCTAGTAAAACTACCACTTCCGACAACGAGACTCGTTCCCGATTTACAAAGTTCAATTTTTCAATGATTTTTTCGACAATCCAACCGTACGGATGTTAAGATATATCAATTTTATTTATATGAAAAAATTATTAAAAAATTTAAAATTCATCTTGCATGTCAGTATTAGAAAAATCTAGTAAAAGTACCGCTCCCGACAATGAAACTCGTTCCTGATTTACAATATTAATTTTTAAAATGATTTTTTCGACGATCCAACCGTACGGATGTCACTACACCATAGATGGCCTATCGCAATGGTTTAATCGTGCATGTTACAAAATTGTGTTACCTTAGGTATGCTCATCTTAGCCTACCGCAACGTAGTATTTTTGATGTTACCACAGCCATTATAACATGTTACTATAGATTCAAAGTGTTACATACGAGTAACATGTAGGAATTTATGTTACAATAGGGTATTAATGGATAAAAAAGTATTACATTTTACAAATAATTAAATATATATAATTATTTGACATGAAAATTAATCAATTTTTATAATATAATTAAGCAAAAATATTTATATTAGTTAAGATTGATAAATTATTTTTTAAAAAATTTTATGAACTGTATTTATTAATAATTGATAATTTTTTATCAATAAAAAATTTAAACCCTATTAAAACTTAAAATTTATTAAAAAAAGAAATGAAATTAGTTGGGCTTTCAATCAGGCGGGCTCGAAATTTTTAGAGAGGCGGTAAAATTTCAGACATATCTTATCTCCCTCTCATTCTCTCTCTCTCTCTCTCTCTCTCTCTCATTTTCTCTCTCATTTTCTCTCACAGTGGCTAATTGACTAATTGGACTCGAGCTAGGGTTTCTATCTGTCTAAACATATCTCTCTCTCGGTATCTCTCAGTTTTCAATTGAACAATTATAGATTTGGGATTTCAAAATAAATTATAGATTAGCTAGGATTTGGGGCTTCACTGTAGAAGGATTCAACCGGGTCTTCTTGTTTCTCAACATAATTGGTTTGGGGCTTCACTAATTTCGGGTCTTCTTGTTTTATAATCGGTTCTTCTTGTGAAATCGGGTTTCTCAATTAGGGTATTTTTCCAAATTGGGTTTTACAATTAGGGTTTTTTTGTGTTATTATTTTTTATATGTTTATGTGTTTGTAGATGCTTGCGGAGATTGGTGGTCTGTTTCAATGGTAAAAGCGACAGGGTTCCACATCTTCTCCATCGTCTCGTTTCGCACCCGCTTCGCCAATCTCACTGTTTCAACATTGGAATGGTACGTAAAATCGCACAACTCATAGCTCTAATTACAAATTACATCTTAATTTCATCTCAATTTTAATTTAATTGTTTAAATGTGTACATAATAATGTGTACATAATAATTTCAACTCATGTTTTCAATTGATTCTATATATAGGTGTTGGAGACAAACCCCTGTTTTCTCCAAAGGTAGTTTTTCGCAACTTTTCGGGTTTTAATTTCTGTATATTCGGTTAATCAATTCAATAGATGCATATGTTTGTCTTTATATGTCACTTTGTTATATTGTAATGGTGTAAGTAAATTCAAGCTAATAGTTTTGGTTGGTAGTACCTAATTTAGGATATTAATGTAATCATTTATATGTTTGTAGTTGTGATTAGTGGTTGGGTAAGCAGAGGATTAAAGAAAAGTGCAGTTGCATGCCATTTTAATGTATTTGATAATATGTCTTACCTGAATATTGTTAGTCAAAGATTGTAGTATATTGCGAAGCCGGAATTCAGGTTAGTAATTTAAGGGCTGTCTCAGAGTATTTAGGAGATTTGTGCGTAATAAAAAGTAAATTCATATATAAAAATAGAATACAGGGGAAACAATTGCATATAATTTGAGAGCTATATTTGGCCTGAAAGTACAAACAATATCAATTCTGACCGGTGAAGGTGGTTCAGGCGGTGCTCTTGCCATTGGTTGTAGCAATAAGTTATTTATGCTGGAAAATTCAGCATTCTATGTTGCAAGGTGATTTCTAGTTGTCTTTCTCTGTAACTCTTAATTACCTACCTAGAAAAAGTAATTCATGTCCTCTACCTCCCTACTAAATCACCTAGTTGTACTCCACTTGAAATATGGATATAAAGTAATGCTAAAACTAGAAAGAAGTTGTAACTTTGTCAGTTCTGAGAAGGTACCTAGTTGTACAGCTAACAACTCCAGACCATGAAAGTTTCAGCCTCGCAATTATCCGACTATCAACTAGAACAATTTAAATATTAATATTTCCTGGTTTGGTACTAAATTATAATGCAGGACTGTAGTTTTTGGTCAATGAGCAGGTGCTCCTGCTCCATAAAAACCTAAACTCAAATAAATGAATGTACAAACACGAAGTTATATAAACCAGCTATATTCCTGCTCCCCATAACCCCTATTATATAAACCAGCTATTTATTATCAACATTCATCAAATCATAAGCCTTGATTTTTATACAAGAGAGTAAACGGAAATGGCTAATTCCATTAGCATTCTCATGCTTATAACTCTTCTAACATTTGCACCACTCTACTTCTCTCGCAAAACTAATATAGGTTATCTATACCCTCAGTTTTATTATCGTTCTTTCCCACATGCGGTCCAGATAGTCAAGTCTATCATTTCCAATGATGTTGCAAAAGATACTCGTATGGCTGCTTCCCTGCCCCGCCTCCATTTCCATGACTGGTTTGTCAAGGTTTAAATCAACCGATGTTAAAGTAACTGGTTGATCTTCTATTAAAAGTGCATGTCTAATGTCTAATTAATTCATTGTTTCACCATGCAGGGATGTGATGCATCAATACTCTTAGACAACAGCAGTAGTATAATCAGTGAAAAAGGTTCTAACCCTAACTGAAACTCTGTACGTGGTTTTGATGTTATCGACCAGATAAAATCGACACTCGAGAGAGAGTGCCCTCAGACAGTCTCGTGTGCTGATATCATGGCTCTGGCTGCTAGGGACTCTACTGTTTTGGTAAATTTAAACATTTTGCATACAATTTCTCTTGCTACAAATGAAATAGTTCATGTCATTATTACTATAAATTGTTCGATTTATACATCATATATATACATGCACCAAACTTACCTCTCTAGTATGACAAGTGAAGTGAATAGTACTATAACCTTACATGAAAAACATAAAACTGATCATTTCCTATGTTGTATGTAGACTGGTGGACCTAGTTGGGAGGTTTCATTAGGAAGAAAGGACTCGAGAGGTGCGCGTTTGAGTGGCTCAATACTTTCCAGACAATACTGACCAAATTTAAGCTACAAGGACTTGATATAGTTGACCTTGTGGCACTATCTGGTAAGTTTTGCTAATTTTTGTTGAAGCATTTGGGACTATTGACTATACTATAATATATAATTTTAGAATTTCTTAGTGCATAAATTGTGAAGAAAAAAGGGCTATTTATTTGGTTAGAAGAACTAAAATTTCATAGGTTTCAAGGTAACCTGGTGCAGAGAGTATATAGTTGTCCAGAAATTAATATACATATACCACTAACTAAATCAATATAGTAGATGCTTCTTATGATTACGTATTTAAAGAGTGGTCCATATAAACTAATGCCTATTTTAGTAAAATGTAAAATGAAAATATCTCTTGTTAAATTTTGTGACAGTTGTGGTTTTACCAAAGGCTATTTATTTGGTTTCTGAAATTTTTACATTACGTGTTACTTGTAGTGGAAAAGCTGCTTATGAAATGATGAAGCAGATGGCTGGGAATCCAACCAAATGGGAAGGGAGAAGAGTCCTTTTCATTCACACTGGTAGACTCCCATGTACTTGTATGGCAAGGTCAGGAAAGCTTGATCCAGTAATCGGAAGAGATGATGAAATAAGGAGATGCATACAGATTCTTTCAAGGAGAACAAAGAATAATCATGTTCTTAAATACCGTAATTGGAGCTAAATAACGTGGAGATGCATACAGATTCTTTGTTTGGTTATTTGAATTTTATTTTGTTGACTTGTATGAAAAACAGGTTTATGGCATGTTCAATTTACAAACAAATCATGTCAATTTTTTTTTGAGAAATATGTTACATTAGGTACTTCAATATTATAAACAAATTAGTATAATATAATTCAAATTATTATAAAACGGTTACAGTAGGGAAAAAATGTTACAATGATTTGGTGAACCACATGTGGGGCCCACAGTGGCCTTACATGTGGGGCCCATTTTTTTTTTGCAAATTCTAAGTGCAAAGGTAACATGTATAGTGTGATACTATAGACATACTTTGATGTTACCTTTGAAGCCTATTGTAACATAAAATTCAAGGTTGCATCAGGGTAAAAGAATGTTACCTTAGGGGCCAAAGGTAACTCGGAAAAAAGCAACTTAATTTTTATGTTACCTTAGGCCTTTTTCTGGCTGTGGTAACACTTTTTTGGGCCTGTTGTAACATTTTCTTGGTGTTGCTGTAGGCCATTTATGGTGTAGTGTGTTACGATATATAAAATTTAGTCATATTAAAAAATTATTAAAAAAATTGAAATTCATCTTGCATGTCAGGATTAGAAAAATCTAGTAAAATTACACCTCCCGACAACGAGACTCGTTCCTGATTTATAAGATTAATTTTTGAAATAATTTTTTCGACGATCCAACCGTCCGGATATTAAAATATATCAATTTTAGTCATATCAAAAAAATTATTAAAAAATTTGAAATTCATCTTGCATGTCAGGATTTGAAAAATCTAGTAAAATTACCCCTCCCGACAACGAGACTCGTTCCTGATTTATAAGATTAATTTTTGAAATAATTTTTTCGACGATCCAACCTTCCGGATGTTAAAATATATCAATTTTAGTCATATGAAAAAATTATTAAAAACTTTGAAATCCATCTTGCATGTGAGGATTAGAAAAATCAAGTAAAAGTACCACCCCTGACAACAAGACTTGTTCCTGATTTACAAGATTAATTTTTGAAATGATTTTTTCAACGATCCAAGCCTACGGATGCTAAGATATATCAATTTTAGTCATATGAAAAAATTATTAAAAAAATTTAAATCCATCTTGCATGTCAGGATTAGAAAAATCTAGTAATACTACCACTCCCGACAACGAGACTCGTTCCCGATTTACAAAGTTCAATTTTTCAATGATTTTTTCGACTATCCAACCGTACGGATGTTAAGATATATCAATTTTAGTCATATGAAAAAATTATTAAAAAATTTTAAATTCATCTTGCATGTCAGTATTAGAAAAATCTAGTAAAAGTACTGCTCCCAACAATGAAACTCGTTCCGAATTTACAAGATTAATTTTTAAAATGATTTTTTCGACGATCCAACCGTACGGATGTTAAGATATATAAATTTTATTCATATTAAAAAATTATTAAAAAAATTAAAATTCATCTTGCATGTCAGGATTAGAAAAATCTAGTAAAATTACCCCTCCCGATAACGAGACTCGTTCCTGATTTATAAGATTAATTTTTGAAATAATTTTTTCGACGATCCAACCGTCCGGATGTTAAAATATATCAATTTTAGTCATATGAAAAATTATTAAAAAATTTGAAATTCATCTTGCATGTCAGGATTAGAAAAATCTAGTAAAAGTACCACTTCCAACAACGAGACTCGTTCCTTATTTACAAGATTAATTTTTAAAATGATTTTTTCGATGATCCAACCGCACAAATGTTAAGATATATAAATTTTAGTCATATTAAAAAATTATTAAAAAAATTGAAATTCATCTTGCATGTCAGGATTAGAAAAATCTAGTAAAATTACCCCTCCCGACAACGAGAGTCGTTCCTGATTTATAAGATTAATTTTTGAAATAATTTTTTCGACGATCCAACCGTACCGATGTTAAGATATATCAATTTTATTAATATGAAACAATTATTAAAAACTTTGAAATCCATCTTGCATGTCAGGATTAGAAAAATCTAGTAAAAGTACCACCCCCGACAACAAGACTCGTTCTTGATGTACAAGATTAATTTTTGAAATAATTTTTTCAACGATCCAAGCCTACGGATGCTAAGATATATCAATTTTAGTCATATGAAAAAATTATTAAAAATTTTTAAATCCATCTTGCATGTGAGGATTAGAAAAGTCTAGTAAAACTACCACTTCCGACAACGAGACTCGTTCCCGATTTACAAAGTTCAATTTTTCAATGATTTTTTCGACGATCCAACCGTACGGATGTTAAGATATATCAATTTTATTTATATGAAAAAATTATTAAAAAATTTAAAATTTATCTTGCATGTCAGTATTAGAAAAATCTAGTAAAAGTACCGCTCCCGACAATGAAACTCGTTCCTGATTTACAAGATTAATTTTTAAAATGATTTTTTCGACGATTCAACCGCACGGATGTTAAGATATATCAATTTTAGTCATATGAAAAAATTAATAAAAAATTTGAAATTCATCTTGCATGTCAGGATTAGAAAAATCTAGTAAAAGTACCACTCCCGATAACGAGACTCGTTCCTGATTTATAAGATTAATTTTTAAAATATTTTTTTCAACGATCCAAGTCTACGGATGTTAAGATATATCAATTTTAGTCATATGAAAAAAATATTAAAAAATTTGAAATCCATCTTGCATGTCAGGATTAGAAAAATCTATTAAAAATACCATTACCGACAACGAGACTCGTTCCTGATTTACAAAGTTCAATTTTTAAATGATTTTTTCGACGATCCAACCGTACGGATGTTAAGATATATCAATTTTAGTCATATGAAAAAAAAATTAAAAATTTTGAAATCCATCTTCCATGTCAGGATTAGAAAAATCTAGTAAAAGTACAACGCCCAACAACGAGACTCATTCCTGATTTACAAGATTAATTTTTGAAATGATTTTTTCGACGATCTAACCGTAAGGATGTTAAGATATATCAATTTTAGTGATATAAAAAAATTATTCAAAAATTTGAAATCTATCTTGCATGTCAGGATTAGAAAAATCTAGTAAAAGTACCGCTCCGGACAACAAGACTCCTTCCTGATTTACAAGATTAATTTTTGAAATGATTTTTTCGACGATCTAACCGTACGGATGTTAAGATATATCAAGTTTAGTCATATGAAAAAATTATTAAAAAATTTGAAATCCATCTTGGATGTCAAGATTGGAAAAATCTAGTAAAAGTACCTCTCCCGACAATGAGACTCGTTCCCGATTTACAAGATTAATATTTAAAATTATTTTTTCGACGATCCAACCGTACAGATTTTAAGATATATCAATTTTAGTCATATGAAAATATTATTGAGATATTTTCCTATCAACATAGTAATTTTTTTAAATGATATTTTCGTAGATCCAATTATATTGTGATATATCGATTGTAATCATATAAAAAATTATTCAAAAAATTTTAAATTTATCTTATATGATTTTATAATGAAAATCGAATAGAAGTGCAATTCCAAAAAATAAGACTCTTTCTTGATTAAATAATTTATTTCTTATAAAAAAATTTTAGGATCATCTTGCACAATGTTAATATATATTAACTTTAGTTATGTAGAAAAATAATTTAAAATTTTCAAATTTGTTTCAAATGATTTTATATAAAACATTATGTGAAATTATTTAAAATAAAAATTATTCTATTAATATAGAGTAAAACAAAAATAAGTATTTAATTATAATATATAAATAAGAAAAATAATTTATGATTTTTTCATTTTTCACAAAATTTTTTGTTTCCCCACTTTAATTTTCATTTCCCCTCCCTTCTAATTTTCATTTCCCCCTTACCTCTCCCCTTCCCCTTTCTTAGATCTGATCGGTTCTCTCTCCCCTACTCTTCCATCTCTGTCCCACGACTCTTCTCTCTCCTCTCTCCACCTTCTACGTGGTTTTGCTTAAAATCACACGGATTAAGTGTGTATTATGATAGGTTTAGGTTTTTGAGTTTTCAAACCCTAACCATCTCACTCACCCAATCTTGTTTCTCTTTCATAAAATTGCCTATGAATTCAGCTCAACTATTAAGATTCAGTTCAAGGTTAGGTTCTATGTTTGTTGTGCTTAATTTACTCCATGGGTTTCGTCTTTTGAGGCCTTGAAAAAGAAAGATACTGAGATTTTCCATGTCCGAGACGGTACAAGTCATATTCTCAAGCACAATGAGATCCCTGTTCCAAATAGAGGATCCCAACAACTAGATGAAATTCTAAAGGAGTTGAAACAAAAAATCCGCACATTAAAGTAAGCTAGATGTTGATTAAGCTCAATTTCTTTTGATATATGGTTACATTTTCTTTTCATCTACTGCTGTATGTTTTTTCTTTTGAAATACTAGTGTTTTATGCTAGTGTTTTTGCCAATAATCTCAGACTTTCAAGTTCTTAATGGTGTTTCTGTCTCTAAGTCGCTCACCATTGGCATGTTTTGCAAGAAATGGGTAAGTACTATGAACTTATATACATCTCTCATATTCTTCTTTTTAACATCACAGTTCAAGCTTCTATCTCTGTTTACATGGCTTTTATGTGTTGTATCTGTTCTGTATACTATGCGCACGTAGGTGTAAGCTATGATATTTTCTAAGGATTATTCTAATTGATCTTTTCACCCTTTTGTTCCTTTATCTTTTAACTACAACACACTCACACGCCAATCATGTTTTATCATGTTTTTGACAATAATCGAACTCTCGACATCGTACAGAGAGAGTGAGTTAGATTTCTCCTTTTATTAGGTAAGAAATAAGATTGAAAAACTCAATGCAACAAAGGTTATTATGTACTCTGGAGTCGAAAAAGTTTTTGAATTCATGGCCATTTACACTTTGGTGACATTGTTAATGACAGTTTTGCATTTGGTTGGGAATTGTCAATCTTAGCAAACAGACTGTAAGCAACGCTATGTATTAAAATAGCACCCCATTACTTCTCTTTTACAAAACCTTTATTCCTATAAAGAAATCCAATTTACGTGTATATTGTATATAAACTTTCTGACTTTGTAGTCCTCCCCTGTATGCCCCATTACTTCTCTTTTACAAAACCTTTATTCCTATAAAGAAATCCGATTTACGTGTATATTGTATATAAACTTTCTGACTTTGTAGTCCTCCCCTGTATGTTTTTATAGTAGGTTAGGCTGCATTCAGAGCCAAAACAAGTCATATTGACTGGATGTTCAGTAATTCCTGGAGACCTTTTTTCTGATTTCATTCACATGCATCTATAATATATACATGCAGAAAAGTACAATTAGATGCCCATGAAATTTAGAGTGGTCGGAAATTTAACAAGCACTTAAGATATGAATTTAGAACTTTTATTCACCTAATGTCATGATGGATTGAATTTTTTTTAGTAATAATATAAAGCATCTCCTGTAGATTTATGCATCCATTTTATAAATATTCCAATTCCTTGTTCTGGTGCTTAATCAAATTGTATATGAACTTCCGGCCGAACATCCCTTGGCTGAGATAAGACCTCTGGGTGAGTTTCTAGGCCACACCCCTCCTCAGATTCCCTTACAGTTTATTAATGTTTCTGTAAATTTTTAATGTGATTACTGATTATAAGTAGTTATGATATTTATGAGGAATTTTATTTGCTTATACTAGCTAAAAACCCCTTCACAACTCTTCATCTCTTAATAGCCACTCTAGTGCATGTCATTGTGCCATTTCACTGCCTTTATCTTTCAAAAGCAGCTTGTCAGATATCGAAAAATCTGGTCAAGTGAAACATAAAATTTAAGTAGTGGGGCTAGATTTATGATTTTTATTTAAGTTTACTCATGAAATTTAATCCAGATTTTGCCACAATTCTGATACAAAAAAACATGTCAAAGTAAATATAAATTTTATATTGCCTATTAAAGCACCAAAGTTAGTTATGTTATTTCCATTGCTACATTACTGCTTTTACTTGCTTACTGATAGTAGAATATATTACTTGCTATGGATAACTTTAGTGTTGATGTTTTATTAAAGCTGGTGTAGTGTATTTCCAGCCACTGATGCCAATATAAGTGGTTGCTGATCTATGTTTGTTATGTTAAGGATCATCACTTTTGGAGGTTAAACTGAAAGTGTAAAACTATGATGTTGACGACCAATTGTATTGGTAGGTTTCTAGATTCTTTTAACTTTTTGAGAGCATTCATTGCTCAGTATCACAATTAATTTCATCACCTTACATGTCCAATGCAGCAACAACTGCAAAACTTTTATCGTTGACTTCCATAGGAGCTGTGTAAACCGTCTTGGATGGTGAAGACCAGTAGACCGAGAGGCGGAGTAACGTGTCCAAGACCAGGAGTGTTTGGGTGATGTAGTAGTGATCAGTGGGCTAATTTAGTTAGAAGAATGTGGAGCAAAAGTTGATTTAGGCATGCTAATAGAATGAACATTCTCTTACTTTTTGGGCAAAAATAAAGGAATATGTATGCAAATTAGTTATTCTTACCTTAATGAGAATGTTTAGAAATAGATTTGAAGTTATAGTTGTAATTCTTGTAGAGAATCTTTGTATTATAAATTTAATTTTAATTTTGAAATAACAATTACATTAATATAATATCATTTTATTTTATAATTTATTTATTTTAAATAATGAGATTAATTTTGTAAACAGTTGTGTGAAACCCACTTAAAAAATGATGAAAACCGTTGTATGTCTCACTGCACATTTTTCTTTTAAAAACTGTTGTCTTTTCATATTCTTCGCAATGGTTTAAATCTTTTACACCATTGTCTTTTAAACAAAAAACATTCATGACAACGGTTTTAACTAGTTAAAAGAAGTTTATAAAGTGTTGTTTATGAATATATGGAATAAGTTAAGAACAATGGTTTTTCTACAAAATCATTGTTGTTAAGTTAGGTAGACAAAAGTTAAATAAATAAACGGTTGTTTAAAGAATTTCCTAATAATGGTTAATATAGATTACATGTTGTGAATTCTTGATTGTAACCAGTATTTAAAAACGTTGTTGAATCTCACTTATTACAAGTGTATAAACAATTGTTGTTTAACCTTCGATCACACGAGTGTTGGATAGACAACGGAAACTTTACCTGTCACACAACGGAAAAAACAGTTGTATGATTGCAAATATGTTGTAGTGTGACGCTCAACTAATAATAGGACTAATATCTGGTTTCTTCTGCAAAAACGGTGAGATATTAAATTATAGAGTAAATGGTGTTGATATTGTATGCACCCATTACTAAATTGTGGAGATAATTTATTAGGTTGACAGTGAACTGCTCAGCGACAAGTGTTGTGTACAATAAATTTAGCAGTTAGAGCTTGTGTTTACAATCAGCCAAGCCCGGTGTTCAGGTTGAAGAGTTCTCAGATGTGATTGGATTATAAAAATTAAATCTAATTTAAATTTTTTGTTAATCAAAATTAAATATTATATCTATAATTGTATATTATATATAAGTCTATTAGTTTTATATGTAAAAAAAGGGTATAGTAGTTTGTTACTCAAGCAATCAAGTTACAAATGTGTGAGATGAACGGTAACAAGCTGCACCGCGAGATCTCGTTAAATTGCAAAACCTCATCGTCGAAACACGTATTCAGCCATCTTGTCATTAGTCTTCTCAGAAAATGAACTGCATCAGAAATAAGAAATTCAACTACATTCTTGTTAGACTTTATTTCTGCTGCCTTAGTTGCCGTATGGCCAACTATGGCCACTCCATTACCAAAACCGGTGAGCAGGAAACTCTTGTAATAATACAAATATGTTTTTCTGCATTTCACCTGTACATATACCAAATTAAAGTCGATCTAACATCCTCTCGAGAGGTAAGAAAGTTCAGAGGTGCCTCATTTTTAGTTGAAATCACTGCTCTCCAAAATATCATATAATACATCTCAGATCATGACATGACGATACTTAAAAATTTGGTGTGTTTTAGAGTGAACACCATGCTATCTATATATATATATATATATCCATGTGAGATAAGCATAAACGACAATGTTCACCCTCTAAAAATAAAGGGATCATAAGTCTGTGGCGTAAAATCATCTTATTCTCATCAGACATTATACATTGTCCAAAACCTTCTATGTGAGTAGCCAGTAGAATTCGTGAGCATGTTTAGCCCCTAAACACTTAAATATTGCTGCTTGTCACTCTAAAGAGTAAATATTTACCAAATAATATATTGGTTTTGGAGGACGAACCATTTAGTAGTTAATTTTATCAAATCTACATACGTGAGTATAAGCTGTATATATTTTCCATAACCAAATTGTTTCCCAATGGAAAGCTCATCACATTTTCGCAATATTTGATTCTGCAAATTAATATATTGTATCCGAGATGCAACAAATGCAAATAGACTAGCATCACATGCATAATACACACAGAACCTGCCTACACGAATCGGTAAGGTATTTAACCTCTATTTGGGGGAACCAAAACCAGGTCCTCCATATGTCAAATATTATATAAAACTTTACTCAAGAAAGCATCGAATCGAGCAGAAGCCTCTACAAAAAATTATGACGGGAAAGTGTGTAAAGCATAAAAGAGTTTATTTAGCCTCATACAACCTCTAGGAAGCACCAACTCACATTGGGGGTCGTTAAGTTTCTCTAGTGCACCCATAAAATCTATGGATTTGGATCCTCTTTTATCATCAAATTTTGTAAAAAACCCATCATTCATGCTTAAAGCTCCCCCAAGAAGTCTGCCATTATCTCGAGGCCTACCAATATTAGAAGGAAATAGCCCATCTTGAGAAATACAGAGATCAGTACCAGGACAGAAAACTTTTGTCGTCTTGATGGTCATCTCTAATCCAAATTGATGTTCTTCTAATTGAATGATAGAAAAGGCCTTAGAGGCCTCAATTGAGTCCCCAATCACGGTGTCATCGTCCAAGTACCAAGCCTGAATGGAGAAATTGCAATTATCGTATATCTTTGCAATCTATAGATGCAATATAAGGGCAAAAAGGAGAGATAACCGAATATATAGATCTCTTTGTTATCTTCGACAAACTGACCAGATGAATCCCGTTGCCAAAAAATCTAGTTGGTTGCCCGTAAAGAAAGTCCCCCTGAGGAGAGATAACCGAATATATGAGCCTAACCTCTTGTAACATCTTCTTATATCAATCATATCAAATGTATATTTGAAATTCAGCAACAACATCGAACGATTATTTTTTGACCAATGAGTTTCAACAAATCGACCAACTGTATGCAAAACCGCCTCAATACCTCTAGAAATACCAACCCCATACTACAAATCTCCTAATTAAGCAGCAATATCCTTATTCGCCTTCTACATCGCCAATTAGAAAACTAGACATCTCCACATAGGTTCTACATCAATACGTCTCACTCCATTTTCAGGCTTATGAAGGGTAGTCAATAGAGCACTAAGAAAAAATTCCACAAGAGAAATTGGGAAATTACCTTGTAGCCATAAATTAACAACCGGAGTAATGAGTGCAAGAAGCTCTTTAGCTAAAGTAGACTCGTCAGTACAACATGCATCTAATAGATGTTGAGCCCTCAACACATCTTGCCAACATGAAGTACCTTTTAGATAGAATATAATCACTACACGATAAATGGCCTATCGCAACCCCCTCCATATGAGTGTTGCTTTATTATGTTACCTTAGGTATGCTACTTTTGACCTAGTACAACATTGTAATTTTAATGTTACCTTAGCTACATCATTGGCGTTGTATTAGATAGATAGTGTTGAATTTTTCAACATGCATGGATAAATATTATCTTAGATTATTGTTAAACAAATATATTATTTTTAATATAAAAGAAAATTAAATAATTGTTCATTTCTAGAAATATTTAAAATACATAAAAGTAATCAATATATTTTTCTAAAAAGTAAAATTCATCGAGATAAGTAAATTGTTTTTTCCAAAATTTTAATAATGAATTTGTTTAATTAAATTTAAAATATATATTAAGTTTTTATGTTAATTTAAATATTAAATAATTTTTTATCTTTAAAAATTTATTACTAGACAAAAAGTAAATAGTACATATTTTCAGAAAAAAAGTATTACTAGACAAATACATTAGTATGTTTAATATTGATTACAAAATTTATTTATTAAATTAAAAATTTTAAATATTAAATAAAAATTAAACATAAACTGATATAAACATACATGCACATTAGTTAGTGAATATTTTGTGCTAGCCAGAGCGGCAAAATGCCAGCTCATTTTTTCACTAGGTGACCCCTATGTGTATCTCTCTCCCCCAACCTCTCTATTTCTCTCCCCCAGTCTCAGCCCCGCTTTACATCTCTTTCCCAACTCTCACTTTGGGCTACATATATATCAGGTCGATCCGTTGATGACTTACTACACATATTTAAGTCGGCCTGGTCAAATTTGAGAGCTTCAAATTGGGGTTTCTTGTACTTGGGGTTGAAATTAGGGCTTCTTCGCACTTCAACTAATTAGGTTCTATATCTTTGATTTCAGGTCTCCGTTGATGGATTTGGAGCTTCAGACCTTCGATTTTAGGTATTTTGGGAGTTTTGGTACTTATTTAGATGTTGATATATTATCGGATGAAGAAATTCTCCTGGAAGAAATTAAGGAGAACTCGAAAGGTAGTGCCTATTCAATTGTAACTATGTTGTTAAGTCTATAGATTATTGCCTCACTGAACATGTTATCACTTCCATCATGGATTAGTCTATAGAAGCATTATAGATTAGTGTGCACAATATATGTCTTTCAATTACTGGTCATATTTTCATACATTTTGCAATTGTTCTTTCTATTCTTGACTTGTCACTAAAATTGACTAGACTTTCCTTGTTGTGTCTTTATTATTACCTTGTAGTAGATTAGAACGTCTACAACCTCTCAAGAATGAGAGAATCAGCAGCAATTAGGTACAAAGGATTTGGAATACCAATGGATTGGATGCTTGATACTGGTTATGTAACACAGGTACATACATATGCTCTTTAGCATTGTAAATTTAAATAAAATTTTATAATGCAGAAGACTAGACTTACATACTGTGTACTTTTATGAATCAAAACCAAGTGTCTGGTGCCATGTTTTTACATATAATCAACTACAGTTTACTGTCGCTCTACCGACACCAGTGTATCCTGTTACTCCTGTGTTTTGGCTAATGCGTGTATATGCACAAGCAGCTCTCCTACTAAAGCAAATACAGGGGCCTTGATTAATACTTTAGTGTATTCTATTACACTTTAATCACATTTTCTACTTTCACAGCTAAGAGTTCCAGCTACCCCCATATTTTTTTGTCAAAAGTAAATAATTAAGGCAGCATTTAAAAAAACAAGCGGCCAATCTGAAATCTAATTATTATATACTGGGTGATAGACTGATAGTCCTCTGTAGTCAACATATCGGGTGTTGAAAACAATTTTGCTACTTTTGAGAAATCTGGTTGTATTCGTAGCTTTTCTCTACTTAGTTGGTTTACTTCTTGTTAATCTGGATTTCATTTTTATACTACAACTCTTGCTGCATATAATATTTCCTATTTTTTCTTCCTCCATTCATACAATATGGATCAAATCTGTGTTTCTAAGCCTTACTTTATTATCAATATTGTTAACTTTGACTTTGTTTTAGTTGAATTATTTTTAATTCTTTTTTCCCTCTCTACTTCAGCTTATTTTGTAGGAAACTGAAGTCCTTATTGCTTTCATTCTGATAGAGTATTGCAACTTCATTTTGATGGTCAGAGTCATAATTGGTTGATATGTATGCCAATGAAATTTCTTATGCTCCAGACCTGTAGATTTTAAAATATAGCTATTAAAACATTGTTATAATCGATTCCTTGAACACAGAACCAAATGAGTATCTATGAATCTAGAAGTATATATACGTTCAAAGTGGTAACTTCACATTTTTAATTATATATAACCTGTGCATTATATTAGGCTCTCAAAGAGTGGTCAATGTCTGTAGAGATGGAATTTATTTCTCTATTTTGCCTTATTTATATTTTGCATATATTCTACAATGTTTTGCTCTGTTTTCTTTGACTCATCAGTCATTGGTTTGCTGCAGTATAGCTTACCAGAATTTTGTATTTACCATTTGGTTCGAAAAAGTCATAGCCTCACAGGTATGTCACTTTTATCTGCTTGTAAATGTATAGAAAATGTTGTCATGAACAAAATCGGGAAACATAAATAATTATGTATTGTGGAGTAATTTGTTAAATTATGTGGACTTGAAGACTTATTGACATTTTCATTTTTGTATGGATTATTGGAACCTAATTATGTACTCCTATCAATTTTTTTATAAAAAGAAATGACTAATGTACTCTTCTTCTATTAATAGCAGTCATTATCTGATGTCTGTATATACTTAATAAGTGTAGTCATTATCTGATGTCTGTATATACCTAATTATGTACTCCTATCAATTTTCAATATATTCCTTTCATTTATTCACTAATACTTTTTGTTTCTTCTTTGATCAGATTTACTGCAAATCAATAATGTTATATCTTAGAATTGTACTATGCATCCCCAACCTTGGCCTCTGCTATGCAGAACTCAGTGCCTGCAATAACCTTTGTCATGGCTTCTACTTTGAGGTAAATTTAATATAAGAAAACAAAACAAGTATATACATTAAAAACAAGTTGTATTTAAAAAAATGTTGGTTCCGGGAGTATGTTTTTGCATAATAACTTGATTTGCGCCTATTGTTTCTAGACAGAAAAAAGTTAATATTATGGAGGGAATGCTTGGCCAAAATTCTTGGAACAATTTCTAGCGTCGGAGGTGCAACAATTATCACCTTGTACAAAGGTCCTCCACTGCTACAAACCCAACAGTCACAACAACCACCAGAAATAAAATGTTGAATTGTGCCAGATGTCGTATCTTATGTCAATAGCCTTTAATGCTAATAATGAGATAATCATTCACTTTAGGTTGGAACTTCTGGAAAATCACTTCTTGAGGATGGTATTGATGATGAAGGGTTTAGCACAGAAGAACATGGATGTGCTATAATCGAGGTACTTGGAAAGGACAAGTGTAACGAGGTGCTGGCTATATTACACAAGGTTTGAACTGACATCAGCAGTTCACTCATTTCTATTCAGATTTTGGATCAAAAGTAAGAGCAAGAGAAAATAAATAGAAAAGAATATAGATGTTACCGATCCATGTTACCGAATTAGCATTTTTTTGTATGGATTGAGATGTGTATGATAATCGCATACTTGGCTTTAATTTCATTGACGATCCATATTTTTCTCTCGTGGCTGTTAACAGTGAAATATGAATTTGGACTTGGCGGTGCCATGATTTCTACAATTTTGGCAATTTGGATTCTGAATATAGGTCAACTAGTTTATCTTTTTAGTGGATGGTGCCCAGATACATGGAAAGGATTTTAAATTCTGGCCTTCAAGGATCTGTGGCCTATTATCAAGCTTTCTTTGTCATCAGGTGTTATGATCTGGTAAGTTTAATTCACCCTTATTCAACTTATTCCAGTTTTATTTACTAATTGTACAGATGATCAAGCAAACCAGGTAATGTTATTGTTGTAATAAACTGGTGTCCGCAAGAACTTTTTCCTTCTTCATAAAATTACACATTACCTTGAAATTTCTTCTGAAATATCCATGCTTCAAAGTTCAAAGGCTTAATAATATATTGGTTAATAGAGGCACGAAGACCTGGAATGACCTTCTCTGCCTATTTTAAAGTATTAATTACATATTTACATCATTCTATAGGTGTAAACATTCTGGAGGTCATACTACGGAATTAAGAAGGAATTTAATTTAGAAAAGTAGAGAGAAATTATGATTTATAAACCATGATCATTGTTTTTTATTCCACAAACTCTGCGTGTTAATTTTAGAAATATGATTTCTTTCGCAGCCTCGAACTGTGGTACAACATGATACTAATTCTTTTGACAGGGAACATGAAGAATGCAGAGGTTGCCATTGATTCCCTTTCCATCTGGTATATATTTATACACAATTCCACTGTAATAATTTGGCATCATCATTTAATTTTAAGAAATAAATGTTTTCTCTTTTGGCAGCCTCAATATCAATGGTTGGGAAATGATGATAGCTCTTGGTTTTTTGGCTGCAGCAAGGTAGTAACAACTGTGTTTTGTTTTACGATTATCCTTCGTATCATTTTTATGATGATATATTGGGCCATAACTTATCAAAGGGAGAATTAGTTTTACTAAGACAACTGCATTTTCAGTCACTTACATTACATGTACTTGTTTTTACATAAAACGTCTAGTGTGCGAGTCTCAAATGAGGTTGTTGAGTGAATTCGAATGCTTATTGAGTGATATGCTTTGCAGGATTTAGAATAGAAAACAGAGGTTGTTGTGGCACAGGCACCATTGAATTGGCTTTCTTATGTAAATGCCCTTGTCCAGATGCTAACAACTACATTTTCTGGACAATCAATATCTCCAGTCCCAATATATATCAATTAGTGGAAAAGAGCCTTGGTAGACTGATCTTCAAGGAGATAGCTAAAGATAGCTGCCGGATTGGTTGAGTTAATTACGATTCTCGTAAATTAGACTTGTAATGTTTGTATTTAGTAGATTAAGAAGTTTGGGATGTATTAGATATAGTACATTTAATTGTACATCAGTTTTATGAAATGGTATTGTTGGATGGATCGTTGGGTTAATGAATTTGCTTTTTGGATTGCATAAATATTAACAACAAATTTTCATTTTTTTTATTAGCAAAGTGTTACATTAGCTTTATAAAATGTTACAATACAAAAAAATGGGACCCATATTCCACTGTGGTCCTATATGCGGGTCCCACTTTTTTAAAAATATTTTAAAACTCTAAGGTAACATAAAAAATAAGTTACAACTGATCTCTCTTTCTGTTGCATTAGCAAGCTAAGGCAACATATAAACAAGTTAAAACACGATGTTGCCTTAGGCACCAAAGATGTTACCTTAGACCCCTAAGGCAACATGGAAAAACCTATCTTTAAGAAAATGTTACCTTAGCTTAAAAATGGGGCAAGAGCAACATATTTACCCCCTAATGCAACGTTTTTTTGGTGTTATAGTAGGCATTTTATGGTGTAGTGTAATGCAACAATAAATAGTTCAATATTTATAAAAAGAGGACCTTCATTATGAAAAAAATTAGGCATTTGCGAAAAAGGTTAATAAGGGTGTTATTCTTTGAATAAAACTCTAGTATTTGTAGTGGCATAAGCAACACCAGTTGATGTATAAACCTTGACTGCTTCTAAATAATAATGACCATCCAAAGTTTTTCTTAAATAATAGTTTTTCTTAAATAATACTTAACATTATCCCTCGTACGGTGATCATCTAGTTTTGAATTAAGTAGGACTAACGTCTTCTCTAAAAACCTGTTAAAAATATTAAAAGGAACATCTGACTCGCCCCAAGTCATCAAAAAATTAAGAATGAGCTTATGTTACAGGGCCTTTTTGTACCTGATTTTTTAGCTCGACGATCAGTAGGGGTAAAGACCCTTGAGGTACATGCAAGTAAAATGGGAAGTTGTACTGAACCATCACATGAAGAAGTATTGCTGACAATGATAGCTAACATAACCTTAAGACCACCAGAAATGAAAAACCTATATAATCAGGAAGAATGCTTTTTAATATCCGAAATGAGCACTGGAACACGTTGTCAAGTATAGTAGCATCCAAAACAAGGGGTTCGAAAATAGGCAGAGGGACTGTGGACTCAACAACACTTTTAAAAACATAAAATTTATATCATATTTATTTGTAAATACTTAAAATAAAGTTTTAAAAACTAATTTATACGTAGCTTTTAAGGAGCTCGAGTTTGAATTCTAGTTGAGTTCAATTTTTGAGTTCGAACTAAGTTATAGTCGAGTTCGGTACATATTCCGCTCCTCTAATTTAACTAAACTAGTTTGTGCTTGAATTCGAGTTTGAGCCTAGTCAAGTTTATTTGAACGAGTTGGAGTTTGAACCGCTAACAAGCACCTCTACGGTCATTTAAAAATACTTTAAATAATAATATATGTGTTTTGTATTTTGTTAAAATAAGGAAATATTTATGTTAATATATCTATTATATTCGCTTGATGTAATTTTTCTTTTTAAACTAGCTTGATGTAATTTTGTACTAAAGGTGATAAGTATTACTCATTTTATATAATATCTTTTTTTGTCAGGTTATATAATACGCATCTTCATATAATATAAAAGATTATAAAGTGCGGAGTAATTAGGCTACACTTTTAATCTGTATCAATTTAATGGGAGACTATTCATGCTTTTCTAATAATTATGTTGAAAATTAAATCTTAATGAATTATATAATGGTAAATAACTTAGTTAAGACGAACCCATACCATTCACGAAGGCGACATATCATTAAGGTCGTTTTTTATTCTTTGTTAATACACATAAACATTCACACGTATATGGATGTTGATACCATCTATTATCTATACTAGCTTACGGACCATGTCACGCACAGGTTTTACTTAATATTTATATATTTTTATTTTATATAATTTTAGTAAAATTTTACATAAATATTTCAAATACTAAATAATGATTATATAAATATATTTTTAAGTTAATTTAAATAGTATAAATAATATATCATTGATCAAAACTTATTCATAAATAATAATGTAAATATTTATTGTTGGTGATATTCGTACCAGAAAACTTATAAGCATCTTTATAAATATTAATATATATATTTGTTGTTAACGGATTCAAACCTGAGAACTTATATGTATATTTATAATAATATATATATTTGTTGTTGAAGGGATCTGAACCTATAAACTTGTGGAAGGTACTTTTCACTATTTCATCTAACGACTCTGACTATTTGATGAAGAAGATCGATGGTCGTGATGGAAAGTGATAACCAAAATTTAGGGATTAACACCGTGGTTAACATATATGTATATAGTATAGATTGGAGTTGGATGAGTAATTATGTGAAGTGGAAGACCTTTAACTGGGATTACATGGGATCATATTCCTACACATGATCTTCCAACTGAACCATTACAGCTATATCCTTACCATCCCATTCTTGTTCCACAGGCCTGGAGCCGTGGCATGTTGGGTCTTAATCTAAACATGTCTTATTTCCTGTTCTGTTTTGCTTAGTTTTGTTTTGAGTATGAATAAACAAAATGTACGTTGTGGTATTAGACTTGGTCTGATGTAGTTGCTATTTAGTAGGAGTCCAGTTAAGTGTGCGTGGAGAAAAGCCAGGTGAACATCCCTGGTCTTTAGGTGATTTTGTGAGTGTCAGTTATCAAATCTATAAGTCTTGTATTATTCTGATAATTCAATAACAATCCCAGTTGTATTTTTATACAGAAAACTATCAGCTTAATTCTTTGAATGTTAGTTTAATTCTTCCACCTAGTGAGCACTCTATCGACAAGTATGGCAACAGAATCAAGTAAGAGCAACGAAGGACAAATCGGCTTAAGTTATCCTATGATGACGAAGACTAACTACACTGCATGGACTATGAAAATGAGAGTTTTTATGCAAGCATACGGCGTGTGAGATGCAATAGAGCCCAAAGATCCAAAGGCCAACATGGATGATAAGATGGATAAATGAGCTTTGGCCATAATCTATCAAGGTATCCCAAAAGACCTACTGTTGACACTTGCAGAGCGAAGAACAACTAAAGATGTTGGGGGAGCGATTAATACACTGTCGTTGGGTGCAGAGAAGGTTAAGATGGCTAAGGATCAATATCTTAAAGTTGAGTTTGAGTCCTTAAGCATGAAGGATTCGGAGAATTTAGACAATTTCTGCATGAAATTGAATGGCCTGGTTGCAAACATCAGGGCACTTGGAGAGACAATTGGAGAGGAGTATGTTTTGAAAAAACTGCTCAGGGCGGTTCCAACCAAGTTTCTACAAATTGCTTCAGCCATTAAACAATTTGGAGAACTAGGAATGATGTCTGTTGAGGAAGTAATTGGCTCTCTAAAGGCACATGAGGAACGGTTATCTGGACAGGAATGTAGCAGAGAAGAACAACAACTCTTATTGATGGATGATGAATGGTCAAAACGTGAAAATAATAGTGGAAAACTCTTGATTACACACGAAAAATGGCTGAAGAAATCAAATCGGGGAGGGTCATAGTTTGGAAATGATTATCATCAGGGAAGAGATAATCAGAGATAATCAAGGTGGACGTGACAGAGTTGACATGAGCAAAATTAAATGCTTCAATTGTGGAGCTTATGGACATTTTATGGCCGAATGCAGAAAACCAAGAAGGAACATATTGCAACAAGGAGAAGCTAACCTCACACAAACAAATGACGATGAACCTGCACTTCTGATGGTGATGAATGAAATTTGTATAGATGAAGTAATTTTTTTGACTGAAGGTGCGAACACTAATACAAAGGAGACAGAGGAAAATACTTGGTACCTAGACAATGGGGATAGTAACCACATGACGGGGCACCGTGATAAATTTGAAAAATTGGACAAATTGGTGAGAGGATAGGTAAAATTTGGTGACGGTTCTCTAGTCAAAATTGAATGGAAAGGTTCGATCAGGATTGCTTGTAAAAATGGTGAAATCAGAGTATTACATGGAGTGTACTACATTCCTACATTGCGAAGTAATTAATATTATCAGCTTTGGCCAGCTTTCTGAAGAAGGGAATCATGTGGTACTTAACGGGGATAGTTTGTGGGTTTATGACAGTTGTGGGCGTCTTCTTATGCATGTAAAATGTTTTGTCAATCGTCTCTACAAAATTCAGATTGAAGAAATAAAAGAAGCTTGTCTACTGACAAAGGCGGAGGAAGAAGCATGGCTATGGCATTCACGCCTTGGGCATGTTAATTTCAAAGCAATGCATCTGATGTCAAAAAATCAAATGGTGTGTGGACTTCCCTCAGTCAATCAGCCAAGAAAAATCTGCAGTGGGTGCCTTATGTCTAAACAATCTCGTAAGCCTTTTCCTTCTCACTCATTTTATTGCTAAGCATGCATTACAACTTATACATGGGGATCTTTGTGGTCCTATTTCACCACCTACTCCAGCTGGTAATAGATATTTCATGTTACTAGTTGATGACTACAGTCGTAAGATGTGGGTTTTTATGCTTAAAATAAAAGATGAGGCACTGACTTCTTTTAAGAAGTTTAAATTACAAGTTGAAAACAGAAACCATAAAATCCAGGTGTTTCGCACTGACCGTGGAGGATAATTTTATTCCAGAAACATTGAATCCTTCTGTGAAGAGACATACATATCAAGAAATTATACCGCGCCCTACACACCACAACAAAACGGTGTTGTAGAGCACCGTAATTGAACAGTGATGGCCATGTCTAGAAGTCTTTTAAAAGAAAGGGAATTACCTGCAAAGTTCTGGGGAAAAGCTGTCAGGCACACAGTTCAGATCTTGAATAAACTTCCTACTCGAAGACTTTCAAACATCACTCTACATGAGGCTTGGTATGGTCAAAAAACAAATGTTAGCCATTTGAAAGTGTTTGGTTGTATTTCTTACATGAAGATACCAACTAATTTCATGCACAAGCTCGATGATCGGAGTAAATTGTTGGTTCATTTTGGAAGAGAACCGTGTTCGACAACGAGTCGTCTCCAATGACACCAATCACAGCTATGTCTTCTTCACAGACACCTGAAACCGAAGACAGTACCAGCTCTAGACCTGAAGCTCAAGGGAGTGCCAACTCCGGTGTTTTCAGTAGTGGTGTTTCCAGTAGTGATAGTGAACCACAACGCTACAGACTTCTTACAGATATTTATAACACCACTGAAGAAGTAGAGATCGAAGATGAACTATTCTTGTCAGGAGTAGATGAGCCAGTAAATTTTGAACAAGTTGTCAAAGAAGAAGCCTGGAGAATTGCAATGAATATGGAAATTGACACTATTAAGAAAAACAACAGATAGAAGCTCACATATTTACCAAAAGGACACAAAGAAAATGATCTAAAATTTGTGTTCAAAGTAAAAAGGGACACAAACGGGGAGGTGATCAAACATAAAGCACGTCTGGTGGCAAAGGGCTACGTACAAAAACATGGTATAGATTACGATGAGGTCTTTGCACCTGTAACCAGATTGGAGATGGTCCGTCTGATATTAACACTCGCTGCCAAAAATGAATGGAGGACCATCATCTTGATGTTAAGTCTGCTTTTTTTAATGGTGTTCTTCAGGAAGAAGTTTATGTATCACAACCCAAGGGCTACATACGCAAGGGTCAAGAACATAAAATTTATAAATTATTAAAGGCCTTATATGGGCTGCGTCAAGCATCCCGTGCATGGTACTCTCAGTTGAACAAGTACTTATTAAACTTGGGTTTTGTTAAGTGTCCTTTTGAGCATGTTGTCTACATTCGAAGGATTGGCCATGAGTCATTACTTGTGGGTGTTTATGTTGATGATTTGATAATCACTGGAACTACTCTTGCAAGTATTGTCAAATTCAAAGGGGAGAGGAGTAATGAATTTGACATGACTGATCTTGGAAAGTTATCATATTATTTGGGTTTGGAGGTTGATCAAGGGAAGAGTTTTATTAGTATAACACAAACCATGTATGTGAAGAAGGTGCTCCAGAAGGCAGGAATGAGTGAGTGTAATGCAGTGAAACATCCTATGGAGCCAAAGCTACATATTAATGCAGACACAACTGGTGAGCCAGTTAACTTGACTTATTACAAGAGTCTTCTTGGAGGTTTACGATATCTGGTTTATACACGTCCTGGCTTGGTATATGTGGTGGGAATAGTTAGCCGGTATATGTAGAATCCTACTGTGCTGCATTTAAATGTTATAAAGAGGATCTGTCATTATGTGAAAGGTACATTACATTATGGTCTGACATATACCAAAGGGCATGGCAATTATCTTTTGTCTGAGTTTTCTGACAATGACTTGGCTGGGAGTATCGAAGACAGAAAGAGTACGGGTGGGGTGGTTTTCTATCTCGATGAAAGTTTAATTTCTTGGATTATACAGAAACAGCGATATGTTGCACTCTCGTCGTGTGAAATGGTAGCTACGACTGCAGCTTGTCAAGGCATATGGCTTCAAAGGGTTCTTAGTTATATCACTGACATTAAACCAGGTCCGGTTGTCTTGTACATTGATAATAGGTCTGCTATCGATTTAGAAACGAACCCGGTATTCAATGGAAGAAGCAAGCACATTGATGTGCGCTACCACTTCATTCGAGATTGTGTTGAGCAGGGTTTAATCGTGATCAAACATGTCAGTACAAGTGAACAACGTGCTGATATACTGAGTAAAACTCTTTCTGCTGCTAAGTTTGAAAAGATGAGAAGTTTGCTCAGAGTTAAGAACCTGGAACGCGTTTAGATTAAGGGGGAGTATGTTAGGTCTTAATCTAAACATGTCTTATTTCCTGTTCTGTTTTACTTAGTTTTGTTTTGAGTATGAATAAACAAAGTGTACGTTTTAGTATTAGACTTGGTCTGATGTAGTTTTTATTTAGTAGGAGTCCAGTTAAGTGTGCGTGAAGAAAAACCAGGTGAACATCCCTGGTCTTTAGGTGTTTTTGTGAGTGTCAGTTATCAAATCTATAAGTCTTGAATTATTCTCATAATTCAATAACAATCCCAGTTGTATTTTTATACAGAAAACTATAAGCTTAATTCTTTGAATGTTAGTTTAATCCTTACATGGCATTCATTACAGGGATGTAGTGTTTTAGGGTATTTGGATATAGAATCTTATGCACAAAACTATGCATGAATGGAGAAATTTCCTTCATATGAGGTCCTTAAACTCTGGGAAAAGAATAGTTTGAAACACATCTGCAGAGTACTTTTTAAATTCCTGGGTGATAAATATTTGACGACAGGATTCACACTGGTTTTAGCAATCCTAATTGTTTCTCCCACTACAAGAAATATGGTCATTTACGACGGTTTTCTTAAACTGAAATCATCGTAAATGAGCCATTTACGACGGAAAAAAATCGTCGTTTTTGATCGAGTAGTAAGTTCATTTTTTCGTCACAAGTTAAAATTGCGTCGCAAGTTCGGAAGGCGGGGCCCACATACTCAATAAAATAATAAATCTACTTACGACGGAATTTATCGTCATAAGATACTATAATACGACGAATAATAACGTCGTAAGTATATAACTTACGACGGAAAAAATGTCGGATATTACTTTACGGGACCCACTTTTAATGAGATAAAACATAATTTTACGATGGAAGAATTCGTCGTAAGTTAAAAAGTTACGACAAAAAAAACGTCATATTTTAGAAGGTGGGGTATACAAGCCGTGAAATGAAAATTCAAAAAAAATATTTTTAAATATGAAAATTGATACATTATGACGGAATATATGAAGAATAACCGTCGTAAGTTTGTTTTTCCAGAAAAATTACGATGGAATGTTTGAAGAACAACCGTCGTAAGTTTGTTTTTCCAGAATAACCAAATTCTAATTTTTCAGTATCCATCCATTTTTGGCTTCCTATTTAAATTCTAAACCTGCTAAAATCTTATGCAATCGCAAAGTTAAAACAGACTCTAAACCTCGCAATCAAGTCACAATACATAATTTATATTAGTTATACCGTAAATCCGTACTAATTCACAATCAAAAGTAGAAAGCAAACTAAAATTCAGTTTATAAACCAAATTCAGTTTACAAGCACAACTTGGTTATCTTACAAACATTCAAATACATAAAGCTAAAATTAACCCCTAATGACTGGACCACCGCGAGGGACATGATCATAAAAAGAACTGATCATGTCACGATCTTCATCAGACTCGGTACTCTCGTCATTGATCTCACCATCATCTGAATCATCTTCGTTAGCTGGGGCCTTTCGCTATAATACACACTTTAATAAGTTAACTGTCGTATCTAATAAGAGACAAACTGCCATGCCAAGTAATAAATTACAGTAAATTGTTAAGACTAAACATGATCATATAAATAATAAATTCCTACATGATGCGAGTGGTGCTGCTAAATTTAATTCTGAATTAGAAACTTAAAATTAAAAAAATAATCAAAGGAATCACAACCTCATTGCCATCCATGCCGAATCAAATGAAAAACACTTGCCCTTGTTTTCACTAGATAGGCAGATCTGTTGGAGTCGAGGTTTGTCCCTCGAACAAAGGCCCTCACCCGCTAACCCTGGCTATTACTTAGAGTATAGACCTTGTGACACCCAGATTTGGTAGAGTTCAATCTAAGTATAATAAAACACTTATACTCTATTTTACTGAATTGTTGATGTTAATTATAGCGTACCTGAACATGAATTCAGTAATTAAACTGAGCTTGTATCTATTTATTAATTTCAATCATGTGTTTGGAGTCGCGACTAAACATCAAGCAGCACCCGGATTAAGAATTACGAGTAGCATCCCAAATTATATTAAAGATGATTCACATTTTAGTATATTCAGACAATATTAAAATGAGGAATTACTATGAATTGTTTTTACACTTGTATACACTTACATAAACTTAGGGGTCGCATAATTTGGAAGGTAATAAGGTTATTTTATTTGTATGAATGCCAACTTTGGTGTAATGCAAGAAAATTTATCATCATTTTATTATGGATAAAACTAGTATCTGTACAAGAAGATCAGAATTAGGTTATGTGATTGATCACTGGTAGCGGTCCATATATAATTGTGTTAATTAAAATTTACCAACTAAGAATCCTAATTCCTAACCTCAAGTTTATATAATCATATAAATATATGATTAGGGATGTATAAGTATTTGGTTGGGGGCTAGCATGCACCAGAATTTTATAAACTTGGTATATTTCTCTTTGGGTATTTCCCTGCAAGTGTGCTTCTGGACCCTATTTGTGTCTGTTTTTTTACAATTTTAAATTGCATGAGGAAATATTAATAATCAAGATATAGGAAATCAAGTTAATCTTTAGTGGGTGCAAAGCTGGCCTATTTAAGTTTCGAGTTAATTAGGTGGCCTTTTTGTTTCCAGATTCCAACAATTATTCAGGAGTGATTTCAAGTGACGAGGCATAAAATAATTAATAAAACTAAATAAAAAATAAAATTGATCATAACTTGGCAGCTCCTGGTCCGTCGGTCTTATAGATATTATTTAGGACCTCCACCACAACCCTAACAATAGCTTGACGCGTCTCTCTGGTAATAGGATGGTTCGGAGGTAGTGAGGAGTCTCCTTCCACCACTCCCTGTGCTAAGAGACGAATATGCTCGGGTGTTAACATATACTCTTCGGGATTGGCTCGAGCCTGGGCCAAGGTCTCATCCACGACACGCATGAACATTTCATCTTATAAGTGAGTCAAAGCAGATCTTCCAGAGCTTCCTTCTCCTTTCCGAGGATGTGGCGGACGTGCACCGGGCTCTATAGCAACATAATGTTGATATATTATCACTGGGAAGAAACTATATGTAACAACTCACGCTCACGTATTTTAAACATTTCAAGTCTATAAAAGAAATATACCGTAAATATCAGAGGCTCGAACCCGTGGATGTCCAAGAATCACGTTCTGACGAACTCCACCCACCGCCTCTACCCAGCTCTGAATTTGGGTCACCTTAGGATCAACTCCTTTCTTTCCGCATATGTTAATGTAGTGCTCCTATAAAGAAAATAATTAGACACTGAATCGAAAGAAAGAATAATTGTGCCGACAATTATACACATCAATAATACTCACAGCGGAATTGAATGGTTAGGGGTGTATTATTTTATGCAAATACACATCCATTTTAATTAATCACTTCTATGAGGCCTGAACAATTAAAAATTCTAAGAATTAAAAGTTTTAGATATATAGCTATTTTTTAGAGATTATTGAGGCCTGAAGTATTTTATACTGAGTTTTATAATTAATTCAAAATCAAAATTCAAAATCAGAGAGTCTGTGTATAAATTAGCCTTAGCACATAATTTTGCTGTAGGCAGGGCATCCATACAATACAGTAAATAATGGTGGGAATAATGGTGGGAATAATGCTCCGCGTCCCGGCTCTCCAACCAACTCAATCACATACTCTTGTCAAGATATCCAACAGGTGGTAAAACTTTGGTAAGAGATCACATAATTTTGATTTTTGAAGGCTCAGATATACTAAAGGCAGAAGGCAAGTAAACTATAACTTGACGTCTAGACCACATATGAACTAGTTAAAAAAATGAAGCACATAAAGGCACCAACTAAATTTTAGATATATAGCTATTTTTAGAGATTATTGAGGCCTGGGCAATTTTATACTGAGTTTTATAATTAATTAAAAATCAAAATTCAAAAACATAAATTTAATAATTTACGAAGATCAGATAATTTTGATTTTGAAGGCTCACTTTATAAATTGATATTCATTTTTTCGGAAGCTGGCACTACTATAAATTGATACTCTATAAAAAGAACTTACAATAATATTTTGGGCGTCCTCAATAATCCAATCGCCCTTTCTCTCCTTGTCTTTCAAAGTGTGGCAGTCCTTATAGACAACAAGATAATCCAGGTTGCCATTGTGTGACTCCATATAATCCTGTTAAGAAAATTTATAACCAGTCAAATCAAAATTTTCAATTTCATGATAAATAAATGATAAATATTTATCATTTTGTGATTTTCCCCTGAACTAATTAATATAAATTTTGTAAACACTAAAAGGAAATCATTCATATTACTTTGCTGGGGATAAGAGGCTGCTCATTTACATATGTGTATTATATTTAGTAAGAAATCTAAGGCTAAGTTGGAAAGAGATGCAAGTCAAGAATTATGATGAAATGATATACCCGACGACGACGATCAAATGAACGGGCTCCCGAAGTGTGAGGCACTTTCACAGCTGCTCGAGCCTTCTTACCAGCATCAGACTTTTTCTTAAATTCTTCACTTACCCAATACTCCGCTAATCTGGACCAAACACCAGGCTTCATATATGGGTGCCTATGATCTACATAAGTCCCTCCAGCTTCCGCGATCTTGTCGTCAGCCCTTTCCCTATCATCAGCAAGCGTACGACGCATTTTGTCTCGCATATGCACAAGTATGGAAGCCCTTGCCTCATCTTCAGTGGCAAATCTCGGGTCCCATGTGTAGTAGCGCTACAAAAAAAGATATAGTATAAGGCATAAGATAAAGGGGAACAACTATAAAATAAACACAATCTAATATATAAGAATATAACAAAGATGTGCAACATACCAAGAACTCCTCTATACACTTGTTCCAGAACCCAGGAGATTTCCTATCAATTTCTTTGATGCCAACACAACCATCTGGCCAAAATATGCGAATAATCGCCAATATATTTCGCAACGCCTTTGGATAATCAATCCTGAAATGGCAGCAATTTAGTCAATGATAAAGTTGAGGAACAGATAAAGATAGCATAACTTCTCTCAGTAAATTCACCATCTCCACCATTGTATAGTCCACTAATTATTACATAGTTTGCACATTTTCAAATAATTGATATTTTGACAAATATACATCTTGTTTTCTTTCAAAAAAGGCAAAGTACCACCTTTATTCAAGAGGTCAGGATATAAAGATATCAGCTATGAAAAGAAAAGAGAGATTTCTCTAGAAACATTCTGCTTAGTGATTTTTTGTTATGTAGTCATTGAATTTCTTGATGTCTGAAAGTGTATTATTAATTCCTTTATCTAAATTTAAATGCTCAATTTGATTTAGAGGTCCAGAAGGTTCGGTTTTAACATTTAAGAGTCTATATAAAGAGTTTGTCGGATATGCTCTAAGGGGATGAGTAGACTCACTTCCATGTGTTAAGATATTGATTGTTTAGTTAATTTCTTAATCCTTGATAACTCTTTTTAATTTATGATGCATCTAGTTTTATCTCGGAAACCCTTTGTCTATTTCCCTTAATCTGTTATAGTGAAATTTTTAGGTGGGCATTGTTTTTAGTGTTCTTGTTCTAGTAATTATGTTCCTTTTTCACTCATTTGCTGCATACTGTGGCCAAATTTTCACCCTTCTAAAGTTTCAGTATTAGTCCTAATAAGAAGCCATTTTAAGATTCAAAAGAAATAATTAAATTTTAATTTTAATTACAATGATATACATTCTAGAATCGTTTCTAGCATAAAGATTTAAGGAGGGCCGACAACCTAACATGATATTAAGAACTCTTGTGATCGTCTCCGATTCAAATCCTATAAATGTTATATACATCTAACATATTAAGTCCCTTCACTGAAATCTAAAGTGTTAGAAGAGTTTGATACCTTGATAAAGTTCTACATAGCAATGATATTACATGATAACCTACTGCATGCAGATATTTGTGTGAATTATTGTAATAAAAAGGGGTCTGTTTCATGCAGAATTATAATTTGGAATATTAAGATGTTAATCTGTAACTACCAGTATTTATATAACTTAAAAGAATGTCCTAAACTTTCCTTGCTAGGCCCACTTGTGTTGTATAACTTACATTGCTCGGGTTTGTGCAACATGCACTTTACTACAAAATTTTCCAGCTGGAATTATGTCCCTAGATCAGTTTTCTGCAGAAGATTAGGACCAAGACTAGTGGCTTAATTTTTCTATTATTTTCACATAATAGGTTCGTTATTACTATAACTAAAATAGTTGGATTAGCATTGTTAGAGAGATTTTTGATAGGCATAGATTAAAATCTTATCAAATGTTAATCTTGAGTTTCTAACTTTCTAGATGAGGAGATGTTCATAATAAAAGCTGAAATCAACAAATATTTATTACACTAAAAATATTTTCTTTGTTCCGGAGTCTAGACTTCTAGTGAGTAGTGACCTATTACTTCTGAAAACTAATAATGTGGAATATTAGGGAAGATTACAGGGGCACAACATGCCGGTAATGGCGTATCCCCACGCTGACTTGAACTTGATTCAAGTTCGTTCCTAATCCCTGTAAACTCTATCATGTGGCATAAATCTATGTTTGATTGTCTTGCTAGTCAAACACTATATCAGTCTATATCAAGTACCACTTATCAAGGACATATTATATAAATTGTCGCATAGGACCCAAAGAATACAATATTTTATATACCTGATAATTTTATTGTATATTTTAAATCAGAGATGGAGGATCTCTCTTTCCCAGATCGCTTAAGTGACGTTAGAGATCGACTATGTAACATAATGTTGTTCTTTGTGTGCAATTTTTTAAAGATTCAGGATGCAACTAGAGTTTCAGGCATGCCAAAGCATATATATACATACATCTACTGATAGTTTACCACTTGCTTCCTTTTAGTCTCAACTGCTCAAGTCATCTGAAGAAAATATTTAATTTGCATAGGAATAGGATCTTGTAATTTCTGCTTATTTACGACTGAAAAATCTGTTTCTATTTTCTATTACACTATAAACCATTTCAAAAGTCTGACAGTTCGTGAAATGGGAATTCAGTTTATTATATTTATTTCAGCATGCTTAAGAATAATCGTACTCTTGGACAAAATCATAACAAGGCACACAAATAAATTTCTGCGAGGAAGATGATGGGCAAAAACTTACTGGTTACCCGCAATCCGAACAACCTTCGCGACATCAGGGTATATGCCAAATCCCCCCGGAGAGTATCCACTTGTCCTGTGATTGCGGGGATCAGAATCCACCCCAACTGGAAGAATTTGCCTCCCATCATTATCCCAAAGAAGGCATTCGGAATTTTCTTCTTCATCTCTATGTCGACACCGACGTCTTCTCTTTGTACATATACCGCTACCCTCTGCGCCGCCACCACTGGCACCACTACTGTGCCCCCTAACGTCATTGTCATCTTTGCCCCCCCCCGTTCATCATTATCATTATTATCCTCCTGATTACCGTTACCATCATTCCCCCCTTCCCGACCACCACTTCCACTTCCACTTCCCCGACCACCGGTGCCATCATTCCCCCCTTCCTGACTACCACTGCCACTTCCCCCACCACCGGTTCCAAGACCTCGATTCCCATCCTGACCACTATTATTCCCCCTTTCTCGATCACCACCACTGCCACTTCCCCGACCACTCCTTCCACGACCACCACTAGAAGCCCTTCCACCTACACCCCTACCACCTGCAGTTATCCTCCAAGCCATCATCACTAAAACACTGAACCGCAGTACAAACAAAACAAACCATAAGAAGTAATTAATGAAAACATCAATTCTCCATAACTACATGCATATCTAGTTAAAATAAGTGCAATATTATTTTACCCAGTGAATAAATAGATACCCAGTGATAGATATACATACCCATCAACATATAGTTGGATTAAAAGTTGATTTTGAAAGGAAACAAGTAGAACCCAGTATAAACACCTATAGATAATACGACGATGCATATATATACATGCATGTGACCCATAGTTGAAAACTAACAACCAAATCGTAAAAGAAAATTAAGATTATACCTTGTAATGAGTACGACGACTGTTAGAATCATGATGCTTTGCAATTAGTGTGTGATATGAAGAGAAATCAAGATCGCCTTTAGCTGTGAACTGATCGCACCGCAGCTTGAAAATTGAGATAGAGATACTTTTACCAAAAAGTAAAAAGGGGAAAGCGGTTTATTTTAGGGTTTTAGTTGAAACAATGTCGTTTTTGCTTGTCACGGCGTCGCATAGAGTATTGGGCGGTCAATTCAATTTTTCCCCAATTTTTAACCACGAATACTTACGACGGAATCCGTCGTATGTTAATATACAATAAAAAGAATTTTTCAGGATTCGAACCTGGGTCTTTGTTGAACCATAAAGGGAGAGCAACCACTTGTGACATATAACTTTTCTAAGCATTACTGAGCATTATTTACATATACTTTAGTCATTTTCTCATTTAAAATTTTTTAAAATAATATATTTGATCACTATTTTAACGAAGAATAATTTAGTATGTTATACAAAAAATAACTTAAATCTTTAATTTTTTTATACTTTACTAACATATGAAATTTTAAAAATAAACATAAATTTTAAGATATTATATTTATTTTGGAATTGTTTTAATCATAAAATTATAAATATCACGATTGGACAAACAAATTTATGATGACTGAAATTTTTATTATTAAATATTAGTTAACATGTAACTAAAATATTGACTTCAATCTTGAATGTTAAAAAAATATTGAATATAATATCATCATTCACGTAATAATTAATGTGATGGCTTTTGATATTGGGTCATTAGGGTCTATTTATCGATAATTATCCAATGTCCTGGTTATAAATATTAGATTTAAATATTTGATATATATAAATCATATATTATTTTTATAAAATTATGTAAGTGAAGAATATGTTGTTGAATTGTTTTAGGGTTTAAATCGGGTTTAGAACGAATTTTAGGTTTCGGGGCGGGTATCAGTTCGATAAACCTAAAATTAAAATCCAGATCCATAATCTTTTGGTCTAGAAATAAGATCCAAATCCAAATTCAAATCCAAAGAATCGGGTTGGAGTAAATCCAAACGGATAGGAACGGGTCGGTCATCTATCGGGTCGGGTGAAATTGTCATCTCTAGGTTTAGTGATATGTCCAATCATATAGTACTTAACACATAAATTTTTATTTGATATGATTGTAATATATAAATTAGCATAATTTTCTCATAGATCCTATTTGCTAAGTAAAATCGTAACAATAAACAACGTATGTTAATTCATGAAATAATAATTATAACATATTTCAATGTAGGATTTCTTACTTATGTTGTTAAAGTATAATTAATTATAATTTTTTTTGTATTTTAAGATGATATAAATTAATATATATAATAGATTTGTCCGATAGGAAAAGGGCATTGAGGAAGCCTAAAGAACAATTTACGACGGATTAAAAATTTCGTCGTAAGTCTGGGTTTCTTACGACGAAAAAGTCGTCATAAGTAATCATTTAACTAACTTACGACGATTTTTCCCCCTGCAGACTACAGAAATTGCAGACTGTAACTTTTTCCCCCTGCTGCAATTTATTATCAAAATCTACATCACTAAACCACTCATTTCAAACTAAAAAACAGATTGTAAATCATATTATAACAAAATAATAAAGGAATCTTAGCAAAACACAAGTAATCACAAACCTTATATGAAAATCTTGATGGATTAATGAGAAATTCATCTTAATTCTTAAAAATTAGAAATGTGCCTATAATGATAAAATCTGTAAATGTATTTGCACAAACATATCACTTTATATATTGTTAAGATTTCCTAACCTTCAAATTGGTGAAAAATTTAGGATTACAAAAAAAGTTGAAAAAATGCAAGTAAAAAAGGAAAATTCATTTCAATTCATTTAAAATAACAAATTTACCTAGAACAATAAATCATCCAATATTTCTTTGCACAAACATATCACATAACATATTGTTAAGATTTTCAAATCTTCAATTTAGTGAAAAAATTTGGATAATGAAAAAAGTTGAAAAAATGCAAATAAACGATAAATTCATTTTAATTCATTTAAAATTAAGAAATTTTCCAAGAATGATAAATCATCAATTTTTTTGCACCAACACATCATATTATATATTTATAAGATTTCCAAAATGTCAATTGATTAAAAAGATTGAATAGCAAGAAAAGTTAGTTGAAAATAGTGTTGGTGAGCCGAAAATCCATTTTAATTCATTTAAAATTAGGAAAGTGTCGTTAATGATAAAATTTCCAGTTTTTTTGCACGAACACATCATATTATACATTTAAAATATTTTCAAACCGTCTAATTCATTAAAAAGTTGAAATTGTGAGAAAAGTTATATAGAAATAATGTTAGTAAACCAAAAATTCATTTAAAAAAATATGGCTAGAATTATAAAATCATCTCATTTCCTTCCATAAATATATCACAATACATGTTTCGATTCATACAAGAATATAAATTAGCCTAAAATGATAAAGTACATTTCTTACTCATCTTCACTTTCAACGTCAATACTATCATAACCATCTTCTTCTTCTTCTTCTTCACATTGCCTTGCATTTTCTTCCTCTTCTTCACTTTCCACTTGTTTTGGTTGCTCTTGTTCTTCTTCTTGATCTTCTTCCATTTCATAGTGCGAAAAGTCAACAAATAACGACCTCGAGGAAAAATCTAACGCAATGGTATTTGAGACTTCTTCTTGAAGGGGTTCCACATCAACATCCCATGTTCTTTCACTAAACAATTGAGGTCTACATGTGATGATTGTGTGAATATTACTATTGGGATTCTTGACACTAGGAGCATAGTACACTTGTGTGGCTTGACTTGCTAGAATGTAAACATCATTTCCTTTTAGTTTTGAATTAAGATCAATTAAGAGCACTCCATTTTTGTGTTTCTTTACACCCCTAACATGATCATACCAATGACATCTAAATAAAATCACTTGATTTCCGCCACCATATGTTAGTTTGATAATCTCTTGCAAAGTCCCGTAGTAATTGCTTCCAGTATCACCATAACAACTACCCTTCACAAGTACGCAAGAGCTTGATTTTCCTAGGTTGAATGAGTATCCGTTGACCTTGCATCTGTTGTAAGAAAGCACAAACAAAGCTGGGCCTTACAATAGGTATTGAAATTTTTCGTAGTTGTTTTGTACCTGAAATGGAATAATCACATAAAAACAAGTATATAAATATATTTTTATAATTATATAATTTGTGTATTTGATGAAATACCTTATTTTGAAACCATGTTGTAAAATGTGCCTTTAGCATTGTATCCATCTCAGTATCACTCAATATCAATGTATGATGACTGCGAACCTCTTCTTCGAACATACTGAAAAAAGTAATTATACCATGTTAGTGAAGAATGTTTCAAAGTTTTAATTATGAATGAAAATATTTTATTACTTACGTGATATAGAATGCCACTTCACGCATGTTAGTAAGAACATAATGTGTTGCAACATGTGGGGAATCCACATCTAAATGGTAACCTGTATATGCTCCGAGGAGCTCTACCGGATATGTAAACGCCTCGAGTTTATGTGGATCCCGTGAGCGATCATCAACCACATTACGACCTAGCAAGTTATGCGCTGTCTCAACTCCTGACTCAAAGTACATGGAACAAAAATGTGTCAACTCTTCATGTACATATTTTTCTGCAATGGAACCTTCAACTCGTGCTTTGTTCCCTACTTTTTGTTTCATTATGCGTTGTAGTCTTTCAATATTATACATCCATCGTGATGGGACAGGGCCGCCGAGTCTGCACTCTTCGGGTAGATGAACGGGAAGATGCTCCATTGGATCAAACAAAGCTGGAAAGAATTTAGTCTCCAAAGTACAAATGATCCCAGCTATGTTTTTTTCCAACTGCCTAATATTTGATGGGAGTAGTGTAGTTGAGCACAAGTCCTTGAAAAAATTTGAAAGATCACAAAGTACTTTGTGTATGTCATCTGGAGGAAGTTCACGAAATGTAGAAGATAATAACTTTTGCATAAATACGTGACAATCATGTGACTTCATGCCTTGAAATTTCAACTGAGCTATCTTACAACATCTCTTCAAGTTTGATGAGGAACCATCTGGGAGTTTCAATCGATGTACCCATTTACATAACAATTTCAGCTGATCTCGGGTGAGTTCGTATCTAGCTCTAGGCATGTGTCTAACATTCATCCATAACTCTTGCATGATGCCCATTTCCTTCAAATCTTCTCTTGATTTTGTGTTATCCTTTGTTTTGGCACTACATAAAATAGTATGAAATATATTGTCAAACACATTTTTCTCTGTGTACATAACTTCGACACAATGACGTAGACGCAATGAATCCCAATATGGTAGATCAAAGAAGCTAGTAATATGTGTCCAATTGTGTGAATCCCCAAAGCCATCTTCCCTTTCTTTTCTATGTGGTTTCCCTGGTGGTGGAAATGTTATTCTAGCACACATGATATGGACAATTCGACCTTTTCATCGACTTCTTCGGCGTTTGTCTAGAAACCCCATATGTAACCCATAAAAGCTGGACTCCCTGCTGTGTGGTAGTTGCTTGGCTTTAACTTCACCCATACATACATGACAAGCCATCTTTCCGTGGGTTGACCATCCGCTAACCATACCCAACCCGGGAAAGTCACTGATAGTCCATAACAAGGCAGCCCGCATCATGAAATTGGTCTTCGTAGAAGCATAATATGTCTGCACACCAACCTGCCATAAACTAATAAGTTTATCAATTAAAGGCCTAAGATAGACATTCAGATTCCTCACAGCATCATTGGGCCCAAGTACTAGTAGTGTCATGAACATGTATGGATCCTTCATGGATATGGTATGTAGAAGGTTGTACACAAGTAATACTACAGGCCATATTGAGTATACAGTAGAAGTAGCATTACTGTACGGGGGAAATCCATCAGTTGCAAGACCAAGCCTTACATTACGAATATCCGCTGCAAAATCCGGATAGTTCTTGTCAAATTCTTTCCATTCTTCTCCATCTGCAGGGTGACTAAGAACCCCTTCAGTCACAATTCTGTTCTTGTGATACTTCATATATTGGGCTGTATGGGTAGACATGTACAAACGCTATAGACGAGGAGTGATCTTAAAATATCTTAAGATCTTCCTCGGAATGGTATCACTCCCACCATTAATTGAATCTTTATATCGGCTTAACTCATAGTACTTACAGTTTTCCAAATCTTTATCATCACTGTAGAACAACATACAATCATTCTCACATGCATGTATTTTTTCGTATCCCAAGTTCAGCTTCTTGACCATCTTCTTGACACCATAATAATTAAAAGGAAGTTTATGCCCTTCCGGAAACACATCTCCAAGTAAGAGGAGTAACTAATCAAAGGCCTTATCACTACATTAATTATGATTCTTCCAATGTAGTAATCTAGTGAAAAATTTCAATTATGTGTACTTGATGTTGCCCAGATATATTGGTTCTCCGACATTACTCACATTGTATAAGAATTTAGATGCTTGCTCGTTCATCTCCTCGTGGACACTATTGACATATCCAAAATCTTCCCCTCTAAAGACATCCCTCAACATCTCATATTCATCAAATACATCTTCGCGATCATTCATTTCTTCATTTCGTGAGCCACATTCTTTTTCATGATAATGCCATATGGTGTAAGTCTCAAGAAAACCGACCGCATATAAGTGAAACTCGACATCGGAAATGAGTTGAAAGAGTTGATTGTTACATGTATTACACGGACATCTAATCAAAAGTTCCGGATCATTCGGTTCCTTGCTATTTTTTATTGCAAATGCCAACAAATCTTTAACCCCTTTATTAAATTCTTCCGTAAAACCATAACCACCGGGAATAATTCATTTAGTGATCCAACTAGTATCATAAGACATCTACAAATGAAAATAAAATGCTAAGTGAATAACATATAAGCACCCATATATATTACATTTAAACATAAAAATTAAAATCACACATTTAAATGCATATAAACAATATAAAATAAGATTAAAATTTAATACTTACATTGAAGATTGTAAAATTCGCTGTTGTTATGTCATCATGTATTTTGAATGATATGAAGATTTATTTTTGTGAGAAAAAATAAGTGAAAAGAGTGAACTTTAAAAAGAGACAGTAATATTTTGCACATATTTACGACGGAAATAAATTTCTGTCGTAAGTTTTAATAAAAAAAATATTATTTTTGAACAGCTAGCCGGTGACATTTAATGTGGAAGGTGGGAAACTTACGACGGAAACAGTTCCGTCGTAAATACTACTTACGACGACTTGATTTCCGTCATAATTTATAATTAAACGACGTCATTATTATAATTAAATTTTTATTATCCTTTTTTGTAAATAAATTTAATAATAGAATAATAATGAAATATTTCAACTTACGACGAAATATAAATTCCGTCGTAAAGTATATTTCATAGTTGACTGATTGCATATTTGACCGTAAGTTTAATAATAAAATAATATACTTACGACGGATTTGTTCTATCATCCTAAAAATTTACGACGGAATTTAAATTTCCGTCATAAGAAAGGCACGCACTTTTTTCCGTTGTAAGTTAACCGTCGTAAATAGCCAATTTTGTTGTAGTGTCCAACCACTGGCCATCCACTTATCCAGGTGCAACATTAATGTTTGATCCTCCACTCTCTAGTTTTGGCAACACTATCAAAAGTTATATAGGAAGAAGTATAAGTAGTATGTAAAAATATAAGCCCAAAGCTGGTGTATGTTGTTTGATTTTTATTTTGAAACTTGAATTAATATATTCAGTATGTTTTATTTTATTTATCAGCTATGTAGATGCATATCCCCCTACTCATTTGGTGGAGATTATGTTGAATGATTTGAAGAAGTAATCAAAGTCTTTGTTTTCAAAAAAAAAAAAGCTAAGTAGGTGCAAGTTTGGTTGAGTATACATAGAGTCAGGTAGAAGTAGGAGTTTCATTAGCAAGTCGTTCCTTATTTTTAGCCACTTAGTTTCAACAGCTCTAGCATACAAGAGCTGGATACATTTTCTTTACACTTTTTATTCTTCAGGTATCAGCCAAATCAATAAGGGGGTGTTTGTTTCAATAAATGTGGGTATGAGGTATGGGGTTGGAATGGGTAAAACCCATACCATGTGTTTGGTTAAACAAATTTTGTTTTAAAACCCATTCTTGAAACCCATGAGGTATGGGGTTTAGAAACCCATGTGAACAGGTGGGTATGAGCTAAATCAAATTTTTGAGTATCATTTTCATTATTTTCTCTAGTCTTTCTTTTTAACTAAAGTATAATTCTTTTTTTAGCTCTAGTTTTAATATTGATGAATAAAAAATGTGAATGTATATTTAATTTTTTTAAATACTACGTAAAAATATTTATAAACTCATATTTTAGTAAGAAAAATTATCAAAAATACTAGCTTTTTTTATTTATTTCTTTTAGCAATTTTACTATCTTCTAATTTTTTGGCAAAAATATAGAATCAACCAAAATCAAGCAGACATACAATTAGTTGAATCAAATTTTTTTTATTGTATTTGAGGTTACATGGAGTGGCATAAATTCGTCGAAAATTGTATCGAATTGAATCAAGTGCATTAAACAGTATTTTCGTAAAAAAATTTGAAAATAGCATTTTTTTAAATAAAAAAGTATTTTTGTAATTTTTTTTAAAAATTATAGTTTATTTGTAAAAATATCTTTAGCCTTAGATATTTTTCAAAAAAATTATATTTTTAGCCTTACTAATTATGATTGTCAAGTGATCGTGTATAATTTTAGATTTTAATATTAAAATAATTAATTAACAAAAAATAATAATTAAATGTCTTTTGATTCTTGATTCCAATTAGTTTATCAACGAGATATATTCTCATCCTATTTTGAACCAAACAGGTGATATCAAGTATCAAGTTCCAAACCCATACCAGCTTAACCCGATTCCTGATTCCAACCCGATACCACCCAACGAACCAAACGACCCCTAATTGAGTGGAATCGGAGGGAAGAAGACATTTGATAATATATGAATGGAAATTTGTATTAAAAGTAAATATTTTACATTAATAAATCTGAATGAAATACTAATATACAAGGAAAAGAAAAAAGAAAAATCACCAAAAATACTAAGTTTTCTAAGTTTTTTTTGCAATTATACTATCTCATGATTTTTTTGCAAAAATACGGAATTAACCAAAATCAAACAAATATGTAATTAGTTGAATGGAGTTGCATGTAGTTGCGGAAACTCGTCAAAATTTGCATGCAATTAATTGCAGTTGCCAAAAATCGTATTTTTGCAAAAAAAGGATTGAAAATAGTATTTTTGCAAATTAAAAAATATTTTTGTAATTTTTTTTAAAAATTGACAGTATTTTTGCAAATATATTTTCAGACTTGGATATTTTTTAAAATAACACAAAACAAAAATTATAAACATTGGAAACATAGTTAATAGCATAATCATATTTAATAATAAATATCAGTTTCTTTAATTATCAGATAAGATCACCTATTTTATTCTAAACACATTTCTTGACCCATGTAATTGTTGAGCAAAAGAAATTAGCTAACAAGGTGAAAAAATAAAATAGTACAAGCCACTTACAATTTACTTAGATAGCAAACAACATAATTTTCATATATATATCAGAGTTGGACCATGATCTTCGCATTCATATTTGTCAAGATCTCAAACTTGAACAAACTGAAGAAAGCAAATATTAGGGTTTCACACTATTATTCCATGTCACCCATCCTAAACACATCTTCTAACAGCAAATTCTTTTACTACATCATTACCATCCTATTTCCATTCTACATGTTCTAGTTCCTTGGCATCCATCACGGGGATGTACTGTTTTAGGGCTTCTGGTTCAAGAATCTTATGACTGGAGAAATTTGTTTCACATCAGTGTCCTTAAAATCTGGGAAAACACTAGTTAGAAACACATCTTCAGTGGTTTCCCCGACCACTGGCAATCCACTTTATCTTGGTGGAACATTTATGTCTGAGCCTCCACTCTTTGGTTTTACCAATAACACCAAAAGTAATATTGGAAGAATTATAAGTAATAAGTATAGATATAAGCCCAAAGCTAGTATATGCATGGCTCTACAAGTACTTGAAGTTGCAAGCTCTGGTTTCTATGCTAAATTGAATAGATGCCGTGTCTTTATATAGTGTCGATAACTCTGAGTATAAATCAAAATAGTCAACAAACTGTAATGTTCATCTCAATTTTTACAATCATAACTTGTAGGGTGATATATTTTTCTGAATTCAATGCTTAACTAGAATTGCATGCTCTGCCACTCTTTCTATCATGTATGATTGAATTTCACATCAATATGACAGCGTGATGGTCCAAATTTGCAAAATCAGGAGGGACCTATTATTTGTATGGACCTAATTTGAGGTGAGACAATAACTGCACCAACCACTCCTAAGCCCTAAAATTAAGTACGGTAGCTAGTGTTGAATGACTGATTTAAAGCTAGTTGCTATTTTTCAGTAATAAATATTAGGGTAGACTATGGGCCAGATCTGTTTTTAGGTAACTACAAGCATATAACTTACTTTTGAGAAATGGAAAACCTTAACCGCAGCTCAACTAAATATCCTATCTATCTTTTTATGGTATAGAATATCAATATTTTATACTCCCTATGTCCCTTCCCATTATTATAGTTTGTGGGAGAGTGTAGGTCAGGTATTTTAACATGAATAAAAATCAAAGTGCTATAACTTTTTTAAAAAAAAATCTTATTGTGAATAAAAATAAAATGTTTAAATTTTTATTGTGAAAAATAAAATTTTTAAAAAAAGTTAAAGAAATATACTTTCTCTTCATATTAAAATGGGACAATTTGAATACTTTGCAATTATCATTTTTACTAATATTTATTAGATTTTAAAAGACAATTTGAAGCTCTTTACATTATATATTCAAACTCCTCTCCTTTGTACATTTGGTTACCTTAATTATTTAAAAATTCTAAACTTTCTCCTTTATATACCTATTCTACCTTAAATATGTTAATCATTAATATTTTAAATTCTATTACATGTAGGATAAAATTATGTATATAAGATAATTAATATTTTAAATTGCATTTAAAGAAGTGTTTGATGCTTTTCAACCCTCAACATTGGGTAACATTTTTATAATTATCTCTCTTATTTACATTATATAATTGGATATAACACTACAAGAAAAACGGCCATTTCCTACCAACGTTTTGGTAAGAAATGGGCTATTTCTGGTAGGAAAAGGGGGCAATTCCTACTAAAGGCTTGGTGGGATTTGCTCTAGTCGGAATTGCTTTGTGGTAGGAATTGGTGTTTGTATCTCAAATGGTCCCACTTGCCAAGTGGTCGCCCATGTGGCGTGCCACATGGGCGGCCACGTCACCTGCCATGTCAGCTGTCACGTCATATAAATTCGGGTCAGATTGATGAGTTGACATGTGGGACCCATCCACGTATCCTGCCACGTGGCAATTGACACAAAAAAGACATTTTTCCTACCAAAATTGGTAGGTTTTGAGTGAGTATTTCCTACCATAACCGGTAGGTTTTGATTGATGAATGGTAGGTTTTATGTCAGAAGACATGAATATCAGTATTTCCTACCAACCATTTTCTACCACTGTTTAGCTTGAATGTGGTAGGAAATACCTTGAATGTGGTAGGAAATGGCTTGAATGTGGTGGGAAATGTTGGACAGTTTTTTTATAAAAAAATTTATTTCATTGATAACAATGTAGAACAAGTTGTACATAAATTAATATCTAAATCATAAACATACAACAATAACCAAAATTTGAAAAATTCATCATAAATCACAATCCGGACATATCACCATTATAACATTAAAAAAAATTACATATCCGTGGTAATTGCATATTAGAAATAATAATTCATTACAACAATTAATAGATGTTTCAAAAGTTAAGACTAATTATCTTCAAGTTCTCATCATTGTTGAATCATTTGCCTTCATTTTTTGTAATTTCTTCATTATCGTTGTTGAATAATTTGTCTACATTCTTTGTGAGTTTTCCATTTTCTTCTTTATTTGTTTCATTTCCTTGGTCTTGAGTGAATAAAATCTACATAAGAAGAGATTATAAATGTTAGTAGTCGCTAACGTACATGAACAATTAATACATGTAGTAAAAACAAAGAACTAATTATATAAACGAATCAAGATAAAAAATATGTTAACAATATTGAAATGCATAAATATATATGAGATGGTTTAAATGAAGAGGATGAAGATATTTACCAAAAGATAAGAAGAGGATGGAGAAATTATGAAATGAAATTTTGGTGGAGTAGATGAAATTGAAAGTGAAAAGAGGAAGATAGTGGTTTATAGGTTCAAGTCACCTATTTCCTACCAATATTGGTAGCTTATGGGTTTAGGCGGAATTTTCAAATTTTTGAGTTTAATTTTGGCTCCATATTTGAAATTTTCATTTTTGATTTTGGCTCCACATTTGAATTTTTTGTGAAATTAAGGTTCATTTCCTACCAATACTCGTAGGTTTTGAATTTGACGAAAATTTTGAACTTTTGATTTTGGCTCCATATTTGAATTTTCGTGAAACTAAAGTTCATTTCCTACCAATATTGGTAGGTTTTGAGTTGGACTTTGTGTTTGAATTTTTGGATTTCGCTCCAATTTTAAAAATTTTGAATTTACTTTCATGTTTTAAATTTTCGTGAAACTACAACGAATATAGGTAGGTAATGGGGTTTAACGATTTTTTTTTAATTTTTACTGTGAGTGCAATTATTAAAAAGTAAATTAAATATTTAAAAAATTTTAAATATCAATATAGGACTAAATACTAGTAAACCAAATATATTTATTTTTTTTCTAAAAATTTTATCATATCCCTAAAATATATAGTGAAACAAACAAATATATCTTAGTTAAAAAATTGGATAATATTTATTAAAAATCGAATATTATACGAAATTGTTAAAATAACAATTTAATTACTATTTTCAGGTGATGCCTTTTTCTACCAATTTTAGGTCTATTTCATACCCAACTTGGTAGGAAATACTCAACTATGATAAGGACAAACAACTTTTTTGGGCAAAACCTACCAATTCCGGTAGGAATTAAAAGTTTGTTTTATGGATCTATTATTAAAATATAATAGCTTAATTTTTAAAAATTCAATATTTCGAGTACATGTATAAAATTCATGTATTTAATCATCCTAAGGTTGGATTATTAAAAAATAAAAATAAAAAAATCCAAGTGTGTAATCCTAAACATCCCCGACACTTTGAGTTGAAAACCTAACTCAATTTTCAAACAATCTCGGCGTTCTGTTTTCTAAACGATTTTCTTAGTCATAATTGTTTTCTTACCCAATTTTTTTTCCTAGTTTTATTTCACTATAAAATGACATTTCACTTGAAAAGTTTTAATTTATCGAATCATTTTCATATTTAATATTTTTTTCGTAATAATTATAAAAATCCAAAAAACAAATGGAAACACAAAATTTTAAGTGTAATCAACTAACTTTTAGAGTTTCAATATTAAAATGAATAGATGTTTATGTTTATAGAGTTTGATCAACGGAAATGTGACAAACAAGAGGCGAAAAGTACAAAAAATAATTTTTTCTTGCAGTTTTTTCTATAGATCTATTATAAAAATATAATAGCTTAATTTTTAAATATTCTATATTTCAATTACACATATAAAACTCATATATATAATCATCCGTAAGGTTGGATTATTAAAAAAATCCAAATGTCTAACCCATCACCGAAACTTTGAGTTGAAAATCTAACTCAATCTTCGAACAATCTCGACGTTCTATTTTCTAAATGATTTTTTTAGTCATAATTGTTTTCTTACCCAATTTTTTTCCTAGTTTTATTTCACTATAAAATGACATTTCACTTGAAAAGTTTTAATTTATCAAATCATTTTCATATTTAATATTTTTTCGTAATAATTATAATTATCCAAAAAACAAATGGAAACACGGGACTATAAGTGTAATTAACTAACTTTTAGAGTTTCACTATTAAAATGAATAGATATTTATGTTTTTAGAGTTTGATCAACGGATATGTGACAAACAATGGGCGAAAAGTACAAAAATAATAATTTTCTTGCAGTTTTTTTCTATAGATCTATTATAAAAACATAATAGCTTAATTTTTCAAAATTCTATATTTCAATTACATGTATAAAAATCATATATCTAATCATCCGTAAAGTTGGATTATTAAAAAAAATCCAAATGTCTAACCCATCCCCGAAACTTTGAGTTGAAAAGCTAAATCGATCTTCGAACAATCTCGACGTTCCGTTTTCTAAACGATTTTCTTAGTCATAATTGTTTTCCTAACCAATTTTTTTCCCTAGTTTTATTTCACTATAAAATGACATTTCACTTGAAAAGTTTTAATTTATCGAATCATTTTCATATTTAATATTTTTTTCATAATAATTATAATTATCCAAAAAACAAATGGAAACACAAAATTGTAAGTGTAATTAACCAACTTTTAGAGTTTCAGTATTAAAATGAATAGATGTTTATGTTTTTAGAGTTTGATCAACGGAAATGTGACAAACAATCGGCGAAATGTACAAAAAATATATTTTTCTTGCAGTTTTTTCTATAGATCTATTATAAAAACATAATAGCTTATTTTTAAAAATTCTATATTTTAATTACATGTATAAAACTCATATATATAATCATCCGTAAAGTTGGATTATTAAAAAAATCCAAATGTCTAACCCATCCCCGAAACTTTGAGTTGAAAATTTAACTCAATCTTCGAACAATCTCGACGTTTTGTTTTTTAAACGATTTTCTTATTTATAATTGTTTTCTTACCCAATTTTTTTTCCTAGTTTTATTTCACTATAAAATGACAATTCACTTGAAAAGTTTTAATTTATTGAATCATTTTCATATTTAATATTTTTTTTCGTAATAATTATAATTATCCAAAAAATAAATGGAAACACGGGACTGTTAGTGTAATTAACTAACTTTTAGAGTTTCACTATTAAAATGAATAGATATATATATGTTTTTAGAGTATGATCAACGGAAATGTGACAAATAATGAGCGAAAAGTGGAAAAAAACACATTTTTCTTAGTTTTCTCCCATTTCCAACCAATATTGGTAGGAAACAAGCTGAATTATTGATATTTATTTATACTTCAGAAAAATGTTATATATTCTTAACAATATGTGCCCTGGTGTGGTTGGTGGGGTTATTTTCACATTAAGATTCTACCAAAACCTACCAACCTTGGTAGGAAAAACTTTCCCACCAAACTTGGTAGGAAAAACTTTCCCACCAAACTTGGTAGGAAATGGTCTCAGATTGATGATATTATTTCTTTTTTCATAAAAAAAGTTTAATCAATAAAATAAGTGAGGGCTGATGACGTGGTTGGTGGAACCATTTCGGTATCAAATTTTGGTCAAAACCTACCAAAATTGGTAGGTTTTGAGTTTCCCACCAATATTGGTAGGTTTTGAGTTTCCCACCAATATTGGTAGGTTTTGGAGTTTGCGTGTACAAAATATGGGCCCCACCTAGAGCAATTTCTACCAGTTTACGGGTTGGTAGGAAATGGTAGAGCAATTCCTACCAAATTTTTCTGGTTTGATTTGCTTGGTAGAAAAAACCGTTTTTCTTGTAGTGTAAGTAGCTCAGTTGGACCTCTTCATGTTGGATCATCAAAATCCATCCCAAACACATGTAGATTAAGTCTATGACCACAGATGAAAGGACCCTTCTTTTTCTGAATTAGTGCTCAAAAGAATTTAATACAATTTACAGTAAAAAGATTCAGAGCTAATGAGTATAGTTTAGTTACCTGGGAGTGAAGTATGACCCATCTGTAGAAGTAGACCAAATATGTGGTTGCACTAGTAAACACATGTACCGGACTCGTTAGATATTTCAACTGCTTCATCTGTATTATGAGTGATTCTTGTAGGTGTAACAATAAAACTCATTTATCATAGAAGATTTAAGGGATCAAAGTGAGATAAATACATATATCATTTGTGGCTCCATAATAAATAATAAATCTATTTATTATTCATGAATCTTGTCCAATGGCTAATAACTACTTTACTCGTGGAAAACACGTTTATAAATAATCAGCCTTTATTCCTACTTTTGCTAATCATGACATCCAATTATCAAGTGCAACATTATGGTTTAAGCTGTTCGCGAACCCCGCGGTTCACAAATAAGCTCTAGCTGGGCTCGTTAAGGGCTTGGTTCGGCTCGGTTCGTTAAGGGCTCGAACTCGAACTCAAAAACGTGTTTGTTAAGAAAACGAGTTCGAGCCGAGTTTTTGGCATGTTCGACTCGAGTTCGTCTCGGCTCGAAAAAAATTCAAAAAATAATATAATTTTTATATATTTGATTATTATCAATTTTATTCCGTTTTTTATAAATAATTTTAAATTATTGAACCATATGAATGTCAAAATATATACATTTTAGTAATTTGAAAAAAGTTCATATAGTAAAATTTAATTTTTTATTTTGATATTTTAATAATTAACAAGTGATTTGACTACTACTTATAACTAATATTTATTTCCTGACTAGTGTTTTGAGTTTTTTAAAAATATTTATAAATGATCCAACCATACGAATGTCAAGATCTATATATTTAAGTGATATAGTAAAAAAATTAGAAAAAATGAATATATTTGATTTGCTATTTTAACAGTTAATTAGTATTTTAACAAGTACTTCTATTTAGTCTCGTATTGATGTTTCAATTTTTTTAAAAATATATATGAATAATTCAACCGTACGGATGTTAAAATCTATTAATTTTAGTGATATGACAAAAATTTTAGAAAAAAATAAATATATTTGGTTTGTTATTTTAACAGTCAACCAGTGTTTTGACATATACTTGTAAATAACGTTTAGTCTTGTATTAATGTTTCGATTTTTTAAAAAATATTTATGAATGATTCAATTGTACGGATGTTAAGATCTATATATTTTAGTGATATAATAAAAAATTTAGAAAAAAATAAATTAATTTTGTTTGTTATTTTGATAATCAACTAATGATTTGAATAGTACTTGTAACTAGTGTTTAGTCTTCTATTAATATTTCGATTTTTTTAAATATATTTATGAATGATCCAACCGTACGAATGTTAAAATTTATATATTTTAGTGATATGATTAAAATTTTATAAAAAATAAATTTATTTTATTTGTTATTTTGATAGTCATCCAATGGTTTGAACAGTACTTGTAACTAGTGTTTAGACTCATAATAATATTTCAAATTTTTTTAAATATATTTATGAATGATCCAACCATACGGATGTTAAAATCTATATATTTTAGTAATATGATAAAACTTTTAGAAAAAAATAAATGTATTTGGCTTGTTAGTTTGATAATCAACCAATGGTTTAAATAGTACTTGTAACTAGTGTTTAGTCTCATATTAATGTTTCAATTTTTTAAAAATATTTATGAATGATCCAATTGTACGGATGTTAAGATATATATATTTTAGTGATTTGACAAAAAATTTAGAAAAAAATAAATGTATTTGGTTTGTTATTTTAACAGAAAACCGGCGTTTTGATCAGAATTTTTTATGGAGAAAGCTCGTGTTCGGCTTGTGTTCGGCTCGATTTTGTTCGATAAAAGCTCATGTTTGTCTCGTTCATTAATGAGCTCGAGCTAGAACACGGTTTTCGGTTCGTTAAGAAAGTTCGGCTCGCCTCGGTTTGTCTAAAAAAAAACTGAAATTCGGCTCGGTTTGGTTCGTGAATAGTTCTAATTATGGTACCTATTATATTTCAAGATATGAGTGACAATATAATTTTAGAACAATTTCAATTAATGAAAATTTACTTATGATAGCTTTAAATTAAACTTTTTTTAATTTAAATTATAATAAGAAAAAATGATTAAGTGATGAAAGGACTTCTTAAAAGGAATTTAATATAATTTACAGTATATTAATAAAACCTAATAACTATATATATGCATATACGTATTTATGGGTGACCTTCCACAGCCCCAGGTGGTTCTAGCAAACACCTGCTGTAAAGTCCCTAAAGCATTGTTTCCTTGCACTAGTGCAACAACATTGTTTTGGAGGACGCTGTTTAAAATGTAACGGTTATTGCCCATTTTATTTTTTCTAATTTATTTTTTTGTTACAAATGAATTTTTAAATATTTTTTCAAACTTATATTTTGATATTTTTGAATTAATCTTTTAAACTAAAATAATTAAATTAAATATTGAATTTAAAATTTTTGAGTAAAAAAGTATTTTTTAATTACTTATTCGAAATAGTATTTTCGAATTTTTATTATAACGGAATATTGTGAGTTTTATGTTTTTTTAATAATTTGATTTTTATGTTTTTTTTATTTTTCTTGTACTTGTCTAATTTATTTATCAATTTTTAATTTATACTAAACAAATATAATGCTAAAAATATAAAACAACTTAGCCCGAGGAATGCTAAACATTTTTCCGTAACAAATAAAAAAAATGCCCTCTGCCACCTACAACATTGTTTCATTAGACTAGTGCAATGAAACATTGCTGAAGGACGCTGTTTTAAATGTAACGGTTCTTGCCCATTTTATTATTTCTAATTTATTTTTTTTGTTACAAATGAATTTTTAAATATTTTTTTGAACTTATATTTTGATATTTTTGAATTAATATTTTAAACTAAAATATTTAAATTAAATATTAAATTTAAAATTTTTGTGTAAAAAAGTATTTTATTTAATTATTTGTTCGAAACAGTATTTTCGAATTTTTATTATAACGGAATATTGTGAGTTTTATTTTTTTTGAATATTGTGAGTTTTAAATATTTTTATTTTTCTTGTACTTGTCTAATTTAATTTATCAATTTTTAATTTATAGTAAAAGAATATAATGCTAAAAATTGAAAATGTGGAAAACTAAAAAAATGAAAATTTATCGATTTTTCGTTACATATAAAAAATATAAAACAACTCAGCCCCCGGAATGCTAAACATTTTTTCGTAAAAATTAAAAAAATACCATCCGCCACCTACAACATTGTTTCATTACAGCTAGTGCAATAATATATTGCTCGAGGATATTGTTGTAAATGTAACGGTTCTTACCTGCTTTATTCTTTCTAATTTATTTTTTTTGTTAAAAATGAAATTTTAGATTTTTTTTCGAACTTATATTTTGATATTTTTGAATTAATATTTTAAACTAAAATATTTAAATTAAATATTGAATTTAAGTTTTTTGAGTGAAAAAGTATTTTTTAATTATTTGTTCGAAATAGTATTTTCGAATTTTTATTATAACGGAATATTGTCAGTTTTATGTTTTTTTTAATATTCCGAGTTTTATATTTTTTTTTATTTTTCTTGTACATGTCCAATTTATTTTATCAATTTTTAATTTATAGTAAACGAATCTAATTCTAAAAACTGAAAATGTGAAAAACTAAAAAAAATAAAATTTTATCGATTTTTTGTTACCTTTAAAAAAATATAAAACAACTCAGTTGCCGGAATGCTAAATATTTTTTCGTAACAAATAAAAAAATACCCTTTGCCACCTACAACATTGTTTCGTTGGGCTAGTGCAATAAAACATTGTTATAGTTGGCTCTTTAACCACCGGCCGCAATATTTTTTATATGTTGGGGCTGGCCGAACACCTCCCGCAATGACGCATTGCGGGATAGATTTTTATTATTATTTTGTCCTCATTTGTTTTTTTAAAATTAAAAATTATTTATAAAAAATATTTAATTCATCATTACTTCATTAATGAGTACAAATGTGTTATTATACATAATTTTGACATATTTAAAATTTAAATTAAAATAGTTTGATTAGAATTTACTCAAAAAAGTTTTAGAGAAGACGACACCTTTCGATCAATAAACATTCATACTTGCAATACTCCATACATACATTTCAGTTACTGGTTTTTTATTTTTTTCATTAAAACTAATATTTTAGTTATTTTTCTTATTATATATCTAATTTATTTTTAAATTTTTAACTATTTCTACAATTGATAATAAATCGGAAGTAGTAATAAAATTATAAAATATAGAACAAATGGTTGTTAAAATTAATTATATATTTTCTAACTCCGTTATTACCGAAAAAAAATTAATTCATGAAAATATGATTTTTGGTAATTTTAAAAATTAAATAAAAACAGGAATCTTGCCACATTATTTCATTGTCTCGTAGGTACCTCCCCAATGTCTCATTGGAGATCTGCTGCAATGAAACAATGCGGGGCACCGGTGGTAACTACAATCACCCCAGGTTATGGACCAAAACCCCGTATATATATATATAAACAAATATTAGAATACAAACTACAAACCAATAAGAGTCACATGTTAAATCCATTTCTCTCTCTTTCATCTCCATTATGTATTATTTTCCCCTTGGTTTTTAATTTGGCTTTGCTCGTTAATGGTTTTTTTAAAAAAATAATTTTACCATATTTTTCTTTATCTCCCACTCAGTAATTTTCATAGCATATATATATAAATTTTAAATTTTAAATTTAAAAATAATTATTGATTTCTTGCCGAAATATATCAAATTTGGTATTTATACTGATTGTTTGAGGATGTATAAAAATACAGTGAAGTTGAATTTTAAAAAGAATTCACCAGAATGGGAAAAAATCAATTAAAAATGGAGGGAATAAGGTGAGGTTGTGTGTGAGATGGTGTAGTTTGTAGTTTGTATTTTAATTTAGTTTGTATTAAAAGAAAACTCAATATATATATATGAAGTTGTATGTAGACCACTTTTTGTGGAGACGGCAACTAAAATTTTACTTAATAACATTGCAAAATGTATTATTTTGCGAATTATATTGTACAATAATTATTATTTTATTCAAAATCTCGAACACATACATGTCCTGCATGTAGAACACTAAAAACAAAATATTTTATTCTTTATTAAACATGTTTAGTTTGTAGAATATTTGTTCAAATTGGAAAACATATACATTATATTTATTAAACTTAAATGATCTTAAACAATTTTAATGAATTAGTGATATTAGTAAAAAATACTTCACAAAATTATATATTTAATAATATTTTAATTGCAGACATAAGTGATTCTCTCAGATCTTTAATAAAAATGTGGTATTCATATAATTTTTATATATATATATATATAACTAAGCCAACTCCAGGAATGATCGACACTTTGTAGCAGTAGATTCTCCAACTACTTCATTACATTTTTCCAACTACTTCATTTGTCTCGTGTTATTTTTGTAGGTGTGATAATAAAGCTCATTCATCAGACAAGATTTCACGTGTTTTGATGTTTAGCTGTATATGTCATTTTTGTGGATCCATAAATAATGAATTGATTTATTATTTATTTTTTCCATTAATTGTTTACACATGCACATTTAGGAAATAAACTCAGTAAGGAATATAAGAGTTTAACCACTACGTTAATATATTAATTCTTTGTTGATTTATTATTCATGAATATTTAACTACTTTATTGATCGATTTTCACTAACTAGGAAAGTTGTACCTCTTCGTGATCATCAATACTAAACTATATATAAATGAATAATGATAGTTAGTTTCATAAATTTTAAGATTTTAATATTATGATAAAAACTTAATTAATATATACTAACTTTATGTATTGATTTTTTTTAATATTTTATATTATTTAAAATTGTAATAACAAAATTTTAGTTAAAATTAAATAGAATATAATTGATGAGATTTGGAAGATTAATTTTATTAGTATGTTTATAAATATTAATATTAATATTTTTTTGTTGACGGGATTTGAAAATCCACATAACCAAATTAACCAAAAAATCTATATCAAAATATATCCCTACCAAAAAATCTATACAAAAATATACCCTTCTCGTTATTATAATATAATATGATATATAATACATTGTCCATTATAATTTGTAAGTGATATATTATTCTAAATTTAATGCTTAACCATAAAATGCATGCGGTTCCGACAAGAGGAATAAAGTTTTGTGCCACCGTTGCTATCATGTAGGATGGCATGCTTCTGTCAAATTTTCCAATGACGTTGATATATTTTAATGATAGTGTGATGTGCCGGGTTTGAGCTGAGATACGATCTATTTTCGGATTATGATATATTTGAAGATAACTGGTTCGGTTTCAGATAGGATCTATTTTCGGATTATGATATATTTAAAGATCATTGGGATTGGATCGGATGTGTTTCGGTACGGATCTAATTTGGATAAAATTCGGATTAAAATCGAAAAAAATTCTTTTCTGATAAAATTCGGTTTGGATATTTTCGGATCATAACTTAATTACTTTTTCAATTTTTGGGTTTAAAAATATCTTTTTTATTTAATTTAGTCTTTTTAACTTAATATAATGTACTTTTACAAAAGAATATGATTAAATAAATAAAATATCATAAATATAAAATTGTTTAAAGTATAATTTTGCTAATTTCGGGTCATATTCTGTTCAGGTAATATATTATTCGGTTTTAATCGGTTTCAAATTATAATGGGATCTTGTATTTCGAATCATTTTCGGTTCGGATATTTTTCGGATCGGTTTAAATCAATTTTCGGATAACTATCGGATTGTATGATTCGGATCTCGGATCGAATCTCGGTTTCATGAATTTTGGTTCGGTTTTTCGGATTCAGACCAATTTTGTCAGATCTCGCTGAGACGATACTAGCATAACCACTCTTAGCTCCTAAATTAAAGTAGCCTATATAGGTTCCTGGCTGACGAAATTAAACATGTTTTTATTTATATATACTAGCATAAATCCCGTGCGATGCACGGTTTCGATTAATATTTTAAATTTTTATTTATCAAGTTATATTATATTTTTAAAATATTTATATAAATATATAATGATTATAAATTTATAATAAAAATAATAGAATAACATGTAGTCGTAATTTAGTAGAATAAATAGACTATTTCTACTAATTTAACAATTTAGTAGTTTAACCGATATGTAACACTATTATTTATATCTTTTATTAATAGGATAATTAATAGAATAAGTTGTATTCGTAGTTTAGTAGGATAAGTATATATTATATTTACTAGTAGTTTAATAATTTAGTAGTTTATTAGATATATAACACTATTTATCTATTTTTATAATAATCAAAATTAGAGAATTATCATTGAACCAAATGATTGAACCAAATTATGTCTATTACGGCTATTATAATATATAGTATAGATTTACAGACCATTATACAAGAGTTGTTGTCATAGTAAACTAAACTACTGAAGTATCAATTTATACTTTTTAATATATTTTTGTTTTAATTATTACTAGCACATAACTCACCGTTGATTTCAATAATTGTTATGTTATTACATTTTATGTTAAATAGGGTACATATTTTTTTTATATTTATTTTTAATAGTATAATATTATTATAGATGTATAAGAAAACCCATGATTATATATAAACTTTTATATTAATCAAGTAATTATATATAATTTAGTATATATTTTTCTTTTAAATTTGTATGGACCACTTTTGAGCTGAGACCATACCAGCACCAACCACTCCTGACCTCTAAATTTAAGTACCCTAGCTAGGAGGGTTCCTGGCTGAGGAAATTAAAAACGTTTTTTTTATATGTACATATTTATCGGCCACTATACAAGAGTTGTTGTCATTGTAAACTAAACTAGTTAATGTACTAAAGAATCAATTTGTACGTTTTGGTACATTTCTCTTTGAATTATTACTAGATAAAATTGTTGTATTTTATAATTTTTATTTTAAATAGAATAAATATTATTATTATCTTTATTTTAAATAGTCTAAATATTATTATAGACATAAGAAAATCCATGATTACATATTAACCCGTTATATTAATCAAATTCAAGTAATTAATTATATATATTTTGTTTTTAATTTATATTAGTCGTGCTTGAATATTATTTTATTTTAATCAAAATGAGTACTATCAGTTATTTTGTGTTTTCCCGATGTTATAATATCAAGTAATGAATAATCTTTCAATTCTAATTTATTTTGGTAAGGTTTAATAATATAATATTTTTAAATATAATATTTATTATTTTAATTTACCTCGACTTAGAAAATTCAACCAACTATATTTTGACTTTTTAGCCCCTATAAAAGTTTTAAAAACCCATATTTAAGTGGGTCATGTTAAAAGTTCAATGTAATGTGCAGGATGTCTTATTATATGCCTTTTTTTTACGAAAGAAGTGAAAAATTCATTAAAACATTGAATCCGAGTCGGGATAAACCCGGAATTGTCAACTATGATTGTTAAACAAAAATCGAGCTAATCAAATTATTATTTTTTTAGATTGTTTAACATATAGAATATTCAAATTTTTTAAACTAAAATGTATTACAATGACATCTCCATGGAGTAATTCAACTTGTATGAATTTCGAAAGTAGTAATAACACAATTCACCTTCCTATAAGTACCATATGTAGACCAATGTTCAGAACTATCAATTATATCAACTAACATTAAAGCAACAAATGCCTAGAAAATACTAATAATTATTTGTTGTGAAAGGTGAGTTTTTGCAATATGAACTTACAGATCTCCAAAAATATCATATAAATGCTTACTACAAAAACCAATAAGAAAAGATAGAAGGACATCACGCGATAAAATACTAACATACCAAAAATATGGGCACTAGTTCCAACCTTGATAACAAGGTACTGGACAAGATCTCACTCTAAAAGTAGTGACCCAAAATGGGTTAGATCTTTGTTTTATAGAAAAAATTGATAAATAAATAAAAGAGGAGATAGGAGAGCAAAAGAGGGTTGATCGATTAATGGTTGAAGAATCGAGAAGTGGTGGGTAGAACTCTAATTTTGGGAGATCCACTCTCAAAACCCAAAAATATTAGGATTGATGTAAAAAATTATCATTACAGGCTTTTTAATTTATTAACTGATTTCTAACTACTGATTCATATATTACTAATTACTTGAGATTAGCATTAAAATCAGATTTATATATTCTACCATATATAAATCGAAGTTAATTTTCCTATAATCATCGATTTTAGAGTAAAAACCCATGTAAAAGGTTTATAACATCAGTTACTAAAACCGAACAGATGTTTATACCATGTATACTGCATCGGTTCCTTCACTTCTAGGTTTTAGTTAAGTTTGGACGTTATATCAGTTTTGGTTGGCTACCTGCGATTGTTGAATTATATTTTTTGGCTGGAATAGTATGATTTTGTTTGGACAACCAAGATGGTGGCGGTTGTTGTTATAGAATGTTTTTGGGTTTGAATTTGTTGATCGGCGGTAATTTATATCATAGACGACGTTAATAAGAGCCATTTTTTAATATGAATTGAAGTTCGCAATAATATATATTATGGTTTATGATCCAATTTTTGGGTATTATGATTTTTTAAAAACGTCAGGATTGAGTTGTTGTATTATAAAAATACTAGCTTAAATCTCGTGTGATGCACGAGAACTGGTTAATATTAAATTTGTTATTACCGCGTTATACTATAATTTTAAAATATTTATATAAATATATAATAATAATAATAAATTTATAAAAAAAAAAGTAACTTGTGGTCGTAGTTTAGTAGGATAAATATATTATATCTAGTAGTTTAACAATTTAGTAGTTTATTGAATATATATATAACACTATTTATTTATTCTTTTAATAATAGAATAAGTTGTAGTTTAGTAGGATAAGTAGACTATGTGTTTAGTAATTTAATAATTTAGTAATTTAGCGGATATATATCACTATTTACTTATTTTTTTAATAACTGAAATTAGGGGATAACCGTTAAACCAAATTATACTCATTTCGGTCATTATAGTATACTAGCTTAAACGATTATAATATTATAATTTTGTTATTTTATTATTATAAAAAAATATTTATAAAAAATCAATATTATATATTATTAAAATTAAAAATTAATATTTTGTGTTTATTATATTTTAATAATAGATTAATAATCTAGATGTTTAAAATATTAATAAAAATCCTCATGCTATGAGAAATCAACCAATCAGAACCCAACACATCATTTTTTGAGAAAATTTTGGGAATAAATATTGGAATATCTAGAGTTACTCTTAGTATACTTTTTACATATGAAATTTGGCATTTTTTATATAAAAGTTGTCCGACGCCGAGTCTGGTATTATTTTAAAGTAAATTGGCTTATACAGGACCAAGTAATTAAGTTAATAAAAAATATACACACTATATAGGCGTTTCAATCATATTACTGTAATTTAGAATGTTATAATTAGAAGTTTAATATAAATTTGTTTGTTAACCGATTTATGTATATTCAATTAAATGAAGTGTCGAATATATTTATGTGTTTTTACGAGGATAATAACTTGTAATAATTAGGAATGTCAAGTCTTAAATCTTTAAAATGTTTGATTTTTAAATCTTTCCAAATATTTAAATATTTCCAAAATGTATTAGATTTGTGCTTATTTAAATTATAATTTAATAAGACTTTTTTTTTGTTAAAACAGTCGCAAAGTAGACTATATCCAGTGGTTTAATAATTTTACAGTTTAGCGGATATATAACACTATTTATTTATATTTTTAATAATAGGATATGTTATGGTGGTAATTTAGTAAGATAAGTAGACTGTATCTAGTAGTTTAGCGGATATATAACACTATTTATTTATTTTCTTTAATAACCAAAATTAGGGGATAACCGTTTAACCAAATTATACCCTATTCCGGTTATTATAATATAGTATAGATAATATCTTAAATCCCGTGCGATGCACGGGTTCCTGTTAAATTTTTTATTTATCCCATCATATTATAATTTTAAAATATTTATATTAGTATATTATATTTTAAATTTATAATTAAAATTATAACATAACCCGTGGTCGTAGTTTAGTAGCATAAATAGACCATTTGTGGTAGTTTAACAATTTTGTAGTTTAGCGGATATATAATACTATTAATTTATTATTTAATAATAGGATAAATTGTGGTTGTAGTTTAGTATAGTTTAATAATTTAGTAATTTAACGGATATATACTATTTATTTATTATTTTTATGACTAAAATTAGGGGATAACCTTTGAGGCTCGACTTGCTCTAAGATATTCTTTGATTGATGGGATTATTAATAAAATTATTTCGTAGTTCCTTATTTAAGGTGTATAAGGCCGGATGAGGCTCGACTTATTGCTTTGGAGGAAGTACATGAGGGTATATGTGGCCAACACTTGGGGGCACGGCCTTAGCCCACAAAATTACCCGCTTAGGATTCAATTGGCCAGAAATGATGGCTGACACCAAAGAATGTGTGAAGAGATGTGATCATTGTCAAAAACTTGCCCCTGTAGTAAGACAGCCTCCCGAAATGCTTACTTTCATAAATTCCCCAATCCCGTTTGCTATGTGGGGATGGATATTCTTGGGTCTTTCCGGATGGCTACTGCTCAAAGGAAGTTCTTGATTATTTTACTAAGTGGATCGAAGCCAAGCCTTTGGCCAAGATTACAACTAAACAAGTTTCCCAATTTCTGTGGGAAAATATCATGTGCAGATATGGGATTCCCCGAATATTGGTGAATGATAATGGAACAAACTTCAATAACAAGGAATTCAAAAATTATTGTGAAGAAAATGAAATCGAGACGTGGTTCACATCTGTTGCGCACCCTCAAGCCAACGGGCAGGAAGAGGTTGCGGATCGAGTTATTTTAGATGGATTGAAGAAGAGGATTAATAAGTCCAGGACTAGTTAGGTGGATGAAATATTTCCAATACTTTGGACTTACAGGACCACATGTAGAGTCACGACAAGAGCAACACCATTTATGTTAGCATACGGGGTAGAAGTAGTTGTTCCAGTAGAGATATCACATTCTTCCCCGAGGATATAAGCATACAATGCTGAAGACAATGAGGAAGGCCAAAGGTAAACCTTGTATTTAATAGATAAAGTACGGGATGAAGCACATGCAAAGATTGCAGAATATCAAAAGAAAGCTTCTTTATACTATAACCCGAGGATGAAAGAGAGATTCTTCAAAGAAGGAGTTCTAGTCCTAAGGAAGGTAGAATCTTCTAGAGTAGGACCGAAAGGAAAGCTCACCCAAAATTGGGAATGGACGTACAAGGTTAAGAGCGTTCAAGGAAGAGGATCTTACAAGTTGGAGACTATATACGGAGAAGAAGTACCTTGGACTTGGCATGCTCAAAACCTAAAGATTTATTATAGATTGTTCGTACTTACTTATTAAAGTAGTAACGAGGTTCAGAAGGACCATGAAGCTTAGCTTGTTTAGGGTTTTGTATCTCAGTTTTAATAGAATTTGCATTTTAGCTTGTGACTATCACGGTCGAACCCATCTTATTAAGGTTTTGAAAAACCAAGTTATATTCTTGAGTTAAAGTTATTTTAAACTTTGAAGAACCAAGTTATGCTAATGCTTTGTTTACTTAGAAAAATTTATACTTTGATGGACAGAGTAATAAATAGCAAACAAAAGAGAAATTCTTCTATTCTAGGAATGCCTTGGGCAACATTTGCAAGTCTGTCATATCAGTATATTTTTCAGTCTTATTTCCATTATTCAATACATGACTCTTAGAACTCTGTGGTTCAGGTTGCTAATCAATCTCCCTATAAATACAAAAGTATTTGAAAACTTAAAGGGCAGGCTATGTAAAGCAAGCAAATAAAGCGAGGAAAATAACATAAATAAAACCCCGAAGGGTAACAAGGTCGAAGTACAATAATTAATACAAGAAATCCATGATGGGCCAAAAAGAACAGGAAACTAATCTAAATCCTTAAACAAATCATCTTCGTTCCCCCAATCAGTAGTAGTAGGAGGAGGGGGAACGGGGTCATCTTCCATAGGAGTAGCATCCCGGGAAGTAGAATATGTGGCCTTAGCAGAAGTAGTAGGAATGGGAGAAGTTGGAAGATCCTTGAAAGGAAACCATTGCCCAAGAACAGGAGGCACTGGGTACGCTGCATGAGTCTCCTCTGGAACCTTCTTCCCAATCTCTCCCACAATCTGCTCCCAGCAGGTGGTAAAAGTATCAGGGAAGTTAGCATCATACTCAGCATTGAGGACCTCCAGAAAGTCCTGTGATGCCTTATATTTTTCTATCACCTCAGCTCGACCCCTCTGAATATCCAACTCCAGCATGCGAAGCCTTGAGGTACCTATCTCTATCCCTCTCGGAGAGTCAGGCTAGCTCTCACCTCCTTCAGGTTATGAAGGGTAGCCTGAAGGTAGGTGTTCATCTGCCAAAACATGTTTTAGCATAATAAGCTATATGTATAAAAGATGCTAAAAGAGGGAAGTAAGAGCTTACTGAAACTACTGCCTGGGAACCAAACGCTAAATCTGAAGATCATTACAAGGTTCCATGATCTCATCCCAGTCACGAGGTGTAACCACACTCTCGGACCATACAACAGCTGCCTCAGAACTCCCCACAACTGTGTCCCTTCTCTGTAGGCTCTAGGTCACAGTGAAAGAGGAAGTATCCTCATCAAGGCTGAGAGGCCTCTCAGATATAAAGGTGGAAACGGCATCTATAATGGTGACCAAAGGGCCGTCATTAATCCTCACCCGTTTCTCGTGGTGAGTTTCTACTGCGGAGCCCCGACAGGTGCGGGACTTCCTTTTCTTGAAAATGGAGTCCAAAGCTGCCTTAGCTGCAAAAAATATAAAAACATTAGAAAAATGATGATGCACGAAAATAAACAACGAAGTCATATAGAGGAAAGAAATACCCCAAGACCCAGGTCGCTTAGAGCTAAATTTTGCAAATTGCCCTCTGAAAGGATGATAGCACAGTTATGCAAGTTATCAGTTGTTACCGCATCTTCATCTATCCCCAATTTTAAATCTCTTAAAGAACCGTTTACGCTTTTACAGAAATTGGGCCTGAAAAACTGGTACCAACCCTCCTCGGCGTCCAAATATACATAAAACCACTCGATCTTCCAAGTAGGATACGAGTCAAGGTTGGTACCAGAAACAAACCAAGAACGAGCAAGGGACCTATGAACTATTTTGACCCATCCTTGGTCGTCAAGAGCATTTACAAATTTAAACAAATAGCGAAAGACAGAGACATTAGGCTCAAGACCATGTTTACGAGATTGAGCCATATAACAATGAATAAAGCACCAAGAATTAGGCGGGAGTTGGGTTGAAAAGACACGAGCTTCAGCTAATATAAAAAAAATGAAGGGGTGTGGGGGAAGACGAAAACTAGCATAAAAGGTTTATTTATATAAACGAATAGCCCTAGGTTTTGGGTAACAAGCCCTATCATTTGGGCATGGGGCCTCAGCCCTATAAGGAGCAGAAAATCCAAATAAACTAGCTACAACACCTACTTTGTCAGAATCATACTTAGAAGGATAGTTATATGCATCTAAATGGAGCATGTTAGGAAAGGCTTGATCAAATTCTGTTAAACGATCCCTAAGAGAAATACGGAAGCATGAACTAGGGATTTTTTACATCGAGTAGCCCTAGAAGGACGAGGAGCCAATTGAGGAGGCTGAAAAAGGGAGAAGTCGGAATCTGCCATGGAAATTCTTGTGAAGAATGCTTGAAAACCCAGAAAAGCCTTGAAAGGTGGATAATATTGAGTTATGGTATTAATGTGTAATTCGTGTACCTATGATTAATTGGATTCATATTTGAGAAGAGTTATATCGTTGTTTAAATTATCAAGTAATTATTACTCACGTAATCAACTATTAAAAAGGGGAATGATGTGCTAAGGCGTACAAATATGGAATGTGTTTGATGTTATTATATAAATATATGATATATTAAAGATACGAGTATGAATCTCTGATTCACAAGTTTTTAAATATTTTTCAAAAGGATTTATCTGGTAAAAATAAGGATTTATTGATCCTTATATATTCTTATAAAATTATTAAAATATGATCGAAGCACAAAATTTGTTTTATTATCTCTGTAATAGTCCTATAAACTTTCTAAAAATGATAGTTGGAATTATTTTGATCTCTTGATATTTTAAAATAATTTTAAAAGTTTATTCCTATTTTTTGGCAAATTACTTGCAAAATTAATATAAAATGATCTGTTTATTCAAAAATTATTTCATATTCCTTAAATAAAAATATTATTCTTTGCATTTTGATACTTTTTGGAATTTATTTGAATTATTGAATTATAATTTGCTTAAATAAAAGAAAAATAAAGAAATGGGATTTGTTAATTACCCTTTCACCCTTAGTATAATACATATACTCCTTCCCCCTTTCTTCTTTCTTTCCCGGCCTTTCTCCCTCTTCTCTCTTTCACTCTCTCTCACTCATGTCGGTAATCTCTCTCTCTCCTCTCCGTTCACTTCCGTTTGTGGATGGTTTTCGATTCTGAGACATTCCTTGTGATGGGCTTTACTTCCTTTATGTATATATATGGCTTCAAGTTTTATTTCGGTTCTTGGTTATCATCAATTGACTAGTGATTTTGTTGATGTCTTTGTGATAACATGTGTTTTTAATTAGTAAAAATGAGTTTTTAGGTAGAATTTCGATAGGAAACCCCGAAAGGGGAACCACCGTGATATGCCGCCGTCGGAGGTAAACCTCCGGTGATCTGACGGGGACGATGATGCTCCTTGAGTCCAATAATTACACAAATACTTCATTTTAAACTCCAATTCTTACATGAAAGTGTGTGTTTATGGATTTTTCAAAAGTTTAGGGTTAATTTCTTGAGATTTGTTCGAATTTCATCTATATTTCGAGAATAGGAAATCGATTATTAAAAATGCTGTTGCATGTTATTTTTTTGTGAAAACCGAATGAAGTCTTCGATTTTAAAAAGAATTTTGAGTTCGAGTTACTTTTTTAATTCAGTGAAAGTGATTCAGTTATGATTTTTTGTTCGAATGTGTTTAAGTATGGATTTTTGGATTATTTATTTAGAATTACCATTACGGTTCGAAATTAAGAATAATTCGGTTATAGGTATCTGATTAAAGTTGAAAATGTGAGATCTTGTTATATAAGTTAGACTCGGTTGATTTTGAGATGATATATGTGTCTTTGCATGAATAGTTTTGGTTGGATGTATTAAGTCGTTAAAATTGTTAATCGTATAAGGTAGATTGCATGTTATACGTTTTTATGTATAAGAGACTAGAGATTTTGGGTGAGTAATGTTTATTGTTGTGGTTAATTGATATGATAATGATAAGCGTAGTTACGAATACTTCATGACCGATTTTCGAAAGAAACTATAAAGTTGTATAAAGAATATAGTCAATATGATTAGTCATAATTGCAGGATGTCGAATTATGTGATTATATAATTATTTTCTATAAACAAGGAGTCGAGTTATTTGGTATCATAAAGCGTATAAAGGTGTTAACCTATTATGTGTTACGTGTGATACATGTGTATATATAAGATAAGCGAATATCGCGATTGGGGTAGAAAAGTTGACATTCTAAGGAACGTCAGGAAATTGATCTGGTTTTTAATTATGGTTTGTTTCACAATTATAGATTTGGAAAAAAGACATTCAGGCTAGAAAAGGAAAAGAGGTCTTAGGTGGCAGTAACTCGAATACCATAAAACTGGAAAGCTTTCTGAGAAAAGTAATCGTGGCTTCTATTATGAATTGATTATAAAGAGATTACTGATGTTATGCACTGATAGAGTAAAGAACCTTCATAATACTGGTTTTGATCCATGTGATAAACCCTGATAGTAACCCTTGTTTCAAGCACTTATTCCATGTTTTCATCTTTTTGCTATCTTTATGATCCTTTGATCCTAAGAGACAAAATGAACCTTTCATATTTCATATCGTGTTAACCTAGATTCCTATGATTAAATACTTGTGCCTTGTTTATGTGTCATTCTTTGAAACTATCCTGATAATAGCCTTGTTACACCCTGCTTAATATTTGATCATTTCCTTAACTTCTGATCCTTTTTTATTTCCAATTTGTTTATTCCCATTGAATTCTTGAATTGAATCTAAGAATGATTTTTGACTTGAATATGTTCAAACGATTTCACATATTGATAATGTTTAAATGAATCTAATTAAAACTTCTTTGCCCTCCAATATAAAGGTTTTCCCAATGAATTCCTAAAGATTGGATAGAGACGTAAGAGGCTAGTCGGACTAGTCTAGTCACATAAGAGACTAGCGGGGCTAGTCCATTATATAGGCTGAAATAATGCCATAGGTACCTTATGATCGGATGGAAGTCAGTACGGGCTGATCACCCGTATGATATTTAAAAGATCGATATTCCGATCAAGGGTTTTTTGTTATAAAATAACAAAAGTAAAAGTTTTATAAATGTTGCAACTAGCGTAATGATTATCTTTTGATTTGAAATTGAGTAGATTGAATTGAATCTTCTTTGGAGTTCTGAGAAAGTTATTCGAGAACCCTGTCACTTCACTTTTATATTTATGCTCAAAGCTTGGATTGATTTTCTCTTAAAGTGTGAACTTCTTTGAGAACCCTATGGACTGATCTTGAGAAATGTTTTTTTTCCAGACTTGAATCTTGAAAGTTTTAAAACCCTCATTTGAAACCTTTTTCCAGAAAATTGATAGAATGCTGCCACCTAGTTTAATGGTTATAGAATGCCTTAGTTATTATGTTATGATGATATTTGGAATTGTTTATATACTTACTTGCTGAGTTTCTTTGCTCATTTATTTGTGTGATCTAACAATGGCAGTTAAGCAAGAGGATGGCCCGACTTAATTAGGCGCACCGCTCGCAAGAGCGTTCTTGGCGGTCCCTATCGTACTATGGGATTTCAGTTGCCAGATCAGGTAAATGATGTGTGAGCAAGCGATAAAAGTTGGTGGGAAGTGTAATAGCTGAATCAGATACTTTTGGGTTATCTGTCGATTCCAAGTCGTAATCGAATAATTTGATTTTCCTTATATTAAGGGTTGTAATAATATTATTCTGGTTGGTAGTTGTAATCATGTCTCATACTTTATCCTGTTTAGTTCCTATTAGTTTCGGGGTTTAGTATTTTTTTGTTGTTATAAAATGAGTTTATTGTTGTTGTGGGTCCTCGTTCGTATACCTGAGATTGAGGGCGTCATACGGACTATAACAAAATAAAAATTTGAAAGTAAATTTGTGGAGTCAATATAATATCATCAAACTAAATCAAAATAATACATATTATCCATTCAGGCTAACATAAAATAATAATCACCCCGTGTTAAAATAAATATAAACAAAATAGTAAATATAATTAACTAGATTTGGTTGATATACGGGCCTCAAGCTAACAAAATTTTTTTCCCACTGACACATAAAATTTTACCATTTATTCGGGTTTAAACATAGTAAATTAAGCTAAATCTGAAATATAGTTAATGGAATTTGGTCGATTAACAAACTAATGACAATTTATATGCTATTGATTCCGCTACAATTTATCTTTTAATTAAATATAATATTTTTTTGTTAAAACACCTATAAATACTAAAAAATTCAATCATTACATTATTTTTTTTAAACTGTAGTATCACTAACTTATTTTGACACCCTCAATCTCGGGGTTAGAAAATAAGGACCCACAAACCAATAAACTAATATAATAACAACAGACATAATAAACTCCGATAATAATAACAAGATCTAAACATGATTAAGTATGAAACAAGATTACAACTACCAACGAAAATAAATATATTACAACCCAAATTATACTTAAATTCAAATTTATTCGATTTCGACATGGAATCGATTGATAATCCAAAGTATCTGAACCAGCTTATACAAGTCCATCCAACTAACACGCTTGCTCACACACATAGCAACTACCTGCTCTGGCATCTGGAAACCTACAACCTGGTAGGGATCTCCAAGAACGCTCTTGCGAGTGTGCGCCTAAGTATAGCCATCTTCTTGCTTAACTATCATGGTTAGATCAAACCAAATAAATGAGCAAAGAAGCTCATCAAGTAATTATATAGACAGTTCTACAATGCAAAATAAATATCAATATATGAGGCATTGTACTTTCATTCTCTAGGTGGCAGTTTTCTATGATTGGCTAGGTTAAGGTCGTGAAAAGGTTTCGGCCTTTCAAGATTCAAGGCTCAAGATTGGGAGAAAGCCGACATTCATCACAAATCAATAGCAGGACTTTAAAAGAGTTTCTCAATTGAAAGAAGCAATTACTCAAGCTTCGAGATAAACCAACTAATTAAAGAGACAGGGTTCACAAGTTTCACATCTTTAATGAATATACAAATCATTTCATTTCATTTAAAAGAAGCAAACTGCTTTAAGGATTATATTTATTTCTTTTTTTTATAAAATATAAAGGAACCCTTGATTGGAATATACATCTATTAAATATAATATGGGTGATCAGCCCGTACCGACCTCCATCTGGTTGTTATGGTACCTATGGCATTATTTCAGCCTTATATTAGACTTGCCCCACTAGCCTCTTATGTGACTGGACTAGTCCTGCTAGTCTCTTACGTCTGTATCCAATCCATCAAGAATTCATTTGGAAAACCTTTGTGTCGGAATTAAGAAAAGTTGACTAAGTTCATTTTATCATTACCAAGAATATGAATTTATTTGGACTCATTCAAGTCGAAAATCATTCTTAAGTTCAATTCAAGAATTCGAGGAAAGTGAAAAAATCGAAAGTAAACAGGGATCAATACTAAAAATCTTGATTAAATGATAAATATACTAGTTCGGGATCAGAATAGTTCCAAAGATCAATACAAAATAAAGTGTATGAATTATCGAAGAATCCAGGTTAATCAAAACATTATGTGAGGAAAGGTTCTCTTTGGTTCACAAGATCAAAAGATAACAAGGTAATAGAGTAAGGTAATAAATGTCACGATCAATAGGGTTATTATAAAGGAGCACCAGGGATTGATAACAAGTTGTTACAAAGAACAATATCAGGGTTTCTCAGAAATCAATAACAGGTTTATCACAAGTGTTATAAAGAATCACTACTTCATCAGGGCATTGACAATATCCTCTCTATAATCAAATCATAAGAGAATGTATAGTTACTTGCCTCAAATAACTTTCCTCATTTACGGTATACGAGCTACTTCCACCTACGATCCCTTTCCCTTTACTAGCCTGAATATCTCTTTTATCTGAATCTATAATTTAACATAAAACCTTAATTAGATACTCGATCACTCTCGACGTTTCTCAGAACGTCTAACGTTTACCCCAACTGCAACTTAACTTATAAGCACATGCATCACACATAACACATAATAATACATACTTTTTTACTCTTAGCAAATAATCACTAATTCGTATTGCTCGACACCAAAACAACTTATCCATTTTTCTTTCTATCAAAATTTCGAACCAAAACAATATGACCAAACCAAGTAAAAAAATAAACACGCAACCACTTATCATTATCATGCATACTTTTAGATTAAATTCAAACCTTATTTTGACTTAAATCAAATACCACATCGACTTGAACAACAGATCAAATCAAATTTTCTTTCTAAAGCTAGGTAACCTTCTGGTTTTTCAACAAAACGACATGAAACTAGGAAAAATCAACATGCAAGTTCAAAAATCAAGAATAGAACTTAATCTAAACTAAAAACACTAGTTCAACAACAATTTGAGCACTTTTTCTTTAAAACCAAAACTTTATAACGAGTTCTCGAACGATAATTGGACATGCACTCATACCACTTAACATACACACCTTCAAATCACAATCAAATCCTAATCTGAATCGAAACTATGAACATTCATCAAATTATGCGAGTTTAACAAACATTTTCGAACTGATTTCTTTTTAAAACTAAGAACAACATTCGGATTCTTTAAAAACAACCAACATGCAACACTTGAAACCATGTTTCTGAATTCCTAGAGCTCAGTCAAAGCATCATAGCTCACCACCGACTCACCGGACTTCATCACCGGTGGCGACAAGGGTTCGGGGTTGCCAAAATATGGCCTCCAACTCGAAACCTCACAGATTTATCAAGCAAAACTCACAGCAAATTGACATGCAAGCACTCAACATCATTTTTCTGCAAGAATTCAACCAAAAACCGAATTAAAACAAGAACCTATAGCTTCTTCTCCAACTGAACACCGACACACACACATGTATGTATATATACGAGATATCGGAAGCTCAATTCTTGAACTAAAATGGAGTTTAAGTAAGGAATTGGAGAGAGTGTGCGAGACAAAGAGATTACCGAGAGAGGGAAGAAGAGAGACGGTGAAGAAAAGAAAGAAAGGGGGAGAGAAAGAAGTATATATATAACATTTTTAAGGGTAATTTGGTAATTAGCAAAAGCCCCTTTCCCTTTTTCTATTTTTGACTTACAAAAATATTTGTAATATTACAATTTATCCAATTCTATTCAATATTAATTAAACTTTTGATTTTTACCAACTAAAACACAAAATTACCTTTTCACTTATATTTTTAAATAAACTTTTGAGCAAATTGATTATTTAATATGGATTTTACAATAAATTTCCAATAATAGGAATATATTTCATAGAATCATTTTTAAAACATTAAAAAATCATCAGAAATCCAACTTTTATTTTAAAAAGTCCCTTGGACTATTTTAAAGACAATAAAACCAATCTCACGCCTCGATCACATTGCTATAATTTTATGAAAATATTTAAAGATCAATAAAATCATAATAAATCCTTTTAAAAAAATTTAAAAATTTTCCACAGATCTCAAATTTGAACACGCATACATCAAATAACATGCACACAGACAAGATCATCAAATTATATTGCACATTCGCACTCTTAAACACTTTAATCACCTTTTTAATACGTGTTCCGTTCAACTTGACGGCCGACGACACAACTTAATCCCTTAGTTGATTCATTAAACTGAAACGAGTTATTTTACGTTACTACTTATTATTATACAACAATGACAATTAATCACAAAATCATTTAACCTTTTATTTATTCATATAAATCCACATAAATCATAATTATAGCACAAAAATATACTTTATTCATTTAATTACGTCGCGAAATTTTCAGTCGCTACACTTATACACCTATGTGTATATTAATAATTATTATCAATTTATATTATTAAAATTTTAAATAAATAAGTTGCATAACTTAAAATTTTTATTTTAAATTAAATTTAAAAAAAATATAATATTAAGCAAAATCCAGATATTGTAAGTATTTTAGGCTAGTACGTATGTATATCACCATGACCACTTGAGATCTTCTACGTACTATTACACCGACAGAGAATAACAAGAGACAAATGAAGTAGTTGAAAAGTATAATGAGTCCGGTACCACATGTATTTACTACTACAACCACATTAATAAGTTGTCTACTTTTACAGAAGTGTCAATACTTCACTCGCGCATTTAGTCCGGAGCATTTTCAATAAATTCTTTAACAAGTTCTTAATTGCAAAAAACAGAGAGAATTAAGTTTGTATTATAAATATAATACAACCACCCAATTTCTCTCTCCAATTTGTTATGTACTTCACAAAAATAAAGATATTTTAATATAAAAATATTATTTAAAGAATAGACATGAAGAGTGTTGTAGAAATTGAATGCACATTAAATTGCTAAGAGTAAATATTTTATAATATATATGAAAAGACATTTAAGAGACTATCGAAAATGCTGTTGCTGATTATGTATAATCATTATTAAATTCCTTTCATCACTTAATCATTTTCTTATTATAATTTGGATTTTGATGATCAACATGAAAAAGGGCAACAGCGCTAATTAGTAAAAATTACTCCCGTCACAACCATTTCTTTACACTTTACTTTTTGGATGTATCATACAATTATTCATATTTGAAAATTTACCAAAAATAGTAAATGGGTTGCACCACTTTTCCACTTTTTTCTCTTTTTCACACTACTTTTACTCCTCCTTTTTATACATTAAAAATTAACGGGTCTCACTACTTCACTCACTTTTCTTTATCTTTTTCACTATTTTATACATATTTCTTTAGGTCAGAGCCCAAACCAAATGTAAACAATTGGGCGGAGGGAGGGAGGAATAATTAAGAAAGTTGTTGTATGCAATTGATTTATGAATAATAAATGGATTGTGTATATATAATATATAAATTGACAAATGAGAACAACTCTTGTATAATAGCATATCACAATCATGCAGGTATCATGATACCACAACTCCACAAGCTAGCACAAGAAACCTATCCCTAATTAGTACAACTGTTATAAAATTGAGATGAAATTATCCCTTACTTACATCATAAACACTAATCAACACTATATAAAGAGACCCAACTTCAAGTACTAACCGTATATACATCACATTTATAAGATCCATACATATATAGCTAGCAATGGATACACAGTCTTTTAGCTTATATCTTTACGTATTGCTTATAATTCTTCCTATATTACTTTTGGTGGTATTGCTAAAACGAAAGATTAATGTTCCACCAGGATCAAGTGGATGGCCAGTGGTTGGAGAAACCTTTAGGTTTGTCTTTTCTGGTCCTCAGAAATTTTTCACTGGTAGACAAAAGAAGTACTCGAATGATGTGTTTCAAACTAATCTTTTCGGGCAACAAATGGCTGTGTTTTGTGGAGCTCAAGGGAATAAGTTTGTTTTCACCAAACTAACCACTCCCTGGTGGCCATTGTCTGTTAAAAAAGTGTTGTATTTCCCGGAGTTTACCGGTTCTGTCATCGAAATTTCCGCTGTCTTGTTTAGTTTTGTGCATCAGCTTCTAAAGCCTGAGGCACTAAAACAGTACATCCCGGTGATGGATGCCATGGCACGAGAGCATATGCAATCTGAATGGCATGGTAATGATGTCATTAAGGCGCATTCACTAGCAAAGAAATATACGTTTGATTTGGCAATTAGATTGTTCATAAATGTTGTAGATGTTGAGCATGTGAACAGGATATTCAAGCACTTTGCGCTTGTAATTACTGGATTGTTCTCGGTTCCAATTAATTTACCAGGTACTGCCTTCAATAAAAGTGTTAAGGGTGGGAAAATGGTCAGAGAGGAGCTTTTAAAGGTCATTAGCAAAAGGAGAAAGGAAATGATGGATAGAAAGGAAACCTCGCCATCATCACCCGATTTCTTGTCTCGATTGCTAGAGCTGCAGGATGAAAATGGAAAATTTTTGAGCGACAAGGAGATCTGCAATAATATCATTGGTTTACTTCTTGCTAGTTATGAGGCTACCAGCACTGCTCTTACCTTTATGCTCAAGTCTCTTGCTGAGCTTCCACATATCTACGACCAGGTTTACAAAGGTAACATATATGATCCCGTACTTGACTACCATGTACAAAGAAGCGATTACTAATTAGGTTAATTGTATTTTTTCTTGCTGTTACAGAACTAAGTGAAATAGCACAATCAAAAAAAGAGGGCGAGTTATTAACGTGGGAAGATATTCAGAAGATGAGATACACCTGGAATGTTGCCTGCGAATCTCTGAGGCTCACTCCAACTGGTATTGGTGGCTTTAGGGAGGCTGTCGATGACCTTTCATTCGGTGGTTTCACCATTCCAAAGGGATGGAAGGTATATATCTGAAAAATACTAAGAGCATCTCCAATGCTAAATTGGAATCACCAGCTTAGTTTAGTTTCAGTTTATCGGATCAGTCAATTCCAAATTAATTTGTTTTGTGTTATACAAAATCTCCCCTTTTGTCTTTAAGTCTTTTTTCACAATTCCAACCAAGATTTTTCTTTCTTCTTTTTTCTGCTCATCTTCGTTTTCTTTGTCAAGTTTTTTGATACTATACATGTTACTAATCTAATGAAAAAATTGTTTATAGGCGTTGTGGACGGCGTTTACAACACACAAGAATCCAGAGTACTTTCATGATCCAGAAAAATTTGATCCATCAAGATTCGAAGGGAATGGACCTGTGCCATACACCTTTGTACCTTTTGGTGGAGGACGTAGAATGTGTACCGGAAAAGAGTACGCTCGTCTTGAAATGCTGGTGTTTATATATAACATAGTCACCAGATACAAATTCGAGAGAGCCAATCCCGACGAGAAGATAATCTTCCTGGTAACCCCAACACCGAAGGAAGGCCTTCCACTTCGCATAACCCCCCATGCGAAATAGACAGTAGCTAGTATCAAGATCTTTGTATGTGTGTGTATGATCATGCAGATCAAGTTCTAGTTTCTATATGTATAATTGACCAGTGTGGTCAATTGTTTGTTAAGCACATTGTATGGTAATAAATAAACTAGTTTGCAGAAGTTTGATTTTTGAAGAACTTTTGATACATTTTAAATCCATAAATATTGTATTTTATAATATACAACACTTGCTAAAAGGTGTTGTATGTAAACCGTGCCTAGTTTTATTTTGCACTTTCTATATTCCCACCTGATGTTCACAAAAGTTCCACTCCCAGTCCATGCACATCGATACTTCCAATTATACCTGAAAATCCCCTTTGTTCACCTCTTGCTAGAAGTCTTTGTAAATCTATTTGTATCGGAGCACGAAGGTACTCTTCACCAAAGAGCCCTTCCACTGGTTGACAAAAAAATTTCATGCACTCAAGTGTGGTTGATTCTATCATTCGACATATTTCAGCACATGGATCAGCTGCGGCACCGTAAGCTAGCATTCGTAGTGTAGCAGTCATTTTTTGTTGTGGTAATAACCCCAACAATCCAGTTGCATCTGATTTTTTCATGCCAATAGGAATCCTGAGTGCAAAGTGATGTCATGATGCGATTGAAAACATGAGCACGCATTCTATACCTTCGATTCACTGAATATTGGACGATCAACGAAATAATCTTTACATGAGATTTTTTCATCTCGAAAACCTTTCTCTAGGATGATTAGAATATTTTTCAGGACGTGACTCCCGTCCTTATGGTTCATCTGGAGTATCAATGAACTCCATCATTATTGCCGCTTCAGTCACCATGATATTTATAATTTCAGACTCTTCTTGACTGTGTTGTTGTCTTATACTCAATAATCTTATATGAATTCATTATTGCAAAGATTTGAGTGAGTTTGAGATGTCTATAATATCAAGATCATGATATTATTTATAAACAATTTTCAATTTATAAATTTAGATCAAGACATGTGTCATATGATTCAACGAAAATCTTATCAAAAATTTAAATTTATCCACAATCTTATCAAAAATCTAAAATTATCTAGCAACCTATTATTGAATATTATTTGTGGGACCATTAAATAATAGAGATGGAATTAAATTTATGATATATAATATTATTATTTATTTGATGAATAATAATTGATGAATTGATGGAGTATATGGGTGTATAAAAATTATGGGAAAAAGTGGATTTACCATGAATAGTTACTAACTCCATTGATTCAATTGATGAATTGATGCCCTTAATGGGTACTTATGCTCTAAGTAGGGCTACTTGCCAGCACTTTGAGTTCTCGAACATGATTTTGAACTTGTTATGTTAAAAAAGTCGAGCCGGGTATTTAACAAACTCGATAATGACTCTGCTCGAATTCAAACTCAAACTCATTTAAAATTTATATTCAAAATTTCTTTTTAAAAAAATTACTTTTGGTATTTATGAATTGAATTTTAATTAAATTTTATCAAATTTAAATATTTTTCTGGAGCTCGGCTCGAATCGTATAAATATGCCTCATTTAGTCGCGAATAAATTCGATTTGATTGGTCTAGTAATCAAGTCAAGTTGGATCAAATATTTGAATTCATTCAACTTAAGTGACTGGCTCAACTCATTTTTAAATACCCAAACTTGCACTAATAATTGTTTAATCAAGACAATCTCGACTAATGGTAACATAATTATAAGATAATGAATAAACATGTGAAGAAGTAACATGTGCATGGACCGAGAATTGTCCTATTCATGACAAAATATGTAGTATGGGCATATTAGATGATGTTTTCACTAAAGGAAAATCGAATGATACAACAATGCTTATATTTATGTTGCATATGGCGATGTCATCTCATACGCATGTCACACAATGCTTTCTGGTCATTGTTTGAGGTTATAAATACAACAAAGGCTTATCCGAAAACCATTTTTAAAGGCTATATAACTCAAGTATTTCTTGAACTCGTGAAACACTTGTTTTGTAATGTTACTAATAATATAATGAAACATACAAGACCTTGCATAAGCTTGCTAGATCTTTATTGTGTATGTTAACACATATCATATTTTAATCTAAGAACCTTTTGTGGTAATGGTTTACAAACAACATATTTTTTATGAAATTTAGGCATTCAAAGTTTATTCTAATACAAACTATAATAAGTATGTATAAACAATGGTTTTTTGCATTATCCAAAATTAAATTTTGAAACCAATCAAATCACTGCAACTTACATATAAAAAAGCTAGAAAATTATATATATCCTTGCCTATGATTCTAAGATTTTTACATATAACATATAAAGAAAATATAAAGTATACGTGTGAGCCAATGGCTTCTCAAAAAGACCCATTACAAATTTTAGCTAATGGCTTCCCAAAAAGACACATTACAAAATTTACCCTAATGATCATTTCCGCCGGATCATTAATGATGCTTTTAAGTGCAATTTTATTTTTCTCGATGAACTGTGTGAAGTTCTCTAGAACAAACTTCTGAAACAAATCAAAATATTTTCCAAGTAAGTTTATCTTCTTGTCTTTACTATACATTGATAGACTAGTTTCCTTCAAATAGATCAATTTGTCATAGTAAACCAACAAAAAAATAAAGGATAACTTAAGAAGCTGAAGATCCATATATGAAACCATTGTACATGTTCATTACATGATTAAATAGGTGTTTTTAGCAAAAACTATCAACATAAATATCAAAATAAGTACACATAGAGATGGACCAAGACTAGCCATCACTACAAGAAAACAAGGCTAAATACAACCGATTAAATACAACCGGGGTCAAATTCAACCCCTTTCAGTTGAATTTAAGGGGTGCGGCTAAATTCAACCGCATGCGGTCGTATTTAATTACGGTCGTATTTATGCGGTCGAATTTAACAACAAATGTGACCGTATGAGGTTGAATTTAGCCGTACTCCTAAATTCAACCGTATTCGGTCGAATTTAGTCTTACCAAAAAAATGGGTGTACGGTTGAATTTAGCAGTACTCCTAAATTCAACCGCATTCGGTCGAATTTAGCCTTTCCAAAAAAAAGAGGGAAATTTTCCCGCAGCGTTTTTTTTGACACTCCTAAATTCAACCGTTTTCGGTCGAATTTGATATTTTGAAATGACGGGAAATTTCCTGAACTTTTAAAACATTGGTTGCAAAAGTGGGGGAAATTTCCCGCTTTTTTAAAAATTGTAATTTTAGTAGAAATCAATTGTATTTATCTATTATGAATGCATTCGGTAATATTAATTATTTTCGGAATTTAATTTTTTTTAAATAAATTATTTAAGTAACTTATTAACTTTGTACAAGTTATTAGCGAACCGAGCTGTTCACGAAACAAATATTAAGATTTATATATATTTTAGTGATATGATATAAATTTTAGAAAAAAAATAACGTATTTAGTTTGCTATTTTAACAGTCAATCGGTAGTTTGACCCCTACTTTTTGCTAGTGCTTAATCCCAAACTAATTTTTTGTTTTTTTAAAAAAAATATTTATGAATAGTCCAACTGTAAGGATGTCAAGATCTATATATTTTAGTGATATGATAAAATTTTTAGAAAAAAATAAATGTATTTGGTTTGCTATTTTAACACTCAACTAGTAGTTTGACTAGTTATCCTTACTAGTGTTTAGTCCCGTACCGATATTTCTAATTTTTTAAAAATGTTTATGAATGATCCAACTGTAAGGATGTCAATATCTATATATTTAAATAATACGATAAAAATTTTAGAAAAAAATAAATGTATTTGGTTTGTTATTTTAACAGTCACCTAGTAGTTTGAACAGTTATTCTTACTAGTGTTTAGTCCCGTACCGATGTTTCGATTTTTTACAAAATGTTTATGAATGATCCAACCGTAAGGATGTCAAGATCTATATATTTTAGTGATATGATAAAAATTTTAGAAAAAAATAAATGTATTTGGTTTGTTATTTTAACAGTCAACTAGTAGTTTGACCAATACTTCTTACTAGTGTTTAGTCTCATACCGATGTTTTGATTTTTTACAAAAAATTTATGTATGATCCAACTGTAAGGATGTCAAGATCTATATATTTTAATGATATGATAAAAAAATTAGAAAAAAATAAATGTATTTGGTTTGTTATTTTAACAGTGAACTAGTAGTTTGACCATTACTTCTTACTAGTGTTTAGTCTCATACCGATATTTTGATTTTTTACAAAATGTTTATGAATGATCCAACCGTAAGGATTTCAAGATCTATATATTTTAGTGATATGATAAAAATTTTAGAAAAAAATAAATGTATTTGATTTGCTATTTTAACAGTCAACTAGTAGTTTGACCAGTTATTCTTACTAGTGTTTAGTCCCGTACCGATGTTTCGATTTTTTAAAAACTATTTATGAATGACCCAACCGTAAGGATAACAAGATCTATATAATTTATTGATATGATAATTTTTTTAGAGAAAAATAAATGTATTTGATTTGTTATTTTAACAGTCAACTAGTAGTTTGACCAATACTTCTTACTAGTGTTTAGTCTCATACCGATGTTTCGATTTTTTACAAAATGTTTATGAATGATCCAACCGTAAGGATGTCAAAATCTATATATTTTAATGATATGATAAAATTTTTAGAAAAAAATAAATGTATTTGGTTTGCTATTTTAACAGTCAACTAGTAGTTTGACCAGTTATTCTTACTAGTGTTTAGTCCCGTACCGATGTTTCGATTTTTTAAAAAATGTTTATGAATCAACCAACCGTAAGGATGTCAAGATATATATATATTTTAATGATATGATAAAAAATTTAGAAAAAAAATAAATGTATTTGGTTTTCCTATTTTAACAGTCAACTAGTAGTTTGACCAATACTTCTTACTAGTGTTTAGTCTCTTACCGATGTTTCAATTTTTTACAAAATGTTTATGAATGATCCAACCGTAAGGATGTCAAGATCTATATATTTTAATGATATGATAAAATATTTAGAAAAAAATAAATGTATTTGGTTTGCTATTTTAAGAGTCAACTAGTAGTTTGACTAGTTATTCTTACTAGTGTTTAGTCCCATACCGATGTTTCGATTTTTTAAAAAATGTTTATGAATCATCCAACCGTAAGGATGTCAAGATCTATATATTTTAATGATATGATAAAAAATTTAGAAAAAAATAAATGTACTTGGTTTGTTATTTTAACAGTCAACTAGTAGTTTGACCAATACTTCTTACTAGTGTTTAGTCTCGTACCGATGTTTCGATTTCTTACAAAATGTTTATGAATGATCCAACCGTAAGGATGTCAAGATCTATATATTTTAGTGATATGATAAAATTTTTAGAAAAAAATAAATGTATTTGGTTTGTTATTTTAACATTCAACTAGTAGTTTGACCAATACTTCTTACTAGTGTTTAGTCTCATACCGATGTTTCGATTTTTTACAAAATGTTTATGTATGATCCAACCGTAAGGATGTCAAGATCTATATATTTTAGTGATATGATAAAATTTTTAGAAAAAAATAAATGTATTTGGTTTGTTATTTTAACAAATAAAGTATAATTAAGTATAATTCTAAATTTCACCGTACACTCTTGTTAATGTAATTTATCATAAAATCGATCAAATTGTTTTTTAATAAAATAATGAGTTGTTAAAATAAATTATAAAATTATAATCTTTTATGAAAAAGATTAACAAATTACAATATTTTTTTAGAAATAAATTATAATCCTAAATTATACCGCAAACTATTTTCGGTGGTTTATATGTTAAATCAACCAAAATCTTCATTTCATTTGTTTAGTAAAATAACTAGTTGTTTAATATATATTCTAATATTTATAATAATATATTATTTTATAATCAAATGATTAAATAATCATAGTATTATAATTTTAATTTTCATAATGTAAAACTAAGTGAAACAAATATAAATTGACACTGCTAAATACAACCGATGACAGTTAAATTTAGTGTCATGTCAGCGATCTGCATGATTTAGATCCAACGCACCAAATTCAACCACTTAAAAAATAATCTAAAGGTTGATTTTGCATTTTATAAAACTAAACTATTAATAAACTAAAATAAAACCCACCCCACCCCAGCCCCCCAACCCTACCCCTCCCCCCCTTTCCCCGCCCCGCCCCGCCCCTCCCCTGCTCCTTTCCTCTCTATTTTTTCCGGCTTATTTCTTTCTTATTTTGGTCAACCTCCTTTTCATCATTTACCAATCCCCTTCTCTTCTATTTTTCTACAACTCATATAAACACGCGCATCCCAAAATCCATCTTTTATCTTTATTTTCCGAACAAAAAATTAGGTGGGTCTTTGAAATTTTGTGTTTTAATTTCGATTTTGATTATGAGTTTGTGTTTAGGAAAGTTGAAGGAGTATGTATATGAAAATTTCGAAGTGCAAACTTGAAATTTGTGTAAAATCGAATTTGGTATGATTTTTGATTCATTGTTTTTTTCTTGATAATTGTGTTATGTTAATATAATTGTTGATAATCAATTGTATACGTTATTAGCTTTGTTTTGTGATATTAAGCGTCGAATTTCACAAAGATTAATATGATTTTGAATTTGGCCGGAAAAGTTACCATTTTGATCGGAAAATGAATTATATCATTGATATGTTATTGTTGGGGTCATTTTGGGATTGTGGGAACAATGTAGACTAATTTGATGTGTAAAATTAAACCGAAAAATTCAATTTTTGGCAACATCGGACTTATCGGAATGGTTACCGGATTTTTTGAAGCTCGTCGAAATTTGAAAATTTTCCGGCGAGATTTTTTTTTTTAATATCTGGTGCTCGTTAATTCGACCGTATACGGTCGAATTTAGAACAATATTTTCAATCATATACGGTCGAATTTATATTTTAGGCGGACTTTTCAAATTTTTTCAAAAAATTCAAATTTTTGGGCGGGATTTTCAATTTTTTGGTGAAAAACAAATTCGACCGAATTTGTATTTATATAGTCCCAGTATTTTATGAGATGTTTATTTGTCGGTTTCTGATTTATAAGAAAGTAGTTGTTAGTTGAGATATGTATAAAAGAGGATACATATCTTTATAACATATCTTGTTATTGATAGAGTAGATAATAGTATATAAACATAAAATAAGTTATAATTTTGATTAGTTTTTACACGAGAATCATTGTATCCTAGCAGCTGACAAGAAAATCAGAATTTTTTGAGAGAGTTTTGTAACAGTTTATATCAAATTTAATAAACTGTTTTTGATCTTTTATCCTGATTCTTATTTACTGGTATAATTCACTACTAGAAAAAATACCTTAAACATCGGTTAAAAATCGATGTCTATGTAAAAACGGATTGATGTCTTCGCGACTGATATTAAAGGTATTTTTCATAGACATCGGTTTTTACCCAATGTCTAAAGCAGTCTTACACAACGCTTTGGAAATATTTTTTATGTCTTATTCGCTATTACACAAGCTATTAAGAGGAATTAACATCGATTCTTGATAAAAAAAAACCGATGTCTCTTTGTATATTAAATATCGATTTTAAAACGTTCTGATGTCAATTGTTACTGATTTAGTAAACATGTTTTAAACAAAAATATTTAAATTTTTACTAATGGTTTTACTGAAATTAGACAATGTATTAATCACAAATTTGAAAAAAACTTAATTCTCAATGCTCGACAAATACACACACATATATATATATTACCCTAATTGAATTTAAAATCAACAAATAAAATCTTAATGTGTATACCACTAATGTCAAATACGTCTATCATTCTATCATTAAAAGAAATTACGTTATTCACGGTTTGTAGCCTCCCCCGTACATCCGCTGCTCACCAGCTAGTAGTAATGAACTAATCAAGCTCCTGGTCAACATTTTCCACCCATGAAGCTTGTGGCCATGTAAGGTGTGGTCTATTGTATGCCCTGCCACAACAGAGGAGTTGAAACTCTCTTAGAAGTTGCTCTACTACAAGGTAATCTATAGTATAAATTTTATGTCAAAAGAATACAAATTATTGAACTATACCATATATATTGCAGATGCTATCATGAATCTGTAATGTAAAAATACAAGTACCCAATAGTGGTCCAAACAAAGACAGGCAAGAATTGACAATTCTTGATCAACGCACCAAAGACAGCCACTACTTATGGATATCATAAATTCTGATGTAAACGCATACAAACACTAAAGACGCACAACAGGGGACAAAAAAACAATACACTGCCATAAAAAGGATCTCTATCAACATTGTTACACACTAACAAAATGAAGTGATAAAAGTAAGAAACAAACATGTAAGGATTAATATAAAAATCCAATTATGATAATGAATCCATTGGATTCCATAATATGAGCATTTCAAAATCACGTCTATTCGAGAGAAAGTTGAGATCAGATTCCAACTGTCTAAATTAAGTATCAACTTGTGCAAGGGTAATATGGCATATAATAGTAGTATTTGCATTCCCACCTAGTGTAGGCTGCAAAATGCATGTCAATTTGCTATCACGATAGGGAACGTGACTCCTACATCAGATAAGCAGAGATGTGAAATTATTAGTGAAATTTCACCAAGTGAAACCTACACGTATATGATTTGGACACATAAACCTACCCCTGGCTTTCAGCACCTTCACTTAATTACAGGCAAGCGGTACTATATACTGAAAAAGATTCACATGATATGATCTTTATAATAAAACATTTACCATATAATCTAAAAGAAAAAAATTATAATAACATATTATCCAATCAATATGAAGTCAGTTTCTACAACCTTTCTTGTCCATAATATTTTTTATGGGAAAAAATAATATAACTTTTATATTGTCACAAAACTCAGTACTCCAGAGTTTCCTGGTTGTTTTTAGTCAAATTCTAAATTTATATAATTATTGAGAACTGGCATGTCTTGCCGTTTAAAAAATACAAGGGCAAGCTGCACCTGTAACACTCTGTACCTTATTCATATCATCAAGCTATATTAGAACGTCAGGTAAAACAGCAAGTGATGCCTCATTTTCCCTATCACAAACAGAAAAATTTGATAATGATTAGATGAGACCAGGTTTGTGAGTCACTTAGCAGGTGGCAAACTACAAGAACTCTGCATCTCATGTCAACCCCTGGGTAGAATAACTTGATAAACCAGAAAGCATGTTTACTTTCAAACCACAAATAAACCTTTGTATCTGTGGTCTCACAAGGAGCTACCACTTGTTATTCCAATAATGGAAGAAACAACATAAACATTCCAACTAACCTCTTCCAAATATTAAAACTGCATAAACACAAGAACGTTATCACTAAAAGTTACAGGCATAAAATAATTTTTTCAATTCTAATCCTACACTAAACTATATGCCATGATTTCCTAATCCCCAATGACATAAATGAACACAGAATAGAAAAACTGTAACTCCTGCCTAAATATGTATGCTTATGGGATTAGAACCATAAGTAATTAGTACTTAACTTCATAGAACAGCACATGAAATTACTACCAATTCTACTTAACCTCACGAAATTAAACAATGTTTTAAGAAATTAAAAACTTATGTCACTTTATACATGTTATACAAAAATCAAAACACATAACTAACTAACTTCCGAAAATGGCACATCTATCATCAACAAGACTAAAATAATCAAAACAAAAAAATACTCTGGTTCCTAATAAACAAATTTATAAATAACAATAAGAAATATAATACCTGATCCTCCTTGAGGAAGAGAGTCATCTTAGTCCCTCTACAAATCCGCTCTCCATCTGCATCCCTCGTAACCATAAACGAACCTCCTTCCTGTGACTCCCAAACATACTGGTCATCATCATTGTGTTTGGTAGTCACAATAACCTTCTCTGCAACAAGATAAGCAGAGTATAATCCCACACCAAATTGAGCAATCAAACACAAACCTTATGAAGCTCAATGAATCTCAAAACCTGTTCAAAAAAGGAAAAAACCCATTAAAAATTATGAACAAACCTAGAGTACAAACCTTATGAAGCTCAATGAATCTCAAAACCTTATGAAGCTCAAGAAAAAATATTTAAGACAACTCAAGAAAAAATAGAAAATTAGAGTACAAACCTTATGAAGCTCAATGAATCTCAAAACATGTTCAAAAAAGGAAAAAATCCATTAAAATTATGAACAAACCTAACTGAACAAATTTAACCTAATCGAAAATACAAACCTAAATGAACAAACATAACTGTTCAGGAATTAGGGTTTCTCGTAGATGGAGTTTGATTAATTGATGTTGTTATTCATTTTGGGGTTTAATTAAAACCCTATGTAGTTACAATAAACTGATATGGTGTGTGTGAGAGAGAGAGAGATGGAAGAGAGAGAGGGAGAGAAGCAGAGAGATGGAAGAGAGAGAGAATGAGAACCAGAGAGAGCAGAGTGAGCTCAGAGAGAGAGAGAGCCGAGAGAGTGAGAGTGAGAGAGAGCAGAGAGAGTGAGGTGAGAGAGAGACAAGAAAAGAATTAGGGGGGAAACGTGTTTTTTTTGTTAAGGGGGGAATATTTGGGGAATAAAGGGGGGAAGTTTCCGCGTGTTTTTTTTAATTTTTTTAAGTTAACCATCGACAACGGTTGTAAACTACAACTGATGTCTATAAAATAAAGACATCGGTTATATGAAACCAATGTCTAACTAACATTTCTCATTTTTGAAAAATAACTATAGACAACGGTTATTTTCTCGACCGATGTCTATTATAAGCAGTAACATCGGTTTTAAAATAACCGATGTCTAAAAGAACTTTAACATCCGTCGTCTGAGCAACCAATGTCTAAGGACCGATGTCTATTGACAGAATTCTATTAGTGACTGGGGGATGTGGCTTCTTTCTTAGAGAAGCATATTTTGTATAAGTACTAAGTATTTGAATAACATAGGGGTTTTGAGAACTTTTCACCTATATATATACCTCAAAGTACAGAATACCGAGCAATTGCAGTGAAATTGACTGTAGAAGCCTGACTCGGTTGAAGTCCTTGAGTTAACTCACTGAGTTTCATCGTTGAGTTGTCCAGTTTTGATGCGGCCACCATTGATTTGAGCTTGATCTTCATGAGAAGAGCAAGGAATCGTCTTTACTCGCTTAGAATCATCACCGGAGATGCATAATCGCCATTGATGAACTGAAGAGCTTCGAAACGATGACTGAATGATTGATTTGAAGTTCGGACTACTGAAATAAGTGTTTTACATCGTGCTTAACACTATATCACTGAGAAGACGCATAGATTTGATTGAATATTGAGAGAGAGAGAGAGAGAGAGAGAGAAAAAGAGCATCTATGAAGAACAAATTAGGGTTTGAGAGATTGAGTGATTTCGGAATAGAAATATTAAGTTTATGTATATGAATCAAGAGAGAAAAACATGGATAATAAGAATTCGTGATCGATTTGTATCAACAAACAAGGATTTGACCTGAATTTTTGATTAAAAATTAGGGTTTTAGTCGGGTTTGGAAAAGGGGAAATCAAAATGAGAGTATTATTGAAAGAGATATGTTCTAAGTCCAATCATGTATGAGGATTTAGGAATAACTTTTATGTAATCTATTTTGATTTCATTGATATTAATAAAAGACTTGTTTTGTTTTTATTGCGGGCTCTATCTATTTAAATGTTTAAATAAGATATACCACAGTTTAGAGTAAAGCTTTTTATGGATTGTGATGAGATCATAATAATGAGACCTAAAAGATGATAACTCTAAACTTAAATAGTTCCTGGTCGTAGGATTACTAACTGGTAATTAATAATCCACAAAGATCGGTACATACTATGCTTGCTTCATTATGAAGGATGTCTGTTCTCATAGATATTTGTGTGGTGACACTATAGCTAGTATGTAGGTGCTTATTATAGAATAAGTTTACTGAACATGACTGACACAGCTGAACAACTGATGGAGTTCACTCACGTGTCAGCAGTTGTTCACATAGTGATAGTTGTACAAGTATCCTTAGACTTGAGGTCATCATAGTCATCTTGTGTACACTAAACTATGTTTTGGTTTAGTTCTTAGTCTCAAGAGACAATTATAAGGGCTCTACTGGGTATAGGAATTTGTACACGAAGATAGTGTATGATCAATAAAGAATCTACCCATTCTAGTGTAGGAAGAGAATGTTCAATGCTGATCCACTTATGTTAGTTCAGGAATCTCTGGCCAGAGTGAATGAAATTAGAAAGGAGTTTCTAATTTACATTAAATAGAACTAAGCATAGTGAATGGGAAATCAAGTGATTAAATAAGATAGGCTTGACACAAGTTCCATGCCTTGTATTTAATCGTGACATTGCAGGGTAGAAAGAATTAATTATACGGTAACTACTCACTGAATAGGTTCTTGGTATTCTAAGCAGTGAATTCGTATTATCCGGATAGTCGCGATATGTTGAGAAGTATCCCTCACGATGTAGAATAAATAAGATTAATTAATTAATCATATTTAATGAATTAGAGAATTTATATCAATAATGATAAAATAGTTTTATTATTATTTATATCTACTACCGGCTTAATATTGAACCTATAGGGTCACACCATAAAAGAGAATGATTTAATTGTGGAGAAATTAATTAATAATGGTTGATAATTATTAATTTATGAAATAAATAATTAATTGGCAAGTTTAATAATTGATTAAATGAGATTTAATTGATTATAAATTAATTAAGAAAAAGTTCTTAATATTATTAATTAAGAATTTAATTTTTGGAAATTAAATCAAGTGAGAGAATTATTTCTAAAGTGTTTAGAAAAAGGATTAATAATTAAAAGGTGTTTTATTTATTAGTGAGAATAATAAAGGGTTAATAATAATAATATTTTATGGGAAAATTTTCAGCTGAAAATTTTGCCTATAAATATACTATTATAGACCCTAATTTTGCCTCAACCAAAAAGATTTACAAAACCCTAATTCTCTCCATCTCCTCCTCCTTCATTACATCGTTTTCTTGGTGGATACCGGTGGAGTACTTCACACTTGAGGAGCAGCTGCTAAAGATCTCCGTTCATCATTTTTGGATCGCTATTAAAGACCTACATCTTTCCATTAATGTAAAGCTTCTTAAGGTAAACATACTGAACTACAAATTAAATATTATTTTTTGCATGGATCCTGAGGAGGGTTTCGTTTTTTTTTAAGATTTAAATTTACGTTTTCGCTGCGTTTATGTGCTAAAAACCCTTCAATGGTATCAGAGCTACTTTCGAAAAGTTTTTAATTCATTTATGTGTTTAACTATTTTCGATATATGAGCATGTACGTGATTCACCATGATTTGATGTTGATATAATATGCTTATATATGTATGGTTTTGAATATATGAAATTCATGTGAGTTATATAATCATAAGATGATTATGTAATCTGTATATATACTGATATATACATGATTTATGTTTGTTCTAATTATGAAAATGATATTAGATACGGATTCTGAATTGGCTGGTGCAGATTTGCTGAAATCTGGGTCTAGTGTTCGATTTACGCAAACGAATACCCTATTACATAGGTAAACGAGCATCTGAACAAAACTGATAGCTTAAGCTATCAACGACTCGTCTGTAAGGCATTTGACGTCGTTTACTGCCCGCAAACAGTGATTCTTGTTTTTCTGATTTGATTCTGATTTTTCTGATTTTTATCATATTTTTCATTTTATGATTAGATCATGGGTAATATGATATGTTAAGATCAGATTATGTGTTTTAACATGCTTTTATGTGTTGTATGAGCATGGTGGATGGTTATGGCCTTTCGACCTTAGTGTAATGGTTTTGGTTTTGGTTTTAAATACGACTTGCATGTCGTCAATCTTTGTAATCATAAATCTCGAATGTAACTCGAGTTATTCTTGTAAGTTCATTAGATTAGTTTTACTTTCAATCATGTAATGTAATTGAAGACTCAAGAAGGCTATCCAATGGAGGTGATACAAAGAAGAAGACGAGGCATACAAGAAGTCTAAACAAAGAAGAAGACTTATATAATAAGTAGTTGTATTTATTTCCATCACCATATTAGATTGACCTTGATCTTTATCATGAGCTTGATAAAGATCACAGAGGATGGGGCCATAACCAAACACATTTACTTTATTGCACTTTGCATTTACTTGTTTATTTAATTTTATATATGAGATATATGCCTATGTTTACCATGCGATGATAGATTTAGGTGAACTTAAATCAATATAAGGCGTGCTCTAGAAAATCTAGAATAGGAATCGTTTATTTCCTTAACAATAAATATTATGATTACGATCATGAGATTCTTGTGTTTATGAAACACGTAATTGAATATGAATTTTCAATATTGAGAGAAAGGATGATTCTGTCAACAACATATTTTTATCTGTAAGAAAGGGTTATTAAGTGATGCCTCTTGACAATGCTCCACCCGATCTGGGAATCATCTGATTATCGATTATTGATTTGAAATATTTAATTTAAAAGGAAGAATCTCTTTATAATATGATTATTATTGTAACGTAATATAATCTCTCTAAAATTAAATAATATCAAGTAGTAATTGGCCAATGACACAACGGGCTTGTGTTAGTCATAGCCTTCCAACATGGTAGAAAGTGGTTCTTATTTCTAAATCATTGTCGTTTCGTGCTACAGCCGAGGGCTTTGATTTCGAAATAAGAAATACTTGTCTATTACATAGAGATGTGTACATTGAATTAGAATCTAAATGTCGGTATGTGCTATAGCCGTGGGCCGTTGGAGACTGATTTAATTGTACGAAATATTGGGTTAGATTTGACTTAGAATATTGAGTTTGTCGTGCCACAGTCGTGACTTAATTATTCAAGAGGCTAAACTTATATTAGGGAATAACATAAGATGTAATTGACAAGAGTTGTCTGCTTATTGAACATCACATGACGTTTCGTGCCACAGCCGAGGTTGTGTGATGGAATGTAGGATCCCTATTCCCACTAGCATTATGAATGCTTAATTTTCACTTAGGGGGTTGAAAAAATTAGATAAACTAGTGGGAGACACTTATGAATAAAGACCCGATTCATACAGTGTTTTGAAATGAAATTGAATATTTGCTAAGTGTTGTTATGTGTTTATCATTTACAGATTTACTATATTCGTCATGTCTTCTGCACTATCACTCCGGAGCATAATAGATGCTCACAAGTTGACTGGTCCTAATTTAGCTGTTTGTTTTCACTGTTACAAGTTGGGGCACTGGAAGAGGAACTGTAAGGTTTACCTTGCAGAATTGAAGAAGAAGGGTAGTGAGACTATCGCTTCTGATTCAAGCATGTTCATGATCGAAGTTAATATGTCACTAGGTCAAATTTCTACTTGGGTATTAGATACCGCCTATGGTTCTCATATTTACAATTCGTTGCAAGGACTAAAGGGAAGTAGGACTCTTGAAAAAGATGAGGTGATTCTACGTATGGGCAATGGAGCAAGGGTTGCGGCCATATCTGTACGATCATTTAGTTTACATATGCCTACGGGCAAGACTATTATTTTGAATAATTGTTATTACGTTCCCTCTATTGTGAGGAATATTGTTTCTATTCCTATGTTGGATGTGGATGGTTTTTCATTTATTATTAAGAATAATGAATGTTCTATCCTTAGAGATAATGTTCTTTTTGGACGTGGCATTTTAAATAATGGTCTGTATGTATGTGACATAGAGCATGATTTACTTCAGATTGAACAAACTAATAAAAGAAAATGAGATGATGAAAATCTGACCTATTTATGGCACTGTAGGCTAGGTCATATTAGTGAAAATAGACTACGGACATTGCATAAGGAAGGGTTACTTGACCCCTTTGATTTTGAATCATATCCTACATGGAGTCTTGTCAATTGGGTAAAATGACCAAATCTCCATTTAGTGGACATGGAGAGAGGGCTGCAGATTTGCTAGGATTGGTACATACAGATGTATGTGGACCAATGTCTACGCAAGTCATGGGTGGATTTTCGTACTTCATTACTTTCATAGATGATAGATCTAGATTCGGATATGTGTATTTGATGAAACACAAGTCTTAAGCCTTTGAAAATTTCAAAGAATATAAACATCAAGTGGGGAAACAAACCAAACACAGTATTATAACTCTTTGATCAGATCGAGGTGGTGAATACTTGAATGGAGAGTTTCTAGATTATCTCAAAGAAAATGGTATAATCTCCCAGTGGACTCCTCCATATACTCCACAGTTAAATGGGGTATCTGAAAGGAGAAATCGAACTTTGTTAGACATGGTTCGGTCCATGATGAGCTATGCGAATCTTCCAGTATTCCTATGGGGTTATGCATTAGAAACCTCAGCATATTTACTGAATAAGGTGCCTTCCAAATCTGTTCCTCAAACTCCATATGAGATATGAAAAGAAAGGAAACCGAATCTTAAACACGTTAAGATTTGGGGATGTCCAGCTTATGTCAAGAAAGTTGACCCAGATTAGCTAGAATCTCGATCCGTAAAATGTAATTTTATGGGATATCCTAAAGAGACTTTGGGGTTTACTTTTACACCGATCATCGGGTGTTTGTCTCCAGACATACTACCTTCTTGGAAAAGGAGTTTATCCTTGAAGGAAACAGTGGGAGCAAAATTGAACTTGATGAAGTTCAAGAAGCACAAACTACTACGGATCAAGTGGAAACACATGTTCAGACTGAACAACCTTCTGTGGAACTGCCCATTCGTAGGACAGGGAGAGTATCTCACCAACCTGAGAGGTATTATGGCCTTGTCATTGAGAATGACAATGAGTTGTCAATCATTGATGATGACGACCCTGTGACCTATAATGAGGCTATGAGTAGTACTGTTGACTCGGAGAAATGGCATAGTGCCATGAAATCCGAAATGGAATCTATGTATACCAACCAAGTATGGACTCTGGTTGAGGCGCCTGAAGGTGTTAAGCCTATTGAGTGCAAGTGGGTATACAAAAGAAAGATTGGAGCATATGGCCCGGTGGAGACCTATAAGGCCAGGCTCATGGCAAAAGGATTCAAACAAAGGCAAGGGATTGATTTTGATGAAACTTTTTTGCCTGTAGCCCTGTTAAAATCAATTCGGATTTTGCTTGCGATTGCTGCTTACTACAACTATGAGATCTGGCAAATGGACGTGAAAACGGCCTTCCTCAATGGGGAACTTGAGGAGGAAGTGTATATGACACAGCCAGAGGGTTTTCTTTCCAAGGGAAATGAACACCTAATGTGTAAGCTGCTGCGAACCATATATGGTTTAAGGCAAGCTTCTCGTAGATGGAACATCCGTATTGATGAGACAATCAATGAGTTTGGTTTTATCAAAAACATAGATGAACCATGTGTCTACAAGAAGGTTAGTGGGAGCGCGGTAACATTTCTTGTATTGTATGTGGATGACATACTTCTTATAGGAAATGATAAATCGATGCTACAATCAGTCAAAGTATGGCTATCAAAGAACTTCACCATGAAGGACTTGGGAGAAGCATCCTACATTCTCGGTATGAAGATCTATAGAGATAGATCTAGAAGAATGATAGGTCTTACCCAGGGTACATACATCCATAAAGTGCTTAAAAAGTTTAGCATGGAAAACTCCAAAAGAGGTCTCATACCGATGAGCCATGGAGTGTCCCTTTCCGAAAAAATGTCTCCTAAAACACTTGAGGAAAGAGAGCGTATGAGTAAGATTCCTTATGCTTCAGCAATAGGATCTATCATGTACGCGATGTTGTGTACAAGGCCTGATGTTGCTTATTCAATTAGTGTGACGACCAGATATCAGTCCAATCCAGGTGAAGACCACTGGAAAGCAGTGAAAAACATCCTTAAGTACTTGCAAAGGACTCTGGACATTTTTCTTGTTTTTGGTGGTGAATCTTAGTTGAAAATAGAGGAGATGTCAACATCGAGAGAGCTGACACACATAACAACGTAGCAGACCCACTCACAAAGTCGCTTTCTCAGAGTCACTTTCATCGTCATAAAGACAAGATGGATATTAGATACCAGAGTGATTGGCTTTAGTACAAGTGGGAGATTGAAAGAGATATGTCCTAAGTCCAATCATGTATGAGGATTTAGGAATAACTTTTATGTAATCTGTTTTGATTTCATTGATATTATAAAAGATTTGTTTTGTTTTTATTGCGTGCTCTATCTATTTAAATGTTTAAATAAGATATACCACAGTTAAGAGTAAAACTTTTTATGGATTGTGATGAGATCATAATAATGAGACCTAAAAGATGATAACTCTAAACTTAAATAGTTCTTGGTCATAGGATTACTAACTGGTAATTAATAATCCGCAAAGATCGGTACATACTATGCTTGCTTCATTATGAAGGATGTCTGTTCTCATAGACATTTGTGTGGTGACACTATAGCTAGTATGTAGGTGCTTATTATAGAATAAGTTCACTGAACATGACTCACACAGCTGAACAACTCATGGAGTTCACTCACGTGTCAGCAGTTGTTCACATAGTGATAGTTGTACAAGTATCCTTAGACTTGAGGTCATCATAGTCATCTTGTGTACACTGAACTATGCTTTGGTTTAGTTCTTAGTCTCAAGGGAAAATTATAAGGGCTCTACTGGGTATAGGAATTTGTACACAAAGATAGTGTATGATCAATAAAGGATCTACCCCTTCCAGTATAGGAAGAGAATGTTCAATGTTGATCCACTTATGTTAGTTCAGGAATCTCTGGCCAGAGTGAATGAAATTAGAAAGGAGTTTCTAATTTACATTAAATAGAACTAAGCATAGTGAATGGGAAAGCAAGTGATTAAATAAGATAGGTTTGACACAAGTTCCATGCCTTGTATTTAATCGTGACATTGCAGGATAGAAGGAATTAATTATACGGTAACTACTCACTAAATAGGTTCTTGGTATTCTAAGCAGTGAATTCATATTATCCGGATAGTCGTGATATGCTGAGAAATATTCCTCACAATGTAGAATAAATAAGATTAATTAATTAATCATATTTAATGAATTAGAGAATTTATATAAATAATGATAAAATAGTTTTATTATTATTTATTTCTACTACCGGCTTAATATTGAACCTACAGGGTCACACCATAAAAGAGAATGATTTAATGGTGGAGAAATTAATTAATAATGGCTGATAATTATTTATTTATGAAATAAATAATTAATTGGCAAATTTAATAATTGATTAAATGAGATTTAATTGATTATAAATTAATTAAGAAAAAGTTCTTAATATTATTAATTAAGAATTTAATTTTTGGAAATTAAATCAAGTGAGAGAATTATTTCTAAAGTGTTTAGAAAAAGGATTAATAATTAAAAGGTGTTTTAATTATTAATGAGAATAATAAAGGGTTAATAATAATAATATTTTATGGGAAAATTTTCAGCTGAAAATTTTGCCTATAAATATACTATTATAGACCCTAATTTTGTCTCAACCAAAAAGATTTACAAAACCCTAATTCTCTCCATCTCCTCCTCATTCATTACATCATTTTCTTGGTGGATACCGGTGGAGTGTTTCACACTTGAGGAGCAGCTGCTAAGGATCTCCGTTCATCATTTTTGGATCGCCATTAAAGACCTCCATCTTTCCATTAACGTAAAACTTCTTAAGGTAAACATACTGAACTACGAATTAAATATTATTTTTCACATGGATCCTGCGGAAGGTTTTGTTTTTTTTAAGATTTAAATTTACGTTTTCGCTGCGTTTATGTGCTAAAAACCCTTCAATTATTCTTCTTAATTTTCCAGGAAATGACTTTTCAATTTTGTTGTTAAAGTTACAACGAGAGGATTTGACCTGAATTTTGTTGCTAATTTATAAGATACTTTATAAATACTATCATAAATCACTCCTTTAACGAATACCTAAATTTTAGAAATCAAAATTAATTGTTTCCTTTATTTAAAGTATATGTTACTTTTTATTATTTTAATAATTTTCAAAAAATTAAAAAATTATTATATCATAAAAATATCATAAATATATCTTATCATTCCCCTATTAATTATTTGTGTTAGACCAATGTTATAATTTAAATCATTTATTTCTTTTTTTTAATAAATATTATTTTTAACATTTAATTATGAGAAATAAATAAATTAAACAATATGTAAATACTGTAAAATGATCAATATATATCAACTAATTAATGGCTTGTTAAGTTTTATAAAGCGTTCAATTTATCAATATAATATTATATATCACTACACAAATATTATTGACTTCTAAAAATAAATCAAATATATATTTCAATTATTATTTCATTAATATCTAAATAATTATTAATTAGTTAAATTAAATAGAAAATCATCTTTATATATATGTCATTTTGGTAACACATTATAACTATACGACAACATCAAAAAAGAGGGGTTGCGATAGACATTTGTTTAGAATGCTACTATTACACTTTTCTTTGCAACCCCGGGATGAAGGGTTGCAGCATGCAATCTATGGCCTAGTGGACCTTTTCTGGTAATGATTTACAGAAAATATACTTTTTATGAACTTTAGGTATTCAAAGTATTTTCTAATATAAACTATAATAAGTATGAAGTTCTCTAGAACCATCATCTAAAATACATCAAGATGTTTTCCAAGTAAGTTTATCTTCTTGTCTTAAATATATATTCATAGATTAGTTTACTTTAAATAGATCAATTTATCATTGTAAACCAACATACCAGTAAAGGATAATTTAAGAAGCTGAAGATCCATACATGGAACCATAATGCATGTTCATTACATGATTAAACAATTGTTTTTAGCAAAAACTATCAATATAAGTATCAAAATAAGTACATGTAGAGATGGACCAAGACTGACCATGTATCTTCCTACTTAAACACCTGTTTGACATGAATAAGTGTTGCGTGAGAATGCTCTAAGTAAACGTGAGGATCTGCTGGGAAGATACATGACATCAGGATCTTCCATTCGTCAGGATCTGCATAGCATCAGGATGTGGCGTCAGGATATGGACAACCATCAAGATATGACTGGTTATCATGATAACAAGATAAATCAGTATCTATTGATTTATATAGTCCCAATATTTGAGGAGGTGTTTATTTTCCGATTCCTGATTTATAAGAAAGTAGCTGTTAATTGAGATATGTATAGAAACATGATAAATATCTTTATAACATACCTTGTACATCATAATTTCTTGAGAAAGTTTTGTAACACTTTATATCAGATTTAATAAACTGTTATTAATCTTACATCCTGATTTTGATTTAATGATATAATTGTATCCAACCCTGCTGTAATAATTATATCTTTACAGGCAACAAGTGGTATCCGAGCAACTATTTTATTTTTAATCAGAAAAGATCAAATATCTCATGAAATAAGTATGAAAGTATGAAAATACCAATCTTGAAAAAGGTTGACTACTCAATATGGAGGTGAAGATGATATTGTTTCTTGAATCTACCGATTGTAATTATCTTCACATAATCAATGATGGACCACCTTATCTAGAAAAGGTTGTTCCACTTACCCCAACTGTTCCTGAGCACTATGTGAGAAAGGAAAGATCATAATGGTCTGTTGAAGATAAAGTTTTTATGCTTAAGGATGCCAATGTGAGGAACATTATACGTAACAATTTAGACACTTTTATTGCAAACAGGGTGATTGTCTCCAAGATTGCAAAGGATATATGGGATGCACTTGAGACACAATCTCAAGGAACTATGGTTATTAAGAAGAATAATAGAGTTGTTCTTATTCAAGAGTATGAACAGTTGGAAGAAAAATATGATGAGTCGCTTACTAACACTTATGACAGATTCCTGATACTACTGAATGATTTGTCATTGACTGGAAAGGAGTATGATAGAGAAGACTCTAACACCAAGTTTCTTAGAGCTCTTCCTGAAGAATGGGATACTCAAATTTCTATCATCAGACACTAGTATGACTTAGATCAACAGTTATTGGATGAAATCTGATAAGAAATAAATAAACATTGATTACGTAATTAATATCACATTAATTACACCCGGTTTGGGCTACAAGTAAAGCCCATTTAAAAAGGGCCCAAAACCCTGAATATTAATTAATTTCATAATTAATTAATAAGGGTAAAATCAACTGATAGGTAGAGTCCAAATAAAAATATAATCCCTTGGAGATTGAACTCCAAGAAACCTCATAGGATAAGGAATTAATTTCCTACATCCTAGGACTCCAAAGTCCATTCTAAATCTGAGACTTGCTCACCAAGTCTCCTAGCCTTAGTCCAATTCAAGGACATCCAATGCCTCTATAAGGGGACTCATCCCATATATCAGAACTACGTTTTTGACTTGATCCTTAACACACAGCAAGGTACGTAGGCATCTTGTGAAGGCAGATTGAGTCACGAAGCACGAGAGAAGTCTAAAAGAGCCTTGAAGCTCACGAACCCTAGCTATAAAAATACCCTAGTTTTTTATCCATAACATTTGGCGCCATCTGTGAGAAAGTATAACAATAACCATGGTACATACATACATATCTAAAATCCATATGCCTAATCATACGTACGGTTGGATCACTGGGAAAAAAATTAAATGTATAACCCTAAACAACCCAAAAATATTTCGCTCCTTTGAACATTTTCGCTGCTTCGTTTTGTAAACGATTTTACTGTTTATAAATCTTTTCTTTTCCAAATTTTTTTCTCAGTTTCCTTTCGCCATAAAATGACTTTCCACTTTTAAAAATATATTTTATCGAAACGTTTCGATATTTATTATTTTTTTCGTAATAAATATAATTTATCTAAATGTAAGAGAAACACGAGAATGTAAGTGTAATCAACTAATTTTTTTGAATTTCACTACTAAAATCAATATATCTTTAGGTCTTTAGAGTTTGTTCAACAAAAATGTGACAAATGATCAATAAAAAACACGAAAATGCACATTTTTCTTTGTTTTTGATCATTTCCTACCAATACTGGTAGACATAACGTTTATTTTAGGTCACTTCCTAACAATACTGGTAGGAATTGATTATTTTATTTTGGGTCATTTACTACCAATTCTAGTAGGATTTGAGATAATACTAGTAGGTTTCATGTCAGAAACTATGCAAACCGGTATTTTCCTACAAACATTTTCCTACCATTACTGGGGGATAGGTTTTCCAGCATAATGGTGGGAATTTAACACGTTGGTAGGCTTTGAGTAGTAGGAAATAACCTTGGTAGGTTTTGTATGGTAAGAAATACTACTTTCTATTTTGTAAATTTACCCCAAAATTTATTAAATAGGTAGTAGCAAAAATTCATACACAATAGTAAAAATTAACTAACATTTTTTAATATAGAGAATGTAGAAAGTTCACCACTAAAATTCAATACTAGTATAATTAAAGTTCAAAATTCCGGATTTGAATTACTTATCAATAAATATATTCAAAACCTTCGGTTTTTTCATCCTTTTCTTCTTCTTCTATTCCTCTTTCATCATCTTCATCCTCCTCCTCTTCTTCTTCTTCCCCTTCTCCTTCAATTTCTTCGTCTTCTTATAATTCTTCATCTTCTTCTACTTCATCTTCAACATCTTGAGTTCTATCAATTCGAATCGGATCATATTGTATGAAATCAATGAAAAAAGATGATGAAGACGCATTTGATACATTCTCTTGAAAGGCATCTTCATTGGTGCATTGGTAGTTTCATCAATAGGATGGTTTTTGTAATTCACAACGGTATACAAATTGCTTTGAGGATTCAATACACTAGGAGCATAGTATACTTGAATTGCTTGACTAGCTAAAATAAATACTTCATTCGACTTTAACCTTGATTTCATATAAATAGTCACAATTCAACCTTCCATTTGTGCTCTATTTCCAACCTTATCTTTCATATGCTTCAACAATCGCTCAAAAGGGTACATCCAATGATAGTAAACCGGTCCTCCGAGTCTACATTCTTCAATCAAGTGTATAAGTAAGTGTTCCAAAATATCAAATAAAGCCGGTGGAAAGACGGTTTCGAGCACACACATTGTCCTCACCACACATTTTTCCAAGATTTCCAAATCTTCGCGTAGTAAAACGAACGAGCAAATATCAAGAAAAATATTTGGGAGGGCGGTGAGAGCTTCCACAATATAAGATGGAAAAAGTTCATGAAAAGCAAGAGGCATTAACTTTTGCATGAAAATATGACAATCATGCGATTTGAAACCGGTAATTCTTAAAGTATCCCATTTGATACAACGGGATATATTCGAGACACATCCATCAGGAAGTTTAAGTTTAGAGATCTAATTACAAAAAGTCAAAGTTGAGTTATGGTAATTTTATACGGTGTTTTAGGCATTTTCCTATTTTCATCAATCCACAAATCACGTCGCACCCCTAGATGTTTGAAATCCGCCCTTGATTTATTTTTATCTTTAGTCTTGTCTCGATCATTTATAATTGTGTAAAATAAATTCTCAAACACAGTCTTCTCAGTATGCATGATATCAATACAATGTCGTAGATCGTGAGAAGCCCAATACGGAAGTTCCCAAAACATTGAAACGTGGGTCCAATGATGATCTACCCCATAGCCCCTAGGCTTGAATTTATGAAAAGTATTTCCGGGTGGATCAAAATCTATTTGTAATAAAGAATCAAGTAAAGTCTCACCCTTGGTACGATCATCAAATACCTCAAGCTCCGTTGTAGCATATTTTTTATTCTTCTGCCGTAAAGGATCATTTTTATCCAAAAAAATTGATATGTTCTATAAAAACAACATTTTCCAGAATTCTTGAGCTGGAAACCTTGTAAATTTCCAACACAAACTGGACATCCCATCTTCCCTTTTGTTGATCATCCACTAAGCAAACCTAAAACGGGAAAATCACTAACTGTCCACATAAGTGCCGCCTTCTTGATAAAAAATTTCATACACATAAATAATTCATTCCTAATGTTGATCATAAGTTTCAACTCCGCTTTGCCACAAAATAAATAATTCATTCATAAGGGGCCTTAGTAACACATTGAGATTTTTTTTTGGATTATCCGGACAGGGAATTAGTCGTGTCATAAACATGAACGATCTTTTCATACACATAGAAGGAGGTAGATTATAGTCGACCAGACAACCGGCCACAATGTATACACATTATTTCCGAAATTTCCGAATGGATTGAAACCATCACTCCATAATCCAGGTCGAACGTTACGAAACTCCTTAGCAAAATATGGGTATTGCTTATCAAAAAATTTCCATTCATCTCCATCCGAGAGGTGAGTTATTTCTCCCTCTTTTACTTCTCTATTTTTGTGCCAAGTTATATGTTTAGCCGTATGGTCCGACATGTATAACCGCTGTAAACGAGGAATAAGCGAAAAATGTCTTAAGACCTTCTTCGGTATTTTTCTCCCATTTTTCCACAACACATCTTTGTAACGATCCTCTTTACAAATGTCACAAACAACTTTTTTTTCGTCGTTATTATAAAATAACATACAATTATTCTAGCACACGTCAATTTTTTCATATCCCAATTTCAAATTTTCACCATTTTCTTCATTGCATATTAAGAAACCGGTAGCTTATGGCCTTGTGCCAACACTTCACCAATAATATCAAGCAGTAAATTAAAAGATTTCTCACTACAACGAGATACGTCTTTGAAGTGCAATAATCTCGTAGTAAAAGAGAGTTTTGTGTAATTTTTGTTATCGGGATAAATAGGAGCTCTCGACTCATTGGCATCGATATAGAATGGAGAAGCATCAAAATTTGGAGATTCTTCGACATCATTCGAACTACTACCACCCTTCGTATCATTGAAACTATAAAAATCTTGCCCGACTCTATCTAGTAACAACCCATACATATCCACCGGATGTTCCACAATTGATGATGCACGTCGTTAACGACGTGGTTATCGTCGAGACTCCGTTATTGATTTTTTCTCACCATGTAAAGTCCATCTCGTATAGGATTCAAAAAATCTGGAACCATACAAGTGAAATTTTATGGTATTTAAATTTCCCCACCTATTTTTACAATTCTTACAAGGACAAAATGTCTTATCATTGGTCAAACCAAACCTTCTTTCCGAATCTAAAAATTCTTCTACACCATTTTTTTACTCTCCCGTCAATGTAATGCGATCACTTTTCATACGGCGAAACATCCAATCACAATTTACATTTGACTTCAACAATATCAACAAACTACATTTCAATTTCACTTCACCATAAATTCACTATAAATCATACAAACTGTATAAATCAACATATCTAATATATATGCATAAATTCATCAATATTATTTGGTCAAAATAGATACAAAACATATACATGCACACAAATCACACACAAAGTTCACTTTAACTACAATGAGATTAAATGATGAGATTGATGAAAAAACTTCTTCGTTTTCTTCTTCCTCTTCCTAATCTTTGTTTTTTTTCTTAAATTTTTATCTTATCTTCAATACATTAACACCACAGAATACAAAAGCAAAAAGGTGGTGGGTCCATTTTTAAATCTGGACATTTTTTCCAACCATAATTGGCAGGAAAAATCTTTCAGCTGGCGGACCTCATTTCCTACCAATATGGGTAGGAAAAAATCCTGAATTATTAAAAAGTTTCCAACGTAAAAATAATAATATTTATTTTGGATAATACGAGGACTGCTGATATGGAGGGTGGGGTCATATCAATATTAAGATTTCATCATTTTCTACCAATATTGGTAGGTTTTAAGTTCTTACCAATCTGGTAGGAAATATCTCTAAAATGATTAATTTTAATGTAAAGTTTAATTAATTTAAAAGGCTGAGAGCTGACAACATGGATGGTGGGGTCATTTTGGTATCATTTTCGATCAAAACCTGATGACATGGATGGTGGGGTCATTTTGGTATCATTTTTCGATTAAAACATACCAATATTGGTAGGTAGTTCCTACCAATATTGGTAGGCTTTGGTGGTTGCGTGTACAAGTTCTGGCCCCCGGAGCAATTCCCACCCGAATTCGACTTGATAGGAAATAATAGAGCAATTCGTATCAGAATTCCTTGACAGTGGAAATATTGAATGTTTCCTCTAGTCACTCAATCTAGAGATCAGTTTAATGAGTGAAAATTATTATTAAAAGGGTATCACAATATATTAAAAGTATAATTTACCATATATATTCATAAAAATATGAGTTATATTATATTATTAATATAATAAAAATAAGGTGGATAATAATTAAGTATTATGAAAGAACAAATTATGTCAACTTCAAATTTTCAAATATCGTATCTGATTGTAACATATATCTCCCTCAAGCCTACACCTCTTCAATATTTTTATTAGATCCCATTAACTTATCGAACTTTTTTTCCATTTTTTTACATTTTTTATTTTTCACGTATCAGTCAAATCAATAATTTAGGTGGATCGGAGGGAACAAGACATTTGATAAAATATGAATGGAAACTTGATTATAAAGTAAATATTTTACATTATTTAATTTGAATGAAATACTAATATTGAAAATATAAAAATTAAAAACATTAAAAACATAATTAATAACATAATCATAATTAATAATAAATATAAGCTTGTTTTAAAAAATTAAATAAGATCAGCTATTTTATTTTAAAAACATCTCTTGAGCCATGTAATTGTTGAGCCAAAGAAAACCTACAATTTACTCATATTTATATAGCAAACTACATAATTTTCTTAAATCAGAGTCAGACCATGAAACTTTAACAAACTCAAGAAAGCAAATAATTAGGGAATGTAGGTTTCTGGCTCAAGAATCGTATGCAATAAACCACTGGCCATCCACTTTATCTTGGTGGAACATTTATGTTTGAGCCTCCACTCCTTGGTTTTACCAGTACCACCAAAAGTAATATTGGAAGAATTATAAGTAATAAGTAAAGATATAAGCCCAAAGCTAGTATTTGCATGGCTCTAGAAGTACTTGAACTTGCAAGCTCTGGATTTCTATGCTAAATTGAATACATGCTCTGTCTTTATATAGTGTCCATAACTCTGATTATTAATCAAAATAGTCAACAAACTGTAATGATCATCTCAATTTTTACAATCATAATTAAATGATATACCTCACTTGATTTTTATATTTAAATTCTTTGTTATGTAGTATGTTCTTAGTTATTTGGAATAGAATCTGGATATTTGATAATACTTTGTAGTTATAGTTTTTACTATGTATTATATTTTAAAAGATAATTTGAAGCTCTTTATTTTATAAATTCAATAGTAACAATATGATACAAAAAATTGAACTCCTCTGCTTTGGAAATTAAGATACCTTAATTATTTAAGAATTTTCCAAACTATCTCTTATATATACCTATTCTACTTTGAATATGTTAAATATCATCAATATTTTAAATTCTATTACATGTAGGATAAAATTCTGTATATAAGATAATTAATTTTTTTAATATTAAATTAATTTAATAAAGTGTTTTGATGCGTTTCAACGTGAAGATTGGGTAGTTTTTTTATAATTTTCTCTCTTATTTGTATTATATAATAGGATATAATTAGCGCAATTGGACCTCTTCATGTTACCTGGGATGAAGTATGACACCTCTGTAGGAGTAGACAACTTATTAATGAATATGTGGTTGCAGTACTAGTAAACACATTAGATTTTTCAACTGCTTCATCTGTTTATGTGTCATTCTTGTAGGTGTAACAATAAAGCTCATTGATCATAGAAGATTTAAGTGGTCATAGTGAGATATATACCTATACATGTCATTTGTGGATCCATAATAAATAATAAATATTCCCGGAGAACACGTTTATAAATATTCAGCCTTTATTAAATTAGGTGAGTAGAAATGAACTTTTGATTCAGAAGAAGATAATGGGCCTGTTTGGCATGCTACTTATAAGCCACTTATGACTTATAAGCCCTTAACAGCTTATAGACGAGTGTTTGTCGACCCAACTTATAAGCTGAATTTACAATTTATAAGCTGATAAGTTGAAAGTTGGCAGTGACATACTTTTTTCCAACTTATTTTCATTTTTTCACTTTTTTCTAAAGTTTTGATTTTAAAATATAAATTTTTAAATATTTTCTAATTTAAGATTCATGAACTAAGATAATTATATTTAATAATTATTTGTTTTAATTCATTTAAGTAAAAAAAATTCTGACTTATAAGTAAATTTATCCAAACACTTATAGAACTTATAAGTATTTATCAACTTATTACTTATTTCGCACTTAATCATTTTAAGTCATAAGTTACTTATTTTAAGATTTACCAAACGGGCACAATATCCTGACATGCAACTAGCAAGTGCAACATTATGATATCTATTATATTTCAAGATATGAGTGACAACATAATTTTAGACAAGATTTCTAAGTGATTACAGTGATATTTACCTATACATTTGTGGATACATAAATAATAAATTGATTTATTATTCATTTTTTTCTATTAATTGGTTACATTAGGAGATAAAATCAGCAAGGGTACAAGAGTTTAACCAGTGTACCAATATGTTAATTTTTTATTCATTTATTATTCAAAAATATTTAACTACTTTATTCATTGATTTTCATTAACTAGGAATGTTATACTTCTTTGTGATCATCAATACTAAACTATATATCAATGAATAGTGATAGTTAGTTTTATAAATTTTGAGATTCTAATATTACGATAAAAATTGATTTAGTATATACTAGCTTTACAATTCCTGTGATTCATTAATATTTTTATATTATTTAAAATTATAATAAATTTTGTTTAGTTAAAATTAAATAGTATATAATTACTTAGCAAAAAAAAAATAGTATATAATTGATGAGATTTGGATCATTAACCTTATTAGTATGTTTATAAATAATAATATTAATATCTTTTGTTGACGCGATTCGAACATGAAACTTGACTAGCATACAAATAATAATATAAATATTTGTTATTGGTGGTTCGAACCTAAGCTTAGTAGTGTATATTATTTCACTATTTGGATCCAACAGTGCTCATGACTTGATTAAAAAAATCTGACGATCATAAATGAGTATAATCAAATCAAGTAAAAAAGACATATCAAAATATACCTATTTTGACTATTATATTATATTATATTATATTATATTATATTATATTATATTATATTATATATATATATATATATTGTCCTTTATAATTTGCAAGTGATACATTTTTCTGAATTTAATGCTTAACTATAAGGATGGATGCCGTTGGTACAAGAGGTATAAAGTTTTGTGCTACCGTTCCTATCATGTAGGATTGCATGCTCCTATCAAATCTTGCAATGACATTTGATACTCTCTCTGTCTCATTAAATTCTATACGTTACTTTTCGGGCAGTCTTTTCAATGTTTATTTAAAATATAATTCTATAATATTTTTTTAAAATTTTTTTTTTTGAATAAAAGTTTCATGTTTAAATTTTTATTAAAAAAAATTTGAAAAAGATATTATGAAACTATATTTTATTGAGGTCTCGAAATACGTGTAAATAGTAAACTTACTGAGGAAGTATATTTTAATGAGAGTGTGATGGACCAAATTTGTATGGACAAGGTTTGAGTGTGACCATACCAGCACCAACCACTCCTGACCCCTAAATTTAAGTACCCTAGCTAGGAGGGTTCCTGGCTGAGGAAATTAAAAACGTTTTTTTATATGTACATATTTATAGGCATTGTACAAGAGTTGTTGTCACAGTAAACTGAACTAACTAACGTACTAAAGAAACAATTTGTACGTTTTAATATATTTCTTTTGGAATTATTATTAGCTAAAATAGTTGTTATTTCATTATATTTATTTTAAATAGGTAGTCAAAGTGTTACAATAGGGGGCCTGATTTAATGCTCGCAAGTGCAACGCCTCTTACTGTTACAATAGGTCTATTGTAATGCTTTTCTGGCCTATTGTAACAGTAAAACGGCATTACATCAGGCCATCTATGGCGTAGTGTTTTGACTGATGTATAAACATACTTAATCACCTGTAACATAGACATCGCCTTTCACATCGGTTAGTAGCTGATATGCTAACTTCTTATTACATCACTTTATTTTCCAATATGTATGATACTAATACAAATTACAGTTCTATTTCTAAAATCGATGTCTTTGCCCAGTTTTAACATCAGTTTTATTAAAACTTTGTGATGTGTAATATTTCAGTAAAGCTAGCCCAAAAATTTACCAAAATCCCAAATTTTCAAAATTAACATTGCAAAATAGCTAGCCATATCAAACAAAGATTTACCAAAGACAATGCACCATATATAAACGCAAACTAATGATAAAATATATACCATAAATCTTATATTTCCTTGATTACAACCACCGTACCAAAGTTCATAAGCTAGATAGATAAAAAATTATCCAACTACTTATATATACCAAAGTTCATACTATAAACCAACTCCATCCATCCACATTCATTATATTATATTATAATAAACTAGTTTGCAGAAGTTTGATTCTTGAAGAACATTTAATCTATATTATATTATAATAAACGAAATATTAAAAGTTTGATAATGGGTCGGTACTTGCAAATTACTTAATTACCGTAAACTCTGAAATTATTTAATTACCCTTAACTAATTATTGTATATCTAATTGGTCAGTTAGTCGATCGGTCAATTCTAATTCTTATTGATATTGGAGTAACTTCCTTTGTCAATTTAATTTCTATTTCATATTCAACTCTATATTATTATTAATTGATATTAAAGTCAATTTGTTTTACCAAAATTCTAATTCATATTTAGTTATATATTATTCTAATTGATATTTCGGACTAAAATAAATTTAAGCAAATTAAATATAATTAGTTGAATTTAATTGATATAATGTGCATCGAGTTAAGAAAAAATAATAAATACTAGTGATCCGTCTAAAAAATTATATTATTGAACTACGATAAACAAAATAATACATATTAGTCATCCAAGATGATTAAAATATATTTCAACCAACAAAAATAAAATCATATATATTAATTATTCGGGCTAAAACACAATTATCTTATTGATCTGGACATAAAAAATTAAAATTAAACTAAATTTAATTAGTTGAATTTGGTGGTAGTAATGGGTCTCGGGCTAAAATAATACATATTAGTCATCCAAGATGATTAAAATATATTTCAACCAATAAAAATAAAATCATATAAATTAATTATTCGGGCTAAAACACAATTATCTTATTGATCTGGACATAAAAAATTAAAATTAAACTAAATTTAATTAGTTGAATTTGGTGATAGTAATGAGTCTTGGGCTAAAATAAATAAAGTAAATCATTAATACGAGATAAATCTAATTAATATCAGATTAAGCATAATTCGTATCCTACTGATATGAACCAAAATTAACTTTTAACTAAATATAATAATTATTATTTTTAAAAATATTTGAATTTGGTAGTAGTAATGGGTTTCGGGCTAAAATAAATAAAGTAAACCACCAATACGGGATAAATCAAATTAATATCAGATTAAACATAATTCTTGTCCAACTGATATGAACCAAAAATTAATTTTTAACTAAACATAATAATTATAATTTTTAAAACACACATAAAATGATCAATAAACTATATCGTTAAATTAGTACTATCGTACTATTCAATTCAAAATATTTTTGTTTAAAAAAAATATATAATATTAAAAAAGATTTCTGCATCCATGCATCACACGAGTTTTAAGTTAGTACATTTTAAATCAATAAATATTGTATTTTATAATATGCGCTAAAAGGTGTTGTATGTAAACAGTTGCCTAGTTTTATTTTGCACTTTCTATATTACTATTTGATGTAGGGAAAAGTTTTATGTACACTACCGTCTTATCGGAGACCTTGGAGATGATCAATGTTATACAATCAAAACACTATGAAATATATTATTTTGTGAAGTTTATTCAAAGAATATCATTAATTCATTAAAATTGTTGAAGATCATTTAAGTTTAATAAGCATAATGTGTAAATTCCGCAATTTGAAAAAATATTCTGCAAACTAAACATATTTTGTAGGATAAAATATTTTGTTATGTTCTACATGCAATGCATGCATTATGTTCAAGATTTTGAATAAAATAATGATTTCTACAAATAATAATTCACAAAATAATACATTTTACAATATTTGTATACAATTTTTTAGTTGCAGAATATAACTGTCTATAAGGTCTAAAAAACATGAAATCCATAGAACATGACCTTATTAAATATGTCGCCTTTTATCAAATATAATCGTATTGTTTCTCAATTAAGATATCTTTATCATTATAAAGTAGGATTATAATTCCTTTCAAAACAATTAGGATTTAATTTTTAACATCATCATTCTAAAGGAGCCCTATGATTAATATCACGTTATAATTACATTGATACGCAACTTGTTGAGAAGGGTCGAGTTTACTCGATGCGTAATTATGCATTTACGTAAAGTATTATGTTATGTCCAATACAACACTGAAAAAGTGTTGTATTATCTGCTTCGTATTTTTGTACTCAGATATGATATTTTTTTATTTAAAGCAACTTTTTGATTAAAAAAATGGAAATTAAGTCAACAGCGCTGCTATATAATTGTCAGGACACTACAAGAAAAACGTAAATAGACAACGGTTATTCACTGATGTGAAAAATACAAAAAATCGATATTTTCGTAAAAGGTCCTTGTTTTTCACATCGATCAGGGACCAATATTTTAGAGCAGATTTCACATCATTTCTGGATTAATAATTGATGTCTAATATCTCATAACTCTATAAATATCTATCACATTTCTTTTCAATTTGGCACAATGTGATTTTTTGATCAGTTTAAACATATGAACCACAAGCTTAGTAGAGTTATATACATCGGTTTTCACTACAACAAAACTGGCTATTTACGACGGTTAACTTACGACGGAAAAAAGTGCGCGCCTTTCTTACGACGGAAATTTAAATTCCGTCGTAAATTTTTACGACGACAGAACAAATCCGTCGTAAGTATATTATTTTATTATTAAACTTACGGTCAAATGTGTAATCAGTCAACTATGAAATATACTTTACGACGGAATTTATATTTCATCGTAAGTTTAAATATTTCATTATTATTCTATTATTAAATTTATTTACAAAAAAGGATAATTAAAATTTAATTATAATAACGATGTCGTTTAATTATAAATTATGACGGAAATCAAGTCGTCGTAAGTAGTATTTACGACGGAACTGTTTCCGTCGTAAGTTTTAATAAAAAAATATTATTTTATGAAATATACTTTACGACGGAATTTATATTTCGTCGTAAGTTAAAATATTTCATTATTATTCTATTATTAAATTTATTTACAAAAAAGGATAATTAAAATTTAATTATAATGACAACGTCGTTTAATTATAAATTATGACGGAAATCAAGTCGTCGTAAGTAGTATTTACGACGGAACTGTTTCCGTCGTAAGTTTCCCACCTTCCACATTAAATGTCACCGGCTAGCTGTTCAAAAATAATATTTTTTTATTAAAACTTACGACGGAAATTTATTTTCGTCGTAAATATGTGCAAAATATTACTGTCTCTTTTTAAAGTTCACTCTTTTCACTTATTTTTTCTCACAAAAATATATCTTCATATCATTCAAAATACATGATGACATAACAACAACGAATTTTACAATCTTCAATGTAAGTATTAAATTTTAATCTTATTTTATATTGTTTATATGCATTTAAATGTGTGATTTAAATTTTTATATTTACATGTAATATATATATGGGTGCTTATATGTTATTCACGTAACATTTTATTTTCATTTGTAGATGTCTTATGATACTAGTTGGATCACTAAACGAATTATTCCCGGTGGTTATGGTTTTACGGAAGAATTTAATAAAGGGGTTAAAGATTTCTTGGAATTTGCAATAAAAAATAGCAAGGAACCGAATGATCCGGAACTTTTGATTAGATGTCCGTGTAATACATGTAACAATCAACTCTTTCAACTCATTTCCGATGTCGAGTTTCACTTATATGCGGTCGGTTTTCTTGAGACTTACACCATATGGCATTATCATGAAAAAGAATGTGGCTCACGAAATGAAGAAATGAATGATCGCGAAGATGTATTTGATGAATATGAGATGTTGAGGGATGCCTTTAGAGGGGAAGATTTTGGATATGTCAATAGTGTCCATGAGGAGCCGAACGAGCAAGCATCTAAATTCTTATACAATGTGAGTAATGTCGGAGAACCAATATATCCGGGCAACATCAAGTACACACAATTGAAATTTGTCACTAGATTACTACATTGGAAGAATCATAATAAATGTAGTGATAAGGCCTTTGATGAGTTACTCCTCTTACTTGGAGATGTGTTTCCGGAAGGGCATAAACTTCCTTTTAATTATTATGGTGTCAAGAAGATGGTCAAGAAGCTGAACTTGGGATACGAAAAAATACATGCATGTGAGAATGATTGTATGTTGTTCTACAGTGATGATAAAGATTTGGAAAACTGTAAGTACTGTGAGTTAAGCCGATACAAAGATTCAATTAATGGTGGGAGTGATACCATTCCGAGGAAGATCTTAAAATATTTTAAGATCACTCATCGTCTACAGCGTTTGTACATGTCTACCCATACAGCCCAATATATGAAGTATCACAAGAACAGAATTGTGACTGAATGGGTTCTTAGTCACCCTGCAGATGGAGAAGAATGGAAAGAATTTGACAAGAACTATCCGGATTTTACAGCGGATATTCGTAATATAAGGCTTGGTCTTGCAACTGATGGATTTCCCCCGTACAATAATGCTACTTCTACTGTATACTCAGTATGGCTTGTAGTATTACTTGTGTACAACCTTCCACATACCATGTCCATGAAGGATCCATACATGTTCATGACACTACTAGTACCCGGGCCGAATGATCCTGGGAGGAATCTGAATGTCTATCTTAGGCCTTTGATTGATGAACTTATTAGTTTATGGCAGGTTGGTGTGCAGACATATGATGCTTCTACGAAGATCAATTTCATGATGCGGGCTGCCTTGTTATGGACTATCAGTGACTTTCCCGGGTTGGGTATGGTTAGCGGATGGTCAACCCACGGAAAGATGGCTTGTCATGTATGTATGGGTGAAGTTAAAGCCAAGCAACTACCACACAGCAGGAAGTCCAGCTTTTATGGGTTACATATGGCGTTTCTAGACAAACGCCGAAGAAGTCGACGAAAAGGTCGAATTGTCCATAACATGTGTGCTGGAATCACATTTCCACCACCAGGGAAACCATATAGCAAAGAAAGGGCAGATGGCTTTGGGGATTCACACAATTGGACACATATTACTCGCTTCTTTGATCTACCATATTGGGATTCATTGCGTCTACGTCATTGTATCGATGTTATGCACACAGAGAAAAATATGTTTGACAATATATTTCATACTATTTTATGTAGTGCCAAAACGAAGGATACCACAAAATCAAGAGAAGATTTGAAGGCAATGGGCATCATGCAAGAGTTATGGATGAATGGTAGACACAGGCCTAGAGCTAGATACGAACTCACCCGAGATCAGCTGAAATTGTTATGTAAATGGGTACATCGATTGAAACTCCCAGATGGTTGCTCATCAAACTTGAAGAGATGTTGTAAGATAGCTCAGTTGAAATTTCAAGGCATGAAGTCACATGATTGTCACGTATTTATGCAAAAGTTATTATCTTCTGCATTTCATGAACTTCTTCCGGATGACATACACAAAGTACTTTGTGATCTTTCAAAATTTTTCAAGGACTTGTGCTCAACTACACTACTCGCATCAAATATTAGGCAGTTGGAAAAAAACATAGCTGGGATCATTTGTACTTTGGAGACTAAATTCTTTCCAGCTTTGTTTGATCCAATGGAGCATCTTCCCGTTTATCTACCCGAAGAGTGCAGACTCGGCGGCCCTGTCCCATCACGATGGATGTATAATATTGAAAGACTACAACGCAGAATGAAACAAAAAGTAGGGAACAAAGCACAAGTTGAAGGTTCCATTGCAGAAAAATATGTACATGAAGAGTTGACACATTTCTGTTCCATGTACTTTGAGTCAGGAGTTGAGACAGCGCACAACTTGCTAGGTCGTAATGTGGTTGATGATCGCTCACGGGATCCATATAAACTCGAGGCGCTTACATATCCGGTAGAGCTCCTCGGAGCATATACAGGTTACCATTTAGATGTGGATTCCCTACATGTTGCAGCACATTATGTTCTTACTAACATGCATGAAGTGGCATTCTACATCACGTAAGTAATAAAATATTTTCATTCATAATTAAAACTTTGAAACATTCTTCACTAACATGTTCGAAGAAGAGGTTCGCAAGCATCATACATTGATATTGAGTGATACTGAGATGGATACAATGCTAAAGGCACATTTCGTAACATGGTTTCAAAATAAGGTATTTCATCAAATACACAAATTATATAATTATAAAAATATATTTATATACTTGTTTTTATGTGATTATTCCATTTCAGGTACAAAACAACTACGAAAAATTTCAATACCTATTGCAAGGCCCAGCTTCGTTTGTGCTTTCTTACAAAAGATGCAAGGTCAACGGATACTCATTCAACCTAGGAAAATCAAGCTCTGGGGTACTTGTGAAGGGTAGTTGTTATGGTGATAGTGGAAGCAATTACTACGGGACTTTGCAAGAGATTATCAAACTAACATATGGTGGCGGAAATCAAGTGATTTTATTTAGATGTCATTGGTATGATCATGTTAGGGGTGTAAAGAAACACAAAAATGGAGTGCTCTTAATTGATCTTAATTCAAAACTAAAAGGAAATGATGTTTACATTCTAGCAAGTCAAGCCACACAAGTGTACTATGCTCCTAGTGTCAAGAATTCCGATAGTAATATTCACACAATCATCATATGTAGACCTCAATTGTTCAGTGAAAGAACATGGGATGTTGATGTGGAACCCCTTCAAGAAGAAGTCTCAAATACCATTGCGTTAGATTTTTCCTCGAGGTCGTTATTTGTTGACTTTTCGCACTATGAAATGGAAGAAGATCAAGAAGAAGAAAAAGAGAAACCAAAACAAGTGGAAAGTGAAGAAGAGGAAGAAAATGCAAGGCAAGGTGAAGAAGAAGAAGAAGAAGAAGATGGTTATGATAGTATTGACGTTGAAAGTGAAGATGAGTAAGAAATGTACTTTATCATTTTAGGCAAATTATTATTCTTGTATGAATCAAAACATGTATTGTGATATGTTTGTGAAACGAAATGAGATGATTTTATAATTCTAGCCATATTTTTTTTAATGAATTTTTGGTTTACTAACATTATTTCTATATAACTTTTCTCATAATTTCAACTTTTTAATGAATTAGACGGTTTGAAAATATTTTAAATATATAATATGATGTGTTCGTGCAAAAAAATTGGAAATTTTATCATTAACGACACTTTCCTAATTTTAAATGAATTAAAATGGATTTTCGGCTCACCAAAACTATTTTCAACTAACTTTTCTTGCTATTCAATCTTTTTAACCAATTGACATTTTGGAAATCTTATAAATATATAATATGATGTGTTGGTGCAAAAAAATTGGATGATTTATCATTCTTGGAAAATTTCTTAATTTTAAATGAATTAAAATGAATTTGCCGTTTATTTGCATTTTTTCAACTTTTTTCATTATCCTAATTTTTTCACTAAATTGAAGATTTGAAAATCTTAACAATATGTAATGTGATATGTTTGTGCAAAGAAATATTGGATGATTTATTGTTCTAGGTAAATTTGTTATTTTAAATAAATTGAAATGAATTTTCCTTTTTTACTTGCATTTTTTCAACTTTTTTTGTAATCCTAAATTTTTCACCAATTTGAAGGTTAGGAAATCTTAACAATATATAAAGTGATATGTTTGTGCAAATACATTTACAGATTTTATCATTATAGGCACATTTCTAATTTTTAAGAATTAAGATGAATTTCTCATTAATCCATCAAGATTTTCATATAAGGTTTGTGATTACTTGTGTTTTGCTAAGATTCCTTTATTATTTTGTTATAATATGATTTACAATCTATTTTTTAGGTTGAAATAAGTGGTTTAGTGATGTAGATTTTGATAATAAATTACAGCAGGGGGAAAAAGTTACAGTCTGCAATTTCTGTATTCTGGGTATATTACGACGGAATAAAAATTTCGTCATAAGTCTGGGTTTCTTACGACGGAAAAATCGTCGTAAGTTAGTTAAATGATTACTTATGACGACTTTTTCGTCGTAAGAAACCCAGACTTACGACGAAATTTTTAATCCGTCGTAAATTGTTCTTTAGGCTTCCTCAATCCCCTTTTCCTATCGGACAAATCTATTATATATATTAATTTATATCATCTTAATATACAAAAAAAATTATAATTAATTATACTTTAACAACATAAGTAAGAAATCCTACATTGAAATATGTTACAATTATTATTTCATGAATGAACATACGTTGTTTATTGTTACGATTTTACTTAGCAAATAGGATCTATGAGAAAATTATGCCAGATCATATATTACAATCATATCAAATAAAAATTCATGTGTTAAGTACTATATGATTGTACATATCACTAAACCGAGAGATGACAATTTCACCCGACCCGATAGATGACCGACCCGTTCCTATCCGTTTGGATTTACTCCAACCCGATTCTTTGGATTTGAATTTGGATTTGGATCTTATTTCTAGACCAAAAGATTATGGATGTGGATTTGAATTTTAGGTATATCGAACCGATACCCGCCCCGAAACCTAAAATTCGTTCTAAACCCGATTTAAACCCGAAAACAATTCAACAACATATTCTTCACTTACATAATTTTATAAAAATAATATATGATTTATATATATCAAATATTTAAATCTAATATTTATAAACAGGACATTGGATAATTATCGATAAATAGACCCTAATGACCCAATATCAAAAGCCATCACATTAATTATTACGTGAATGATGATATTATATTCAATATTTTTTTAACATTCAAGATTGAAGTCAATATTTTAGTTACATGTTAACTAATATTTAATAATAAAAATTTCAGTTATCATAAATTTGTTTATCCAATCGTGATATTTATAATTTTATGATTAAAATAATTCCAAAATAAATATAATATCATAAAATTTATGTTTATTTTTAAAATTTCATATGTTAGTAAAGTATAAAAAAATTAAAGATTTAAGCTATTTTTTGTATAACATACTAAATTATTCTTCGTTAAAATAGTGATCAAATATATTATTTTAAAAAATTTTAAATGAGAAAATGACTAAAGTATATGTAAATAATGCTCAATAATGCTTAGAAAAGTTATATGTCACAAGTGGTTGCTCTCCCTTTATGGTTCAACAAAGACCCGGGTTCGAATCCCTTAAAATTCTTTTTATTGTATATTAACATACGACGGATTCCGTCGTAAGTATTCGCGATTAAAAATTGGGGAAAAATTGAATTGACCGCCCAATACTCTATACGACGCCGTGACAAGCAAAAACGACATTGTTTCAATTAAAACCCTAAAATAAACCGCTTTCCCCTTTTTACTTTTTGGTAAAAGTATCTCTATCTCAATTTTCAAGCTGCGGTGCGATCAGTTCACAGCTAAAGGTGATCTTGATTTCTCTTCATATCACACACTAATTGCAAAGCATCATGATTCTAACAGTCGTCGTACTCATTACAAGGTATAATCTTAATTTTCTTTTACGATTTGGTTGTTAGTTTTCAACTATGGGTCACATGCATGTATATATATGTATCGTCGTATTACCTATAGGTGTTTACACTGGGTTCTACTTGTTTCCTTTCAAAATCAACTTTTAATCCAACTATATGTTGATGGGTATGTAAATCTATCACTGGGTATCTATACTAATCTTTGGGTATTAATCACTGGGTGTCTATTTATTCACTGGGTAAAATAATATTGCACTTATTTTAACTAGATATGCATGTAGTTATGGAGAATAGATGTTTTCATTAATTACTTCTTATGGTTTGTTTTGTTTGTACTGCGGTTCAGTATTTTAGTTATGATGGCTGGGAGGACAGCTGCAGGTGGTAGGGGTGCAGGTGGAAGGGGTGTAGGTGGAAGGGCTTTTAGTGGTAGTCGTGGAAGGGCTTCTAGTGGTAGTCGTGGAAGGAGTGGTCGGGGAAGTGGCAGTGGTGGTGATCGAGAAAGTGAGAATAATAGTGGTCAGGATGGGAATCGAGGTCTTGGAACCGGTGGTGGGGGAAGTGGCAGTGGTAGTCAGGAAGGGGGGAATGATGGCACCGATGGTCGGGGAAGTGGAAGTGGAAGTGGTGGTCGGGGAGGGGGGAATGATGGTAACGGTAATCAGGAGGATAATAATGATAGTGATGAACGGGGGGGCAAGGATGACAATGACGTTAGGGGGCAGAGTAGTGGTGCCAGTGGTGGCGGCGCAGAGGGTAGCGGTATATGTACAAAGAGAAGACGTCGGCGTCGACATAGAGATGAAGAAGAAAATTCCGAATGCCTTCTTTGGGATGATGAAGGGAGGCAAATTCTTCCAGTTGGGGTGGATTCTGATCCCCGCAATCACAGAACACGTGGATACTCTCCGGGGGGATTTGGCACATACCCTGATGTCGCGAAGGTTGTTCAGATTGCGGGTAACCAGTAAGTTTTTGCCCATCATCTTCCTCGCATAAATTTATGTGTGTGCCTTGTTATGATTTTGTCCAAGAGTATGATTATTCTTAAGCATGCTGAAATAAATATAATAAACTGAATTCTCCATTTCACGAACTGTCAGACTTTTGAAATGGTTTATAGTGTAATAGAAAATAGAAACAGATTTTTCAGTCGTAAATAAGCAGAAATTACAAGATCCTATTCCTATCCAAATTAAATATTTTCTCCAGACGACTTGAGCAGTTGAGACTAAAAGGAAGCAAGTGGTAAACTATCAGTAGATGTATGTATATATATACTTTGGTATGCCTGAAACTCTAGTTGCATCCTTAATCTTTAATAAATTGCACACAAAGAACAACATTATGTTACACAGTCGATCTCTAACGTCACTTAAGCGATCTGGGAAAGAGAGATCCTCCATCTCTGATTCAAAATGTACTGATAAAATTATCAGGTATATAAAATATTGTATTCTTTGGGTCCTATGCGACAATTTATATAAAATGTGCTTAATAAGTGGTACTTGATATAGACTGATATAGTGTTTGATATAGAGTTTACAGGGATCAGGAACAAACTTGAATCAAGTTCAAGTCAGCGTGGGAATACGCCATTACCGGCATGTTGTGCCCCTGTAATCTTCCCTGATATTCCACATTATTAGTTTTCAGAAGTAATAGGTCACTACTCACTAGAAGTTTAGACTCCGGAACAAAGAAAATATTTTAAGTGTAATAAATATTTGTTGATTTCAGCTTTTATTATGAACATCTCCTCATCTAGAAAGTTAGAAACTCAGGATTAACCTTTGATAAGATTTTAATCTATGCCTATCAAAAATCTCTCTAACAATGCTAATCCAACTATTTTAGTTATAGTAATAAAGAACCTATTATGTGAAAATAATAGAAAAATTAAGCCACTAGTCTTGGTCCTAATCTTCTGCAGAAAACTGATCTAGGGACATAATTCCAGCTAGAAAATTTTGTAGTAAAGTGCATGTTGCACAAACCCGAGCATGTAATGTAACCTTGGACAACACAAGTGGGCCTAGCAAGAAAAGTTTAGGACATTCTTTTAAGTTATGCAAATACTGGTAGTTACAGATTAGCATCTTAATATTCCAAATTATTATTCTGCATGAAACAGACCCCTTTTTATTACAATAATTCACACAAATATCTACATGCAGTAGGTTATCATGTAATATCATTGCTATATAGAACTTTATCAAGGTATCAAACTCCTCTAACACTTTAGATTTCAGTGAAGGGACTTAATATGTTAGATGTATATAACATTTATAGGATTTGAACCGGAGACGATCACAAGAGTTCTTAATATCATGTTAGGTTGCCGGCCCTCCTTAAATCTTTATGCTAGAAACGATTCTAGAATGTATATCATTGTAATTAAAATTAAAATTTAATTATTTCTTTTGAATCTTAAAATGGCTTCTTATTAGGACTAATACTGAAACTTTAGAAGGGTGAAAATTTGGCCACAGTATGCAGCAAATCAGTGAAAAAGGAACATAATTACTAAAACAAGAACACCAAAAACAATGCCCACCTAAAAATTTCACTATAACAGATTAAGGGAAATAGACAAAGGGTTCCCGAGATAAAACTAGATGCATCATAAATTAAAAAGAGTTATCAAGGATTAAGAAATTAACTAAACAATCAATATCTTAACACATGGAAGTGAGTCTACTCATCCCCTTAGAGCATATCCGACAAACTTTTTATATAGACTCTTAAATGTTAAAACCAAACCTTCTGGACCTCTAAATCAAATTGAGCATTTAAATTTAGATAAAGGAATTAATAATACACTTTCAGACATCAAGAAATTCAATGACTACATAACAAAAAATCACTAAGCAGAATGTTTCTAGTGAAATCTCTCTTTTCTTTTCATAGCTGATATCTTTATATCCTGACCTCTTGAATAAAGGACTGGTACTTTGCCTTTTTTGAAAGAAAACAAGATGTATATTTGTCAAAATATCAAGTATTTGAAAATGTGCAAACTATGTAATAATTAGTGGACTATACAATGGTGGAGATGGTGAATTTACTGAGAGAAGTTAAGCTATCTTTATCTGTTCCTCATCTTTATCATTGACTAAATTGCTGCCATTTCAGGATTGATTGTCCAAAGGCGTTGCGAAATATATTGGCGATTATTCGCATGTTTTGGCCAGATGGTTGTGTTGGCATCAAAGAAATTGATAGGAAATCTCCTGGGTTCTGGAACAAGTGTATAGAGGAGTTCTTGGTATGTTGCACATCTTTGTTATATTCTTATATATTAGATTGTGTTTATTTTATAGTTGTTCCCCTTTATCTTATGCCTTATACTATATCTTTTTTTGTAGCGCTACTACACATGGGACCCGAGATTTGACACTGAAGATGAGGCAAGGGCTTCCATACTTGTGCATATGCGAGACAACATGCGTCGTACACTTGCTGATGATAGGGAAAGGGCTGACGACAAGATCGTGGAAGCTGGAGGGACTTATGCAGATCATAGGCCCCCATATATGAAGCCTGGTGTTTGGTCCAGATTAGCGGAGTATTGGGTAAGTGAAGAATTTAAGAAAAAGTCTGATGCTGGTAAGAAGGCTCGAGCAGCTGTGAAAGTGCCTCACACTTCAGGAGCCCGTTCATTTGATCGTCGTCGTCGGGTATATCATTTCATCATAATTCTTGACTTGCATCTCTTTCCAATTTAGCCTTAGATTTCTTACTAAATATAATACACATATGTAAATGAGCAGCCTCTTATCCCTGCAAAGTAATATGAATGATTTCCTTTTAGTGTTTACAAAATTTATATTAATTAGTTCAGGGGAAAATCACAAAATGATAAATATTTATCATTTATTTATCATGAAATTGAAAATTTTGATTTGACTGGTTATAAATTTTCTTAACAGGATTATATGGAGTCACACAATGGCAACCTGGATCATCTTGTTGTTTATAAGGACTGCCACACTTTGAAAGACAAGGAGAGAAAGGGCGATTGGATTACTGAGGACGCCAAAAATATTATTGTAAGTTCTTTTTATAGAGTATCAATTTATAGTAGTGCCAGCTTCCGAAAAAATGAATATCAATTTATAGAGTGAGCCTTCAAAATCAAAATTATCTGATCTTCGTAAATTAATAATCTCTAAAAATAGCTATATATCTAAAATTTAGTTGGTGCCTTTATGTGCTTCATTTTTTTAACTAGTTCATATGTGGTCTAGACGTCAAGTTATAGTCTACTTGCCTTCTGCCTTTAGTATATCTGAGCCTTCAAAAATTAAAATTATGTGATCTCTTACCAAAGTTTTACCACCTGTTGGATATCTTGACAAGAGTATGTGATTGAGTTGGTTGGAGAGCCGGGAGGCGGAGCATTATTCCTACCATTATTCCCACCATTATTTACTGTATTGTATGGATGCCCTGCCTATAGTAAAATTATGTGCTAAGGCTAATTTATACACAGACTCTCTGATTTTGAATTTTGATTTTGAATTAATTATAAAACTCAGTATAAAATAGTTCAGGCCTCAATAATCTCTAAAAAATAGCTATATATCTAAAATTTTTAATTCTTAGAATTTTTAATTGTTCAGGCCTCATAGAAGTGGTTAATTAAAATGGATGTGTATTTGCATAAAATAATACACCCCTAACCATTCAATTCCACTGTGAGTATTATTGATGTGTATAATTAATTGCCGGCACAATTATTCTTTCTTTCGATTCAGTGTCTAATTATTTTATTTATAGGAGCGCTACATTAACATATGCGGAAAGAAAGGAGTTGATCCTAAGGTGACCCAAATTCAGAGCTGGGTAGAGGCGGTGGGTGGAGTTCGTAAGAACGTGATTCTTGGACATCCACGGGTTCGAGCCTCTGATATTTACGGTATATTTCTTTTATAGACTTGAAATGTTTAAAATACGTGAGCGTGAGTTGTTACATATAGTTTCTTTCCAGTGATAATATATCAACATTATGTTGTTATAGAGCCTGGTGCACGTCCGCCACGTCCTCGGAAAGGAGAAGGAAGCTCTGGAAGATCTGCTTTGACTCGCTTACAAGATGAAATGTTCATGCGTGTCGTGGATGAGACCTTGGCCCAGGCTCGAGCCAATCCCGAAGAGTATATGTTAACACCCGAGCAGATTCGTCTCTTAGCACAGGGAGTGGTGGGAGGAGACTCCTCACTACCTCCGAACCATCCTATTACCAGAGAGACGCGTCAAGCTATTGTTAGGGTTGTGGTGGAGGTCCTAAATAATATCTATAAGACCGACGGACCAGGAGCTGCCAAGGTATGATCAATTTGATTTTTTATTTAGTTTTATTAATTTTTTTATGCCTCGTCACTTGAAATCACTCCTGAATAATTGTTGGAAGCTGGAAACATAAAGGCCACCTAATTAACTCAAAACTTAAATATGCCAGCTTAGCACCCACTAAAGATTAACTTGATTTCCTATATCTTGATTATTAACATTTCCTATATCTCTAATTCAGAATTAAATTTAGCAGCACCACTCGCATCATGTAGGAATTTATTATTTATATGATCATGTTTAGTCTTAACAATTTACTGTAATTTATTACTTGGCATGGCAGTTTGTCTCTTATTAGATACGACGGTTAACTTATTAAAGTGTGTATTATAGGGAAAGGCCCCGGCTAACGAAGATGATTCGGATGATGGTGAGAGCAATGACGAGAGTACCGAGTCTGATGAAGATCGTGACATGATCGGTTCTTTTTATGATCATGTCCCTCGCGATGGTCCAGTCATTAGGGGTTAATCTTAGCTTTATGTATTTGAATGTTTGTAAGATAACCAAGTTATGCTTGTAAACTGAATTTGGTTTGTAAACTGAATTTTAGTTTGCTTTATACTTTTGATTGTGAATTAGTACGGATTTAAGGTATAACTAATATAAATTATGTATTGTGACTTGATTGCGAGGTTTAGAGTCTGTTTTAAGTTTGCGATTGCATAAGATTTTGGCAGGTTAAAATTTAAATTGGAAGCCGAAAATGGCTGGATACTGAAAAATTAGAATTTGGTTATTCTAGAAAAACGAACTTACGACGGTTGTTCTTCAAACATTCCGTCGTAATTTTTCTGGAAAAACAAACTTACGACGGTTGTTCTTCATATATTCCGTCGTAATGTATCAATTTTCATATTTAAAAATATTTTTTTTTGAATTTTCATTTCACGGCTTGTAGACCCCACCTTCTAAAATACGACATTTTTTTTGTCGTAACTTTCTAACTTACGACGAATTCTTCCGTCGTAAAATTATGTTTTATCTCATTAAAAGTGGGTCCCGTAAAGTAATATCCGACATTTTTTCCGTCGTAAGTATATAACTTACGACGTTATTATTCGTCGTATTATAGTATCTTACGACGATAAATTTCGTCGTAAGTTGATTTATTATTTTATTGAGTATGTGGGCCCCGCCTTCCTAACTTGCGACGTAATTTTAACTTGTGACGAAAAAACGAACTTACTACTCGACCAAAAATGATGATTTTTTTCCGTCGTAAATGGCTCAATTACGACGATTTCAGTTCAAAAAAACCGTCGTAAATGGCCAGATTTCTTGTAGTGTTTGTTGTAAAAAATGATGTCTAAAATAACTGTTAACATTAATTTTTAGTTAAAAAGCAATGTCTATAGGGGTGTATAACGTTTCTAGTTTTGAAACTGATGTACTTGACCCTGTATAACATCAGTTTTCACTACGCCATAGATGGCCTGATGCAATGGTTTTTGCAAAGCGTTGCAAGCATTTCGTTACAATAGCTAAGAAATTCTTATGCTATTGTAACAGTACTGATTTGGTGTTACAATAGCTATTAAGCTAGTGTTGCATGAGAGTTACGGTGTTGCACAATATGTAACAGCAGCACCTAGTGTTACAATAGATATTTTTTACTTTTTAAAAATATTAAAGTGAAAATATAATACTTTTTAATTTTAACCTATATATTCTGGTTTATTAATAATTTAATAATGTAATATATAATATATTATAAAGTATAAAGTTTATTTATATGTAAATACCAAGTTTAATTTTATAATTTTTTATTTAATAAATAATATTATGATAAAAATACTAATATAATAATTAAAATATAAAATATGATGATTAAAAAAATTACGAAGTGAATTATTGGGCGGTAGATTTCCCCCCAAATGAAAACACACTGATTAAATACACCATGCTCCTCTTCTCATCTCACTATATTCTCTCCCTCCCCCTCCTCCTCTTCTCGCTTATCCCAAACCCTATGCTTATCTCTTCTCGATTAACGGTGATGCCTCTATGCTTAAACGCACTCACAATCGTTGTATTGAGCATTTCGATCTTTTTTTCGCTTTATTTGATTTTGCAGATTTTTAGTGTTTTAAATTGGGTAATTGAAGATATTATTTGATTTTGTCATCGGATTTGTACAACTTATGGGTATGTATTGTTCATGTTTAATATGTATTGGGTAATTGAAGATATGTATTTGATTTTGTCATTGGATTTTTAGGGTTTATGTGATATCGGATCTGTATAATTCAAAGTATAAAGGACAAGACAAGCTTTCGGTGATTGTGTGGTTGGTAGCTCAGGTAAGCTATTAACACTAAATTTTATGCAACTTATAAGTTCTTCTGCATATGTATGCTAAATATAAATTCATATCTTATTTAAGTATGTCAAGGAGATCTCGCGGTAGGGTGGGAAACAAGGCTCTAATCCACAAACAAGGGACTTGATTTTACAGTTAGTGGAAAGGTATATTCACACCAACAAAGGGTATGTTAATTCTTGATTTTCTTGATCTTTTTTCAATTAAAAATATGTTCTTTATGTAATTTATGTTCTAAATCAATGTTCTAAATCAATGTGCAATAAAAATGTACTCGATCAACCTTAACGGGATATATAAAAATGTACTTGATCAGTTGATCAACATTAACGAGGTATAACCATGCTATAGAGTCTTTGACCCTTAGATTTGAAGCATTTTCTTTTAAGGTCTTATTTAAGTCCCCATGAGAGTAGATTTTCATATGTGAAAAATTAATTCGGGTGGATAGAAATTTTGTTGGGTTCCGAAGGCATAAAACGCAGCGGATAAACGTAAATAAAACAAAAATTCGAAACCCAAAAACAGGATCCATGTATAATTATGGGCAGATTATGGAGATAACGAATCATACCTTTCAAGAGATTAACTTTTACGAACTCAACGGAGATCCTAGCTATCACGCTTTGTGTCTACCTCTCGGAGAAACACCTCTATGGTATCCACACGAGCACCTTCAAGAACGTCTCACGAACTTGACTACGGAATGGATGTACTAGCCTCCTTCTTGACGATCTGAATTGCCTCTGCCTCTCTTTGCTGCTAGGGTTTTCTTAAAAAACGTTCAAGCCTCTTTAACCTCTCATTATCTATTTATAATGACTGATTAAAAAGGCCCATAATAGCAAAGCCCAACCCTAGTAGGTATTGGATTAAATAATAAAAACGAATTTCTATTATTTAATTAATAACTAAGTCATACTTAATTATTATGGGCAAAAACATTCCTTTTAATTCGAATTTATATTATCTCAATTAAGTCTTACTTAATTATAATAAAATTCAAATAATCATCAATTAATTTAAATCCATAATTTAAATTAACTATTCCATTAAGTGCTCTATTTGTGCGACCCTATAGGCTATTATTTAATTGGCAATAATTTTATTCTCTAATAAAATTATAAACAATGAGCGGTATCTAGTAATACATCATTGTTACCCAATTAAACAATAATTAAATCGTGATTAGATAAAACCTTTCGTGATTAATGTTTTTTCGTGTAATATAATCCCTTTAACCATACATATTATAGATTAAACTCGAGGCATGTATTTAGTCATCCTCTTCAACTTTTAATCTGGGTTTACTTGATGCATGAGTAGATTATTGAAACAAATCATTATTTGAGCATGGCCATGCTTTTATAATCTCACTCAATCAAGAGGCCAATAATATCTCTCCTAATTATAGGAGGGTTAAATCCTTTATCTATCATTCATATTTCTCATACGACTCATGATATACCCGATGTCCACTTTTATCATCACCCGATCAAAAGTAACTTTTAATGTAGTCAAAGTATATTAATCCTCGTATAGAAATATAATGATTTCAAGTCAAAGGATCGTTACACCATTATCACTGTGAGTCTTTCTTATGACTTTATTAAACATGAAGAATCTCACTGTGGGTCCGTCCAGTACCATGTACTCTCACATGTACCTATGTATTGACTTCAGTATCCCCATACTTATAACCAATGAGATGTGGTTATCTTGTCAAACAACATACTAGTCTATCTATGTATTATTATTGTCCTATATAATAATACTCGACTAGGGACCTTTAAGAATATGATATATTATATAATCTCAAGTTCAAGTCATGTACTTAAACTATACAATTTGTATCATGATTCTAAGGACATTTATTATGCTAACAAAATATCGCAGTAATTAAGGTCATAATAAATAAATTTATTGAATGATCAACTGACATAAAGATAAAAGAATAATGTATTGCCTCTAGGGCACCTACACTAACAATCTCCCACTTGCACTAGAGCCAATCACCCATATATCTAATACCCATGGAACTAGTGTGACCATCGTGCTTCTGCTGCGACAAGCCTTTGGTCAGTGGGTCTGCAATGTTATCATTTGTGTGCACTTTACATATGTGTATATCACCCCTTTCATTAATCTCTCGAATAAGGTGAAATCTCCTGAGTATATGTTTAGCCCGGGAGTGTGATCTAGGTTCTTTAGCCTGTGCAATGGCTCCATTATTATCGCAGTATAGATCAATGGGATCTGCGATCGATGGAACCACTCCCAAAATAGAAATGAACTTTCGAATCCAAACGGCCTCCTTAGCTGCTTCACAAGCTGCAATGTACTCAGCCTCCATTGTAGAATCAGCTACTGTTTCTTGCTTTGAACTCTTCCAGCTTACAGCACCTCCGTTTAGACAAAACACAAAACCAGACTGTGATACAGTATCATCTCTGTCTGTTTGGAAACTTGCATCGGTGTAACCTTTTACAACGAGTTTCTCTTCTCCTCCATACACCAAGAATGAATCTTTAGTTCTTTTCAGGTACTTAAGAATATTCTTAACTGCCGTCCAGTGACCTTCACCCGGATTAGACTGGTATCTGCTCGTCATGCTCAAAGCATACGAGACATCTGGGCGAGTACATACCATTGCATACATGATAGATCCAATTGCTGAAGCATATGGAACTTTATTCATGTGGTCCTTCTCATCCAATGATTTCGGACATTGGTCCTTAGAGATCGTTATCCCTTGAGACACAGGGACATATCCCCTTTTTGCATTTTGCATTCCAAAACGATGCAAAACCTTATCAATGTATGTGCTCTGACTTAGACCGATCATCCTTCTAGATCTTTCTCTATAGATCCTCATTCCTAGAATGTAGGATGCCTCTCCTAAGTCTTTAATGGAGAAATTGCTCCCTAACCACGTCTTAACAGCCTTTAGAGAAGGTATGTCATTCCCCATTAGTAGTATATCATCAACATATAGTACTATGAATGCCACATAGCTCCCATTAACCTTCTTGTAAACACACGGTTCATCTTCGTTTTGAACAAAGCCATACTCTATGACTATTTCATCAAAACGGATATTCCATCTCCTAGAGGATTGCTTCAATCCATAAATGGATCGACGCAATTTACATACCTTGCCAGCATTCCTTGGATCGACAAAACCCTCAGGTTGTGTCATGTACACATCCTCTTCAAGGCTTCCATTAAGGAAGGCTGTTTTGACATCCATTTGCCAGATTTCATAATCATGGAATGCTGCAATGGCAAGTAAAATCCTTATAGACTTGACCATAGCCACTGGTGAGAAAGTTTCATCATAGTCAATACCATGAATTTGTTTGAAACCTTTTGCAACCAGCCTAGCTTTATAGGTCTGAACATTTCCATCCATGCCCTTTTTCTTCTTAAAAACCCATTTGCACCCTATGGGTTTTACCCCTTCAGGTGGATCAACCAAAGTCCATACTTGGTTTTCGTACATGGAATCTATCTCGGATTTCATGGCTTCAAGCCATCTCTTAGAGTCTGGACTGTTCATAGCATCTTGGTATGTGAGAGGCTCATCTTCATCTATGAGCATCAAATCACCACACTGAGTCATGAGAAATCCATATCTCTCTGGCTCATGGCGAAATCTACCAGATCTACGAACAACCTGTGTTTGTTGAGCATTATCATTATTCTGCTCTTGTTCCACTTCAGGTTCAATGCTATTTTGCGGTTCTCGATCTTCATCGAGATCTATAGTTCTCCCACTGTTTCTTTTGGAAACAAAATCTCTTTCCATGAAGACAGCATCTCGAGCAATAAACACTTTCTGCTCAGAAGGACTATAAAAATAATACGCCTTTGTTTCATTAGGGTATCCTACAAAAATGCACTCTTCGGATTTAGGTCCAAGCTTGTCAGATTCTTGACGTTTCACAAATGCCTTACATCCCCAAACTTTCATAAAGTTCATGCCTGACCGTTTCTCTTTCCATATCTCATATGGAGTCTTTTGAACCTTCTTAGTAGGAACACGGTTAAGTGTGAAAGCCGCTGTTTCTAGAGCGTAACCCCAGAAACTAATTGGAAGATCTGCATGACTCATCATCGATCGCACCATGTCCAACAAGGTGCGATTTCTCCTCTCTGAAACTCCATTCCATTGAGGTGTTCCTGGCGGAGTGAGTTGCGATACAATACCACACTCTTTCAAATACTCTCTAAATTCGGTGCTTAAGTATTCACCCCCACGATCGGATCGTAAGATCTTAATACTTGCATCTCCGCCAATTTGCTTCTCTACTTCAACCTTGTATTCTTTAAATTTTTCAAAAGAATCGGATTTGTTCTTCATAAGATATACATATCCATATCTACTGAAATCATCAGTAAATGTTATGAAGTAGTAGTAGCCTCCTCTAGCCATTACACGCATTGGGCCACATACATCACTATGTATTAGCTCCAGACGTTTAGTGGCCCTTTGACCCTTACCAGTGAAAGGGGCTTTAGTCATCTTACCAAGCAAACAAGATTCGCATTCTTGGTATGATTCAAAATCAAACTTATCCAAGTATCCATCCTTATGTAATTTGGATATGCGTTTCTCATTTATGTGGCCTAGACGACAATGCCAGAGGTATGTTTGATTTGAGTCATTTATTTTAAGTCATTTATTTTCTATATTACAGACAGGGTTATCTAAATCAAGAACATATAAACCATTAAATAAACGCGCAACACCATAGGTTAAATCATTCAAAGCAAAAGAGCAACTGTTGTTCTTTATTGTAAACGAAAAACCTTTCTTGTCCAAACAAGAAACAGAAATAATGTTTCTGCGAATCGCAGGCACGTAAAAACAGTCTTCTAGTTCTAAAACAAGCCCAGAGGGCATAGATAAATAATAAGTCCCTACAGCTAAAGCAGCAACTTTTGCTCCATTGCCTACTCTTAGGTCCACTTCTCCCTTAGCCAGAGTTCTACTTCTCTGCAGGCCCTGCACATTTATATAAATGTGAGAAGCACATCCAGTATCAAATACCCAGGATGTAGAAATAGACAAATTGACTTCTATAACATAAATACCTGATCCAGAAATCTGAACTGCTTTCTTTTTCTTCAGATCCTCCAAGTAAATTGGACAGTTTCTCTTCCAGTGACCATCTTTCTTACAGTAGTGACATTCACCCTTGGCCACACCACCTTTAGGCTTTAAAGCCTGTTTGGGACCTGACTTTGGCTTGGTTGTAGAATCAGATCCAATCTTCTTCTTACCCTTCCATTTTCCCTTCCCTTTGGCCTTACCTTTATTTCCCACCATCAGTATGGGAGCAGGTTCAGCTGTCTTCATGTTGGTCTCATATGTTCTCAACATATGCAACAATTCAGTAGGTGTTTTGTCAAATTCATTCATATTGTAGTTCACAACAAACTGAGTGAATTTGTTGTTCAAAGAATTCATGATTAGGTCAATACCAGTTTCCGGACCAATCGGGAAACCCAAAGTTTCAAGGTACTCAATGTAACCAATCATCTTCAGAACATGTGGGCCAACTGGTTCACTCGCCCCTTGTTTGCAATTAAAAAGTGACTTACTCGTGTTGAACCTTTCTTGACGAGTTTGGCTTGCAAACATGCTTTGCAAGTGCTCATTGATAGTATATGCATCCATATGCACATGTTGTCTTTGAAGCTCAGCACTCATAGTTGCCAACATAAGACATGCAACATCATTTGCATCATTCTCATCCTTTGTGCGTGCTGCTCGTTCATCAGCAGTAGCACCCTCAGGAAGGGGGCCTGGAGGAGGAATATCAATGACATGAAGCTTGCGCTCCTGCCTGAGGACAATCCTCAAATTCCTCTGCCAGTCTAGGAAGTTGTTTCCTCCTGTCAGCTTGTCCTTCTCAAGGACTGAACGTACGGATAGTGTGTTTGTGTTGTTTGCCATTACTCAGTATCTACAATAATAAAAGCGCAAAATAAACATTAGATTGTCTGAGTTAAAATTTTATGTTCATATGATTATGATATATTCGTAATATATCTCCCACTATTTTTTTATCAAATTAATAGCCCTAACTATTAATTCGGAAAGTATATCCCATAAATCTTTCTAGTGAGCCAAGATCCATATTTCGTCATGTTCTAAGTCAACCACTGGTATCCTTAAAACATGATTATTTAGGTAGACAACAGTTGTCAATTATATCATATATAATTCTTGGATAATTTGGTGAACAACAATTGATCTTATCTATCTAATAGATTTTTAACCAAACTCTATGCTTCTAAGTTCATAATAGTTGAATATAACCGTTTATATTCACCTTATTATGATGACTCAGTTAAGTTAGACCCAATGATACAACGTCCGAATATAACCGTTTATATTCGTCGCATTTCACCATGATAGATAGGAGTCCCCTGCCACTGACAGCCCTTCCCCTTATCGATCTAGGATTTAATGAGTGTTCATTCATTGGAAAGCATCTGATTAAAACTTAATATTTTTACTTAGGGATTTTAATTTAGAACGATCATGATCCCATCATAAAGAGATTCCCAATTTTTCCTTGAATAAAATACTTCAAATCAATACTCGTCAATGGTTTGATTTCCAGGTAGTGGAGGAGTCACATCGGTCTCGCTTAAAACCCACAGCCTTACAAGTTCTATGAACCCGTTGTTGACAAAATCGCCCCATGTCAGAAATAAAGAAAATTCGTATTTTATTCCGTATTTCATAAACACGAGAATCTCATGATCGTTTGTTAATTTTAAATCTTGAGTCGTTACAGATTTTATCTTGTTTAAAGGCATGGCATGGGTGATGTATCTAATACATACATACATCATTAATCTAATTAAAACATGCATTTTTCTACTCTACACATACTATTTATACATCATATGAAAAGTACGTAAAGTAAACGTGCAATAGTTATGGCCCAATCCTATGTGATCTTTTCAGGCTAATGAAAAGATCAAGGTCAATCTATGGTGTAAAAATAACTATTACATATGTCTTCTCTATTGCTTCCATTGTCTCCTTGGCCTCCATAGGATGCCTCCTCTTTCCCTTGTCCTTCTAGGATGTTACATTAAGAATTATACTAATGAACTTACAAAAGAACTCGAGTTACATTCGAGATAAAACAACTACAAATAGAAAACGACATGCAAGTCGTATTTATTACAAACCAAAAGAATAAACCATTACAACTAAGGTCTTAAGGCCATAACTATGCACCATGCTCAGTAACCATTAAAGAACATGATAGATCATATAAAGATGACATACTATTTATCACTTATCATGATCCAATCAAGAATAATAAATAAGTAAAGCATATGTCATAAGCACAAATTAAAAACGAAACCCTAACCACGCGGTTCGACCTCCGCGGTGAGGTCGCTGGGGGGGTTCGGGGGGGCAGCGAGCCCCCCGATGGCGGAAATTTTTGCAAAATCAAGTATCAGAATACTAGAAAAACATGTATCAGAATACTATTCCAGAAGCATGTATCAGTATACACACGATCCATATCCCAGTTACCAAAAACGTGTATCAGTATACATATTTTAAGAGATCGCATACATATGAGTTATGGCAGATCTTAAACATACTAGTATCATCATATAGATCATTAACAGATTCATCATATCATTCATATAACATAACTGTTATCATGGCAGACTCATATAACATAACTGTTATCATGGCAGACTCATCACACATGCATACTTGTAAAAATACAGTAAACACGTAACCAAATCAGCCCCTTATACACGTAGCTCTGATGCCATTGTTGGGTTCCGAAGGCATAAAACGCAGCGGATAAACGTAAATAAAACAAAAATTCGAAACCCAAAAACAGGATCCATGTATAATTATGGGCAGATTATGGAGATAACGAATCATACCTTTCAAGAGATTAACTTTTACGAACTCAACGGAGATCCTAGCTATCACGCTTTGTGTCTACCTCTCGGAGAAACACCTCTATGGTATCCACACGAGCACCTTCAAGAACGTCTCACGAACTTGACTACGGAATGGATGTACTAGCCTCCTTCTTGACGATCTGAATTGCCTCTGCCTCTCTTTGCTGCTAGGGTTTTCTTAAAAAACGTTCAAGCCTCTTTAACCTCTCATTATCTATTTATAATGACTGATTAAAAAGGCCCATAATAGCAAAGCCCAACCCTAGTAGGTATTGGATTAAATAATAAAAACGAATTTCTATTATTTAATTAATAACTAAGTCATACTTAATTATTATGGGCAAAAACATTCCTTTTAATTCGAATTTATATTATCTCAATTAAGTCTTACTTAATTATAATAAAATTCAAATAATCATCAATTAATTTAAATCCATAATTTAAATTAACTATTCCATTAAGTGCTCTATTTGTGCGACCCTATAGGCTATTATTTAATTGGCAATAATTTTATTCTCTAATAAAATTATAAACAATGAGCGGTATCTAGTAATACATCATTGTTACCCAATTAAACAATAATTAAATCGTGATTAGATAAAACCTTTCGTGATTAATGTTTTTTCGTGTAATATAATCCCTTTAACCATACATATTATAGATTAAACTCGAGGCATGTATTTAGTCATCCTCTTCAACTTTTAATCTGGGTTTACTTGATGCATGAGTAGATTATTGAAACAAATCATTATTTGAGCATGGCCATGCTTTTATAATCTCACTCAATCAAGAGGCCAATAATATCTCTCCTAATTATAGGAGGGTTAAATCCTTTATCTATCATTCATATTTCTCATACGACTCATGATATACCCGATGTCCACTTTTATCATCACCCGATCAAAAGTAACTTTTAATGTAGTCAAAGTATATTAATCCTCGTATAGAAATATAATGATTTCAAGTCAAAGGATCGTTACACCATTATCACTGTGAGTCTTTCTTATGACTTTATTAAACATGAAGAATCTCACTGTGGGTCTGTCCAGTACCATGTACTCTCACATGTACCTATGTATTGACTTCAGTATCCCCATACTTATAACCAATGAGATGTGGTTATCTTGTCAAACAACATACTAGTCTATCTATGTATTATTATTGTCCTATATAATAATACTCGACTAGGGACCTTTAAGAATATGATATATTATATAATCTCAAGTTCAAGTCATGTACTTAAACTATACAATTTGTATCATGATTCTAAGGACATTTATTATGCTAACAAAATATCGCAGTAATTAAGGTCATAATAAATAAATTTATTGAATGATCAACTGACATAAAGATAAAAGAATAATGTATTGCCTCTAGGGCACCTACACTAACAAATTTGTTATTTTCTGAACGGATGAATTTTTCAATAACTAGTCTTATAATTATTTGCATACAGTTTGTGGTAAATTAGTGGATTTCGATCTTAAGAATTTGGTTTCAGGATGTAATTTTGTGTTTTAGTTTTTAATATTTCATGAATTGTGTTTATCAATATGGACTCACTCTCACACTAGCTTATGTTTTATTATCTAGGGTGCATACATTGGTGTGTGCTCAGCCCAGCATGTACCAAGTTACAAGAACAACATTGACAAGTTTAAGGCCAAAGGAGTTGATTATGTGATATGTGTATCTATCAATGATCCTTATGTTTGGACTTTATGTCTAGTCACTAGAGCACTTTTGCATGTTATAAGGGAGTAGATTACATAGCTTGCAATGAATTGAGGAATAACTAGGTGCGGTATTTTAAATAACCTAATAAAGGTATATGATTTTGATGCTGTCAAAACAGCAATCTGACTTGTTGGTTACTTGTATTGGTGTAATAAATCTCTACGTTTATGATAGACAGGCATGCGATGCTCAAACTTTAATTGTTTAATAATAATTGTTTAATAAATTTTATCAGAGCATGTATATTAAATTTTTTAATAATAATTGTTGTATTTTTCTATTCAAAAATTACAAAATCTAATGTTGGTTAATTTGGCCCTGGGCCCGCATGTGGGACCCACATTCACCCACTTTCACAAAATAATCCAACCTAATGTAACATCAATAAAACGTTACAACTGGCAATGCAGTATTACAACAGGGGCCTATTGTAATACTTTTAGTCCTGTTAAAATAGGTAGTCAAAGTGTTACAATAGGGGGCCTGATTTAATGCTCGCAAGTGCAACGCCTCTTACTGTTACAATAGGTCTATTGTAATGCTTTTCTGGCCTATTGTAACAGTAAAACGGCATTACATCAGGCCATCTATGGCGTAGTGTTTTGACTGATGTATAAACATACTTAATCACCTGTAACATAGACATCGCCTTTCACATCGGTTAGTAGCTGATATGCTAACTTCTTATTACATCACTTTATTTTCCAATATGTATGATACTAATACAAATTACAGTTCTATTTCTAAAATCGATGTCTTTGCCCAGTTTTAACATCAGTTTTATTAAAACTTTGTGATGTGTAATATTTCAGTAAAGCTAGCCCAAAAATTTACCAAAATCCCAAATTTTCAAAATTAACATTGCAAAATAGCTAGCCATATCAAACAAAGATTTACCAAAGACAATGCACCATATATAAACGCAAACTAATGATAAAATATATACCATAAATCTTATATTTCCTTGATTACAACCACCGTACCAAAGTTCATAAGCTAGATAGATAAAAAATTATCCAACTACTTATATATACCAAAGTTCATACTATAAACCAACTCCATCCATCCACATTCATTATAACCCTGCCAACAAGTCAAAACCCAAGAAAACAATACATCAGGGCCTTAATATCATGTTCACAGTACACATGACAAAATATATAGTAAAACAAATAGGTCCACAGCTGCTAGTCGACGATTACACAAATCCTTGGATATGATCAAGAGTCTCAAAGCGGATGACATCAAGCTCCTCTGTTGTGTAGCTCTTCCGAGACTCAGGACTCCACTGTGAATATTACAAAAATTCTAAACAAAATCACAAATTTATCGAAAGCGGTATGAAGTTAGACAATCATTATATTGCACAAATTTAAGAAAGTACACACCTTGCTTATGAATTTATATTCCTTGTCTTCAATTATCTCTTTCATATAACGCATTACAACATAACCACATTCATGCCCACCGGGTTGTTTAGGGCATCATTAATTTATTAATAATGGTTAATTACAAATGTGTAACCAAATTAAAGTAAACAATAAAATACCAAATTTACTGTACTTACAACAAGATTTTTAACTTTAGGATTTTTGTTTACATGTCTGGTCTGAGCATTATAAGAATTGACAGCTCTGTTCAAGAGAAATAACATGTGTATGAAACCCGAAAAACCAAATATATATATATATATATAATCAGTTTGCAATTTTCATATACCTTACTAATGCATTTTCGAGTTTTAGAAACTTGTTCGGATGACTCAATGGATTGAGATAAATTTCTGATTCTCAAATCAATGTCAAAATCCAATGATAGCTATTTTATTATAAATTAAGCAAAGTTAGATTTAAAACAAATTATAAACACAACTACCACAAACATTAGTCTCGTCTATAAAAAATTGACTTACTTTTTATTATGAGGAATGAATAAGATTGCAGAAGGTGCATCAATCAGCCTTCTAACAACATAATCCTCAAACTCTTGATTCAGTTTGTATGTTGCTCCAGGATCAGAAAATGCAAACATTTGTGTATTCTACGCTTGAACCACGGTAGTATACAAATACCTACAATTTAAATATAAATATTTTATAAATATTCTTATGCAAATATGTGAAATGTGACACAAATTTAATTTTGAAAACTAGGGGAAAAAACTTACTCCATATAATTTGCTATAACAGCCTAACCAATCATTACAAACTCCAACAAAGCAATCAAATTCTCATACAACAAAAATATGGTTTTTACCATTCCGAACACAGCAGCATTGCATGGAATCTGTATGGAATCTTTTTTTTCTTTCATAAAGGTTGCTGCATGTTTATATAACACCGTAAAGCGATGCGACACATTTTTATTGAGCTTCACATTATGCCACATTTCATACATTCTCTGAAGTTCTTTTTTTACGTCCTTTGGTGACTCAAATTCAATTTTCTTTTTCTGCAAAAAAATAAGAAAAAAACATGGATATAAATACCATTCCTTCTATGCAATTATGAATAATAAAAATATGGTTAAATACTTTAGCTATTGTGGGGGTGAAGGTGATCAAGTCCCGAGGCCACGCTAACTAAAATCCAACCGTTTGGCGGACCGTCTCTATTTTACCAACTATGGGCACCGGAACAGAAGCATCTCCCTATATGAGTACTCCATCCACCGAGATGCGAACATGTCCCATTTGCAGAGGGCCTCCGTATAACGACTTTAATGTGTCTCCTTGAGGTACAGCCCTACCAAAAGCCACCTTATTCTCAATTATACCAACTGAAAGCTCACATTTTCTTGGACCCTACATATAAAAGCAAACGTGAGTCAAATTGTAAGTTTTTCTTCACAAACATATCCAATTCAATTTTATTTTATAAATATGTGTACACAATTATTTTACCTTATTTCAAGCAGAAAAGGGGGGCGTACAAGATCAAAAGCAATACAACATTCAAAATCCTCATTGTTGACCATGAATTCATCAAGTTGTTCAACTCCGCAACTTGCTTTTTCAGATGGATTTGGTGAATAAAAATTGGTTGCACGTATCGTGGCTTTCAGCTGATCAATCTGTGACGCAAAATCAGCCTTTGTTTTTTGAAACTCTTCCTTCATTTTTTCAAGCTCTTCCTTAGTCGCTCGATCATTAGCCACCAATTCAGATTAGAAAAATCACATCATCTTCTATTTTGGCATGTTGAAGAATCTTGATGGACTTATAATGCTTCCAACTCATCTAACCTTGCCTGAGTGCTCAGGTGTTTACAATGCAGTAGTTAGCACATCTTTCTCTCCCTCACAAAATCTAGACTCTCCTGCAAATTCAAACCGTAGTTTGAAAAACCTAAGTGGAATTGATTTTCGATTATTCAATCCAAGTTGTAATTTTTCTACAATTGGCTTGATTTTCACATGTATGAAGCAATCAGGCATGGAAAATACTGGGTACCGCTATCGATTTTGAATTATTGCTTTGAATTTGTGTTACTGTAATTAAGTTCGTATTTATTTAAGTATCTTTTTGTGTGTTTTGATTGTAGACCATGTACAAGGGAAGGAAGAAGAAGAGTATGGAGTATTCTGTGTATATATAGGCCATGGGGTAAAGAAGTCTTGGAAATGAAATTAGATTTGGAGTCCAAAGGAGAGCTGGACCTTCTTGTTTGCACCTTATGATGGAAAGTAGCTTTGGTTTATTTTGGCTGCACATAACATTCATCAATAAAGTTTTAATTTCAAAACCCAGTAGGTCACCTGTCCAGAACATGTAAAGGTAGATGCTTTCTCTTTAGGTGATCTCTCTCTCTCGGTAATTTCTCTCTCTCTCTCTCGGTAATTTCTCTCTCTCTCTCCCTAGGTGATTTCTCCCTCTCACTCTCTCTCGCTCCCTCACTCCCTCTCTCTCTCTCAGGTCAGTAAGTAGACTTCTGCTCAACAATATAATTAAACACAACTCGTATTTCTTTTGATAGTTAAACGCACTCACATAACACTCTCGTATTTTTTTAGTTGTTTATATATGTTCATGTTTTTATACAGTATTATCAGGAGGAGAATTGATTCATATCATGCTGTAGCGCAAAGGAGGATTTAGCAGTATTGTTTATTCTTATGCGCCTTTTTCGTCTCTTAATCTTCAATGGATCAACATCATCTCGTCCGCGTATTAATCTTGATCTTTAGTTAGTACAAGTCATTAGTCTTTTTGCGCTTATTCCAATTTACATTGTTGTAAAAATACTATTTAAGTTCATGTTTAAAGCAAAAGTTTAATTAGGTTATTTACTAATTGTGTAGATTGTTTAACTCATTGTTTATTCTTTGCATTGAAATCCTGATTTGTAAGGTCATTTAGCAGAATTAATGTATGATGCTATTGTGTATCGTAGAGAACTTAATAATGTGTTCTAATGAGTATCTATTTCTCATCATAGGATCTTAATACTTGCAAGTGGAACTTCGATACAGAAACCTTTTCTTGTTCCGATATTTGCTCTACAAGCACCTGCGAGCATCATCTCATGGATCAAGTACCTCTTTGCCTTTTTTGTGAACATACTTGTATTGGAAATGGAAATTTATATATGATCTCCTTGATCTCCATTACAATGATCAATATCGCTCAACGACCTGCTTTTGTAGACTTACTAAACTGTAATTTGCAGGGGAGAGTATGGAGTTTGGACTGCATTTTTTGCTCTTCCTATTAGTCTCTTCTTCCATATCCCAGGTACACACAATGTATCTCCCGAATTAGCCAAATTGTATGTCTAAAAAATACTTGCACAAGTAACTTCTAATTTGTAGAATTTTTATATATCATAATTGATGTTGTCTAAGTCTTGGTTCCCGGTGGAGCGTACGATATGAAATTAAGGCTCAGCAGCATTCACAAAAAGACTAGGATCAAGAACACGACATAGTCAGGTCACTGTGGTCTTTTGTATATGTTTATGCCTGGACTCGTTTGTAGCTGTACTTTTGATGCTTGTGATTACCATTACTGGATCCTCCTGCATTTGTACCCTTTTTCTGAATTATTTTCACTTCTTTGAGTCTTCTTTCTGGTGCTATCTGCATCATTTCATACATATGTTGTTTCTAATAACCAAATTCTAAACCATGGAATCAATTGTGCCATACCCTTTCACGCCTTACACTTTCTCATACTCCAGTAAAATGAACTCCTTTGGTGTTGTATCAGTCTAAGATCTTACTATAATTCAACCGAGCATAAGTTGATCGCCAACAAAAACTCGAATAAGCATAGAATTATTAGTATCTCTCTCATCCAGTTTCTGCAGCAGATTATAACATGGCTCATGCTCGTTAACCTACCGCAAGGGAAAAGTGCTTAAAGTTATCATTAAATAACATGCACCTTGCCTTTTTTGCAATGCCTTTTTGCTGTGGTGTTGATCAAATATTGCAATTCAACTAGTTTCTAATGTTCAAAGGAGAAATAAATGGACATTAATAGTGTATATTATGGTTTAAAAGTACTAGCCTGCTGTACTAGCAGGAGTATAAGTGTTTTAAGAAACCAAATGGATATGAAAGGTCAATCCTTTATGAGGCTTCTATTAGTTTTGATGTAATGCATCAATATATTACTTGGTGCATTTGAAGTACAGGAAGCACAACTGGACTACATGTTGTTTACTTGTATCTTTGCAGTTTTATGTCTTTAATTTTTAAACTATTACTGCATTCTTGAGCTCTTACCCAGTATCTTTTCTGCTCTAGGTGAACTGGAGTTGCCATTTAATGCTTTACTGATAGTCTTAGTGGCTCCTTATCAAATATTGAACCTAAGGTAATCACAACAAACTTCCAAATAATTGCATCATTCTTTACCTCTGAAGCCTAGCATGTATCTAACAGTATCTTACGACAGGGAAAACCTAGAAGGTATTATCCTTTCTTTGACCATTGCTGGATACTTGGCTTTCCAGATTTTTCACGAGCAGGCAGCTTACGGAAAGCATTTGATCAAGGCTTGTTCTTGCAAAAAGCCATAGTTTGAACAAACAACTACTTGTGTATAAAGTTTCTCGTTTAAAACTGAAATAATATATCAAACCAGAATGTGATAATTACTTGTGTATAATTGTCTAAAGTGCTAATTTGTTTAGTCGTGGTTGCATGGTTTATCATGTTTCAGGTCTGGAGAGAATGTTATTAAGTCGTTTGAGGCCGAAGAGGAGCATGCAAAAACACATCCTGATCTGCTACGATTTCCAATGCCTATTAGTGACTCTTTAGTTGCAAATCTGTAACACAAATAATAGACCAAAAATTAATGTATATTTATTTTATATATATTTCTAATGAATATTATGAAACTTCTGTATATGAGCTAATCTTACTGGTTTTACATATCTTGCAGAGTTCCGCTTTGCATCTATACTCTTGGACACAAATCATTGGACTTGAAGTATTATTGTCAAAAGACCTCCTATACATATTCTATTTATAAATAAATCATTGGCTTTATTTATAAATAGAATAGGTATAGAACCATTGCTATGTTTGACAGACAATTGTTTAGTAAAATAAAAATACCTATTGTGCTAAGTTATACTAGACAACAGTTGGTACATAAGTAAACCATTGTTCTAGGCTATATTAGACAATATTTGGCACAAAAGTAAACCATTGTGCTAAAGATATTCGACAATGATATTTTAAAAGGCATAGACTTGTATGAACCAAACTTATACAACTGATTAAAGGAACTTAAACATTGTGCCTTAATGATTTGCACAATAGATCAAATTATTAACACCATTGTATGTACAAATCCTAACAACACTCTGGGATCACTACATACCATTACTAGATTAGCTTCTAACAATATTTTGGTCATTACAAAAGCTGTTGTGAGCATAGCTAAAACACAATACCCAAAAACAAAAAACTGTTGCCTAAAGTATCTCATACATTTGTTTTCTTAATAAAAACTATTGTGTAACTAGATGAAATAAATACATAAACTGTTGTAGGAGTCAATTCACATAACACTATTTTTAACTATTGTGCCTCTAAATTGTTACAACCGCTAGAAAACTGTTGTTTGTAGAATATTAGAAAGGGTCATATGCGTTGTGTGAATAAAATGAGACAAAGGCTTTATATTCAGTTTTGTGATGTATTTGTTACAATGGTGCGTAACCATTGTATGAGTGCCAAACACACCGCCCCCGGATAGACAACGAAAAATTCATCTTTTAGGCAACGGTGTAAAACCATTGTCTGATTCAATATTTCTTGTAGTGGCATATGATTGCTAATAGTACCAACGAAATATTCTGTTACAAAGTCGATTTTATTATTGTTATTTTAAAAAACAAGAACTCTGTTGTTATTCTGTTGTTAAATTTACCAACAGAATTAAAATTCTGCGAGGAAACTACTTCCCAACGACGTTTCCTCCGACCGACTGTTTCGGTGGTCATTCCGTTGGCACACTGTTTTACCAACGGATATCCTTAGCATGCCAACGAAAACTTCTGTTGTCAAAACTGAATTTTTTTGTAGTGTTACAATCTGTTAGTATGAGAAGTGAATACTACAACTTGTTCTTATAACAAACTCCTAACTAACTAACGCTGATGTGGCATTACCTTTGCTGCTTATGTGTGTGTGTTGTATTCACTGCTGAGCTCATTGCTGAGCTAGGCTGAGAATCATAGTATATTCCAACATTATGTATTATGTTTCTGCTAAGTAACGGGTAATCAGCTAGTCTTTATAATCATATACATAAAATTTCGATAATCATTGCAATATGTTTTATTGGATCATACTAATGAAGCAAGCTACATTGTATGGCGAATTACGCGAAGCGGAAGACCTTCCTTTGGTACCGGAAAAGACTGGAACACTATCTTCTCTTGGGGATTGACTATCTCCAACTTAAATTTGGTAACAATGTTATATATCAACACCAGAATTTCAAGTCTTGCGTACTCTCTTCCGGGACACATTTTAGGACCTCCACCAAAAGGTACATAAGTATACGGTGCAGGTCCGTTTCCTTCGTATCTCGATGGATCAAATGTTTCTGGATCCGGAAAGTATTTTGGATCCTTGTGTGTTGTAAGCACTGTCCAAGATGCCTTCAGAAAAATGTAAATACATGAACAACATATCTCGGATAATATCGAGTACTAGTTGATTGAATTAAAGTGCACTTAGGTACCTTCCATCCTTTTGGGATGGTGAAACCAGCAAACGAAAAATCGGTGTCTGTCTCTCTTAGGCCACCATGGCTAGGTGGTGTGAGCCTGAGAGATTCACAGACAACATTCCACGTGTATCGCATCTTCTGAATATCTTCCCATTTTAACAACTCCCCCTCCCCCTTTGATTTTGATATCTCCATCAGTTCTGTATTGTTAACTTATCTCCATTAAACAAATTTTCTCGCATTTTCAAATAATGTATGAATGCATGATTGTTAAAGAGGTCATATGAGTTAATAAAATTACGAATGATACCTTTGTAGACTTCATTGTAAATATGTGGAAGCTCGGCGAGATACTTGAGCACAAACGTAACAGAACTGCTGGTGGGCTCGTAGCTAGCAACAATTAACCCTACAATGTTGTTGCATATCTCCTTTTCGCACATAAAATTCCCATTTTTGTCAGTCATCAGCTCAATTCGAGACAGAGAATCAGTAGAAGATGATGATGTTTCTTTTCTATCCATCATCTTTCCTTCTCCTTTCGGAAATGATCGTCACAAGATCCTCTCGGACCAGTCTCCCAGCCTTAATACCTAGGTTATAAGTTGTGCCAGGCAGATTAATCGGAACAGAAAACAGTCCATGAGCAACAAGTGTAAAGTGTTTGAATAGCCTTGTGACATGCTCCACATCAACTACATTTACAAATAATCTGATCGCCAATTCGAATGTGTACTTCTTTGACAACGGATGCACCAGTACTAGTTCATTACCTTCCCATTCCGACTTCACTTGCTCTCGTGCAACGACATCCATCACGGGAATGTACTGTTTTAGAGCCTCTGGTTTTAAAACTTCATGCATGTAACCATGCATAGCTGCTGAAACCTCGTTTATAGGAGTGTCTGCGAACTCGGGGTCCTGAAATAACTTTCTGAGAGAATGTGGCAACCAGGAATTGATCACTTTGGAGAAGACAAATTTGTTCCCTTGCGCTCCACAGAACACAGCCACTTTCTGTCCAAAAAGACTAGTCTGGAACACATCTTCTGAGTACTTTTTTCTTCGTTTGCTGATAAATTTTTCGGGACCGGAGAACAAAAACTCGATGGTCTCCCCGATTACTGGCCATCCACTTGATCCTGGTGGTAATTTTATGTCTGAGACTCCACTCTTTGGTTTTCGCCACACGAACACAAGTGAAATTGAAAAAATTAATAATGGGAGTAAATATGTAAATAAAATTGTAACGAGGGTTTGCATAGCTCTATGTGTTTGTTGCAAACTCTAGATTTCTATGTTAGATCATATATCTGGAGTCATGTACATATAGAGGTAGCAATATGAACTACACAAAATAAGCAAGTACAACAATATCAACACTCAGAATTGGATCCTAAAATGGTTCTCAAATTTAAAATGTCATAATAGAATTATATAAGATTATACTTCACGTATTCATGACAATTTTATACTTCTCCCTTTAACTCTACACCAATAACTTATGTAAGTTAGGTCATGCTATTGGATAAGTCGGGCTGTTGAATGAATCGAAAAATAATAAAAACAGGGTATAATTTGACTTTTTACGGTCAAATTGACTTTGACTGGAAATTTCACATGGTACATTATCAAAATATTTATAAAAATTATAATATTAGAAAGTATGTTCAATCTACTTTAATATATATTTTTCAGTTTTTCAAAATAATAAAATAATGAGTTTATATTTATGATCAAAATTGAGTCTATTTGACCATCAAAAGTCAAACAAGACAGATAAATTGGGACGGAGGAGTATTATTTTTAAAAAAATCAATGTCAAGTACAGTGACAATTATGCTCTTAATAAATTTATAGTTAAAGACGAAAACTTAACGAAAATTAACAAGAGTCGTACTTTTAAAAAGCAAAGCAGAAACTAAATATGATAACATTTTTGAGAATCTAGAAATTTGATTATTTTTCAACAATTATTGTATGATTACAATCACGGTTATGATATTTATCCTAAAAATAATATATTTATCCTAAAAATAATAGATGTGTTCTCAAATTATGGATTTCTAATCATTAACCCCCAAGAACCCGTTCCACAGTTATGATATTTATCCTAAAAATAATACTTGTGTTCTCGCATTATAGATTTCTAATCATTAACCCCCAAGAACCCGTTTTAAACTGTTGAACGGATTCTTGGCCAGGAAGCATAAAATTAACATTTTCAGTTCAACAATATTGAATAAAATTATTTGTTGTAACATGCCACCGATAGGTCTTTGTTGAAGTGAGCTACTCCCTATATTCTATTGAATTCTATATATTATTTTTTGACACTTTTTTTAATACTCGTTTAAATCATAACTCTATAATATTTTTTTTTAAAAATTCTGAATAAAAATTTTAGATTTAAACTTTTATTCCAAAAAAAAATTGAAAAAAATATTATGAAACTATATTTTATAAAAGACTCGAAATACATGCAAATAGTAAACGTATACTACCCAGAGGTACCGAGGAAGTAACTACTAACTAATAAATTAGATCAGTTAAACTGGGTGGCTAAATGAAGAAGATAATTAAGAGGATCAGTTACGTACTACTTTTGTACAAATACAACAACATGACTTTCTGAGATTTAATGATCTGCCGGTACTTTTATGAACTATGCGTACATATTGAACATATGCTATCGTATTCGCGGGTGATGGACAAGAATAACCTTCTTTTAAACAATATAATCTTGTAACGTATTATATATATAATTATAAGTCATATATGTAAAAAAGGAATAAAAGCTGTATATTTACAGCTCTAGCAAGATTTAAAAAATGGTGAAACTAAAAGTTCGTAAAACCGAAAAGAGGTGAAACCAAAGTATCCCTTAAAAATAATTTCCTTATTAATTAATAATAACACTGTTTAAAGGATTCCATTTTATTATTTTAATAAAAAATAAAATAGAATTCTACGAAAAATAGAAATATCGTAATTATAATATGATTTCAATCTATATTTTGTTAAAAAACAACATAGAACTCTACATGAAAGAGAACTATAGGGTGAAACCAAAATACGGCATAACCGTACTAAGATGAAACCAAGTACCCTATCAAGAAATAATTCGGAGTTCTACGAAAATAGAATTGTAAACATATTACGGTTTGAACAATTTTATTATTTTCTAATGGTGAAACCAAAATATAACTTTTATAATATTCATACCATTTTATTGAAATGGAATTCTACCAACAAATTAAAAAATTCTAAATTAAAAAATTTCAATTTAAACACATGGCATATTTACTTGGCCGTGGTTTATATTTCTCGGAATCTATTTAGTTGAGCCAATTTATGAACTTATTTATTTTAAAATATAATTGAAAGTAAGATTCAAACCTATAAAAGTAATAAAAAATTATGGCTTACAAAAAATTTAAAAATGAATAAAAATAATATATATACAATTATAAGTCATATAGGAATAAAAAGGGATAAAAATAATACACTTCGAGTTATAAAAGGTGAAACTCAAAGGTGGTGGAACTAAAAAATAAGTAAATATATTTCGTTTATTAATAAAGAAAAACGGGTAAAAATAATACATATAGAATTATAAGTCATATATGAATCAAAAATGATAAAAATATTACACCTAGAGTTACACCACTAATCATAAAAAATAAAAAAACAAAAGATGATAGAACCAAAAAATAAGTGAAAACAAAGTATCACTTAAAAAATTTATTAATAAAGAAAAACGGGTAAAAATAATATATATATATATATAATTATAAGTCATATAAGAATCAAAAAAGGATAATAATAATATTATTAGAGTTAGAGTTATAACATGAATCATAAAAGTGAAACCAAAAGGTGGTAGTACCAAAAAATAAGTGAAATCAAGTACCACTTGAAAGGAGGTTTCTCTTATTTATAAAGGTTATTTATGCTAGAACTCGTGGCTAAAATTGGATATGCATAGGTGAAGATACTATAATATTTTAAGGAATGTGATTACATTATTAAAATGCCTCATAATATGATAAAAATTGGAAATCTGCGTGTTTCTTTATTTTTTATGCACCTTGAAATATGAGCAAATTGGTGATCACATTTCACGGGAGTAATTGTTTCAGTGTCTTACCTACATGATCAGATTTGTTTCTGAATGTAATGACTATTGCAGCATAGTACTAGTAGTAAGTAGTTCGGAGTAGTAGGGTTGCTAATAACAGAGTATCAGTAGAAGTGGGTAGCTAATAAAGATGGAGCATTAGCTCAGCTCAGGAACTGCAGAAGTGTGTAGTTTTTATTATCAAGTTGATGGCTAGCTCCTAGCTAATGCAGAGAACTAACTCTTATTTCTATAATGTTCTTCTGAGAATCGGAGACCAATGATCCGCTGGTGTTTATCTGAATTTCCGTCGTAAAATTATATTAAGGACCTTTCTTATGAACTTTTGGAAGAATCCTGAAGAAACTGATACTAATGGTCGGATTTGGTCATTTGCTACCGATTTGGCGCCATTTCATAAAATAATATAAAGTAGTTGTGTAAAATTTGTTCAATTTGAAAGGTGTTTAGCTCCGGTGAAATTAGCTATAATTTCCGATTATATTTCTAAATAGTGGTATACTCACGTTTCTAGGCAGTTTGGTTTTGCCGGGAGATGAATATCACTGGAGATCTGTATGCATTCATCAAATGTAGCCAACCAATTGGCCTACGCTCATTTAGAGTGGTCGTAAAAATAAGGTGAAAAGGGAGGAAAAGTGGGGAAAGTGGTGGGACTCATTGTTTATTTTTGGATGGACATCTTAAAAAGGAAACCGTAAAGAAATAGTTGGGACAGATAGAGTACTAATTAACAAGATTATGCCATTGAAATCACCAAGTACTCCTATTTACGAGAGGTCGATCGTTCTGCAGAAGTAGCATTTTCAAAGCCTTGATGAACACTCCTGCACTTGGCTTCCTACAAACTCCTGTTTTCACCATCTTCAAGGCTGCAGTGCAGCCTAGCCCTGCCATTCTCATCGACGGCATATCTGCATCTGCAGACATTCCACAGCTTCTACACATCGTCTCTTCGTTAAATTCTTCCCATAACAAGTCCATGTTATCTACATCATTTCCTACCTTGGCGCCACCCCTGATACCTTCGAAACTCTTTCTCCCACAGCAACCAAATGTCCTTGATACTGCCATGCAGCTCTCCAAATCCTCAGCTTCTTTATTTTCTGATTTTTCCGAGCTCGACGAAGAATGAGTCACACTCCACCAGGGCTTTGAGTCGATGGATGGTTTAGTATTAGTGTTGTTAGTGGTAATTGGGAAGGTGAAATCTTCCCTTTCCATCTTTTAAAATAACATCTTCTTTTAATTTGTAGTATCAGAATTAAGAATCCTCAGGATGAATAATTAGCAATGCACTTATAACATTGTTGGTGGGCATTAAGAAATTTTAGTTGAACTGCTTCACCCTCTTCTTTTCTTGATTCAAATTAATTAAAGTTTACGCATGACACCTGACACAATATCATACACCTAATAACTTCAAATTAGTAAGTGTTACATGAGTGATAAGTTGAAATAACTACTCCATACGTTCCATTTTATGTGGCGTTTTGACTTTTTGACGCATTTCGATGTACTCGAAAGAGATATTTCTGCATGATATATTTTCGATTTTTTTGCTTTGTATACAAAATATAAGGTTTGTATTTTTATAGTACAATATAAAAAATCAAAAATATATTTTATTGAAGTTATATCTTTCGATTACATCAAAATGCATTAAAAGTTAAAAAGTCACATATTAAGATTTGGAACGGAGGGAGTATAATTTATGAAAGTGAACTATGATCAATTAAGATTTGATTAATTTGATATTTTAAAATAAAAACAGAACTAATATTTGGAGAATATGCCATAAAATATGCCAGCTTGAGAATGTAACCAATTTGAAGAATCAAGATTGACCAAAAAAGAGTACAACTATTTGATTCAAGACAGAGGGTTCAAACACTTCTAAATGAAAGCAATAATTTAAGATATTCCTTATTCTGTCATGATTCACCATGCTAAAAACTAGACTAAAGAATCTACACAGTGATACCTTATTTTGTTTTACTTCTTTACTAATCCTTTGTATTTGGTTTCTGTATATATACCAACAGAATTAATATGATCTAGCATAGAAACACAGAGCTTCATACTATCTTATTTCCTTCTGCATACAAATCAAGAAACTGAAGTATTAAGCAATGGAAACACTAGTCATCAGCTCCCTCCCATATCTGTTGTCATTACTCATCATTCCTGTTTCCCTGTCTCTTTTCTTGATTTTGCGAAAACCGAATGCTGAGGACTCAAATGTAAATGTTCCTCCAGGATCAAGTGGATGGCCATTAGTTGGTGAAAGTATCAAGTTTGCTTTATCAGGTCCTCAAGAATTTGTGAAAGAGAGAACAAAAAAGTACTCTCCGGATGTGTTTCAAACGTCGCTACTAGGAGAAAAAATGGCTGTGTTCTGTGGAGCTCAAGGAAATAAATTTCTGTTTACCAATGAAAGTAAACTACTTACTTCTTGGTGGCCACAGTCCATGAAAAAGGCCTTGCTTTTTCCTGAGTTTGTCGAGTCTTCTTTGAAGGAAGTTTCAGCTCTTAAGCGTAGTTTCATGCATGACATTCTCAAGCCAGAGGCTCTAAAGCAGTACATACCAGTGATGGACTCAATGGCGCGAGAGCATGTAGATTCTGAATGGGCTGGTAATGAAATAGTTAAGGTGTTTCCAATGTCAAAAAAGTACACATTTGATCTAGCATGTAAAATATTTATGAGCATTGTTGATGCTGAGCATGTTACAAGGCTAGCCAAGCACTTTACTCTTGTTACTTCTGGAATGTTCTCTGTTCCAATTGATTTGCCTGGTACTGCTTATAATGGAGCTATTAAGGGAGGAAGGTTAGTTCGTAAGGAGCTTATGAAGATCATCACCGAGAGGAAAAAGGAGATGTTGGAGAATGAATCAGAAGCAACAGCTCGTGATCTATTGTCTCGAATGCTGCTGGTGACTGATGAAAATGGGGAATGCATGAGTGAAATGGAGATCTCCAACAACATTATTGGCTTGCTAGTCGCAAGCTATGAGACCACAAGCACGGCTGTGACCTTCGTGTTGAAGTATCTTGCTGAGCTTCCACATATTTATGAAAAGGTTTATGAAGGTACATTATCTGAATGTTTACAAATAATTTGTTTCTCTGCTTCTGTCCTCTAGGCATGATGATTAATAAGCGTTTTGTGGTTACAATTATCGTACAGAACAAATGGAAATAGCAAAAACAAAAGAAGCAGGAGAGCTGTTGAAGTGGGAAGATGTTCAGAAGATGAAATACTCGTGGAATGTAGCATGCGAATCTCTGAGGCTGGCACCTCCTGGTCAAGGTGCATTCAGAGAGGCCGTCACTGATTTTACCTTTGCTGGTTTTACCATTCCCAAAGGATGGAAGGTATGTATATTCATTCGAACTCATAAATGACCTCCAATCATAGCTACTTAAATCATTTACGATGTTTCAAAATGCGTGGTAGCAGAGGGGTTCTACCAGAACACCACTCTGTACATTTCATGACTAATCTAGTACAACTTCAATCATGTAATGAAATTATTGAAATGTATGTACTAACAAATCTCGCATTCTTGTTTGCAGACATTTTGGATGGTGCATACAACACACAAAAATCCTAAATACTTTGCGGATCCAGAAACATTTGATCCATCAAGATTCCAAGGGAGCGGACCTGCTCCATACACTTTTGTGCCTTTTGGAGGAGGACCAAGAATGTGTCCTGGAAAAGAGTACGCTCGACTTGAAATACTAGTGTTTATGTACAACATAGTTACCAGATTCAAATTGGAGAAACTAAATCCTCAAGAAAAGATAGTATTCCATGCTTCCCCTGTCCCAATGGAAGGTCTCCCAGTTCGCCTCATTCCCCATCAAATATAACTAGCTCTGCAGTTCTGCGCTTCAGTTTGATTTTTGTTTTTACTTGTTTTCCCTAATTTTTATTGCAGATTGAGTTCTGATCTCTGTGAAATGTATTACTATTGATTAATAAAGCACTTTTATTCAGTTGTTTTAAGATTAACTTGCCTGTAAGAATTTCTTCTAATTCCATGTCTTTATCGATAAAAATTATCTCTAAACTTCCCTTACGTCTTCTTATGTTAAACATATTTCAACATTCCATGTCTTTGTCGATAAAAAAATATCTCTAAACTTCCCTTACGTCCTCTTACGTTAAACATATTTCAACCGATGTGTTAAAATTCGACAAATTCTTCATTTTTCTTCTTAAATGTTGGTTTATGTTCACTAAATGTACATAACAAATCATTTTCCTATGAACTTTCTGGTACACTAGGCTATCGGAGAATTGGCTTAAAAGAAATCAGAAACTAGAATGTTTTTTAAAATGGTATTTGAGTATGCATTTGCTTATAGTCTAGATTTAGGAACCATTGCTATAAGTATATTAACAATTTATGGTCACATTTATTGAGATATGAACTCTTGGCCTCATACTAAAGACAGTGCAATACGAAATTTCCTAATGCATATTGGCAATGCTAAAATTGACAAGTTGTGTAATCATACTCAATCTTACACGTTTACGTTTGTGTTTGATTAAGCAAGTTCAGCTCATTTAGTTGCTCGTATAATTAGCTTTTGTATCCCCGGTTGTATTGCTAAGCTGAATCCTCTGTGTATGTTGCAGTTGATGAATCAAGTTATGTATCCAGCTATGAATGCAGTAGAGATCATGAATCTATGTACAATTTCATTGATGACTCTTCTTATATCACTCGTTTTGGTTTTCTTGATCTCGCGAAAACCAAAGAATGGATGCTTTCCCCCGGGATCAAAGGGATGGCCACTGGTTGGAGAATCCATCCAGTATGTTCTATCAGGTCCTCAAAAATTTATCAAGAAAAGAATGGAAAAATACTCACCATATGTATTCCAAAGCGCGCTGTTTGGAGAAAAAATGGCTGTCTTCTGCGGACCAGAGGGGAACAAGGTTCTCTTCACGAATGAGAACAAACTAGTCAGGTCTTGGTGGCCAATGTCCACCAGAAAGCCCTTATATTCCTCTGAGTTTGCGGATGCTTCTACAGATGAAATTGCAGCTGTGTTGATGACTTTTTTACATGATATTCTTAAGATGGACGTTATCAAAGAGTACATTCCAGTGATGGATACGATGGCACGAGAGCATGTGACATCAAAATGGGCTGCTAAGGAGGTCGTAAAGGTTCTTCCAGCTTCAAAGGAATACGCGTTCAATTTGGGATGTAGATTTTTGATGAATGTTGTTGATGATGAGCGTGTTACAACGCTAGCCAAGCACTTTGTTCCTGTTGCTAATGGAACCTATTCTGTCCCACTAGAACTGCCCGGGACTGCTTATAATAGGGCTATTCAGAGTGGGAAATTACTCCGAGAGGAACTTATAAAGATCATTACAGAGAGGAGAAATGCAATGCTGATGGAGAGATCCGTAATAGGTCAAGATTTGCTGTCTCGATTGCTTCTGATAACTGATGAAAATGGGAAGTATCTGAGCGCAAAGCACATATGCAACAACATTATCGGCTTGCTTCTGGCTAGTTACGAGACCTCTGGCAATGCTATAACATTTGTCTTGAAGTATCTAGCTGAGCTTCCTCATATCTACAACGAGGTTTACAAAGGTACTACTAAAATGTAAATTAATTTATACCTTTTGCTATGGTTTTATCGACACACCTGCTAATGTTAAGGCTCGATTTCTCAAGCTACTGACATAAGAACTTGCAGAACAAATGGAAATAGCAAAATCGAAGAAAGAAAATGAATTGTTGAAATGGCAAGACGTTCAGAAAATGAAGTACTCCTGGAATGTGGTTTGTGAAGCTCTGAGATTGCTTCCAATTGGTCCTGGTGCTTTTCGAGAGGCTATAACAGATTTCAACTTTGCTGGTTTCACCATTCCAAAGGGAATGAAGGTATCATACACTTACTTAACACATTCTGCTCAATCAAGAACCAGAGGATTATGAAAACCAAACTCTCTACTTCCGAAAACAATGTTCTGTAGTTATAAAAATCGCGTTCTTTGAGTATATTTATAACTTTAACTTGTTTTGATTTGCAGGCATATTGGACGTCACATACAACGCACAGGAATCCCGAATACTTTCCTGATCCTGAAAAATTTGATCCGTCGAGATTCGAAGGAAATCGAATTGCTCCATACACTTTTGTGCCTTTTGGCGGAGGACCTAGAATGTGTGCCGGAAAAGAGTATGCCCGACTTGAAATTCTCGTATTTTTGCACAACATTGTTACAAATTTCACGCTGGAGAAAGTTAGTGCCAAGAAAATACTGTGTGTTTACTCATCACCAACCAAAGATGTTTTACTTCGTTTAGTGCCCCATAAGAAATAGTGCTGGTCATTTGTATCAACTTTTAACAAATAAAAATATATGCATGTAATCCCCATAAGTACACGGAGGATAGTCCCAGAGGAACTTGAAATTTTATGTTTGGACACATTCTAAAGCATTCTGTTTAGTCTCTGTCAACTCAAACTTGAAATTGGAAGTTATTGCAGATTTAAAAATGCATTAATATATAAAGGTATAGGTCTTTTGATCGTTATACTTGTCTTTCGTGTAATTTGAGCTGGACAGTCGTGCGGGTTTGAAACATCGGTTCAGCCCGGTTCGTACGGAAACCCGATTAATTTGACCCGAATCGGGCCGTTTCAAAACCCGCACGATTCGTTATAATATAAGGAGCCGAATACGGTTCAAAAAAGTTAAACCCGAGCCCGGACTAACAATTTATTCGAATGGGCTTTTAAATTCAAAAATAGAGATTGATGCTAAAATTTGAACTCCAAGAGACTCTTAGATGCTCTTCAATTGTACATAACTCTTAGCTTACATTTTATATTAGAATAATATATCCACTTTCTTTCTCTTTCCCTCCTTTTTGTGTTTTTATAAATTATAAAATAATATATAAAGATTGGGTTTAAAAATTATTATTGGAGACCTAAATTATCTTGTTATGAGCTAATTTTTTTCTTACACATTTGTTTTGTTTCTTTATTTTCTACTATAAAATAAATTAATAGAGTTGCTATTATTTTAGATTTATAACTTTTATTATTATTATCTGTTACTAATTTTGCTGGAGGTCTCATTTTTATATTTCGTTTCTTACTATTTATATTCGTATACTTGTCTTTTGTGTATTGTGATTAGCACTATCTTGAAACTACATCAAAATTACTTAAATTTAAATGTCCACTACCATACTTTATAATTAAATAGTACAAAATGAACCTCTAAGTCTCCTACTTTCTACCTCCACACTTCTTTCTTAAACAAAATATTACGCTCTAAAATCATAAACCAATCACTTCTAAAAAAGAAATCATAAATCAATCAGATAATTAGCATAAACTTAAAATAATAACATGTAAAATTAAGTTTAAAATTATAATAAAAAATTTAACTAAAATATGTTCTTTGTTTTTGAAGTCAAAACAATTGACACTTATGTATATATAAGATTGTTTACTTCCTTTTTACATTACGTAATTTGTTAATTAATAATTTCTCAATTAAAATTTAAACTACATAACTTCTTAATCATGTTTACGTTAACAATTGTAAAAATCTTAATCGGAGAAGTTTTAGGAATTTTAGGAGAATATTACGAATGATGATAATATATTTGGGAGTTAATAAAGTAATTGTAGTTTTTGATATTTATTAACTCAAAAATTTGGAAATATTAGAAAAATAGAATTTGAGAAGTTTTTTTTTAACCCGCAGCCGCTATACTTCGGGTGCGCATTGGATAAACCCTACAACATTTAAGCGACAGGCTCTGAGAGGCATTATCGTAAATTCTCCTACCGTGGGATTCGAACATGTGGCCAAGAGGGTAGTTATCCCCTGTTTAACCAATTGAGCCAACCCTTGCGGACTGAATGAGAAAATTTAAGAGACGAGACGTTACGTAAACGCCCCCGTCTTGAATTATTATTTTTTTTTACTTTTTTCATCTATTTAATCATATAAATGTGTGTGTGTATATATATATATATATATCTGTGTGCGTGTGTGTTTAAAATGTTTCAGTAATTTAAAATTTATTAGTTAAGATAATTATATTTAATGATTAATTTTTGAAATTTAATTTAGTAAAAACTTTAGTTAATTATAAGTAAATTTATCCAAAAAAATATAATTTTAAATATATTTATGTACTTATCACTTTTTAAAGATGAAAAGAAAAGCATGTTGCACAAACAATAATAATAGAAGGAGAGACAGTAGAGATAATTTCCTGATTAGAAAGATAAGCATTGTTTGATTCAAAATAGAATGTCACCTCACATGTTCTTTTTATCGTGCTGCTATCAAGGACAATAAACATAAATACTAAAGTGCTCTCCAATCATGTCAGCCGCCGCCATGACAATGTGAACTGCTGCACCAGGCTTATTATTTTGCATGATACTGCATTACTTATGCCACAAGTACTTATTTAAAAAAAATAATAAGATACCAAAAAACAGTACTCAGTATAATCCCAGAATCTGACTGATGCCATTAAAAAATTCATAAAATAGTATTCCATCCATGTTATATTAGATTAGATGAGCAAAATCGGATATGCGGTCTGATTTTAAAATTCAAACTGAATATCCGGTTTTTCGGATCGCTAAAATTATATTTCGTATATGGATCTGATTTAACCGGATATTCGATTATTCGGATATTCGATTAAATCGGACCGAAAATCGGATTATCCGTATCCAATCAAAACTTCTATTTTTTAAGAAAATTACGATTTACGGGATAAGTAACAAATATTCGATTTGTGAAACTAATGATGCATTAAACTATACTTTTGTCATCATATTATTATTTGGAAAAAATGCTGACACGTAAATTAATTTAATATAAATATCAATTGTAAATTAGCGAACATGATTAATATAATATATTTTTTATTGCACACTTATATTAAATTTGTTGTTATATACTTTTTAGAATACTCATCAAACATAAATTAATATTTTTTACAATCACTTATGTCAAATTTGCAAGCATGGTCAATGTAAACTTGTTAATATTGATATTACACACTTATATCAAATTTGTTGATGATAATAATGAAGGAATGATGAGTCAATTAGAGATTAACCTGAAATTTTGAAAGTTTTAGAGAGAAATAATCATAATGTCACTAATTTTTTTAAAAATATCTAATATAAATATAATCCATCATGTATTTATATAAATAATTTATTTTTTATTAAAAAAAAGTAAAAAATTGACCAGATCCGGATATCCGATTTTATGAAAAGTTGTGATCTGAATCTATATAATAAAATTAGATCTGATATACGGTCTGAATTATTCGAATATCCTAATTATCGGATTTTTAAAATCAGATACCGGACCGGAAATATGGATAAATCCGGTTTCGGATTTTTATGCTCACCCCTAATATTAGATGTCTTATTTTGACTAGTCTATGGTAAATTTTATCATATTTTAACCGAAAATTATATTTAATATATAATTAAATAAGATTCAAAACTTATATCATTAAAAATATATTTTTCAATTTTTTAAAATAATTCATGAATTTGTCTTAATTATCGGTCAAAGTCTAGTCAGTTGGATTAATAGTTAAAACTTGACACATAATATTAAATGAAACGGGGAGTAAAAGTTTAGTAAAACATAACTCCATGAGAAGACCCACAAATTTTCTTATTCAGATGTGAGCTTTGAGAAAATTATGATATGCAATGTCTCTTCGTTCCCTAGAAACGCGTATTTGAGATGAGAAGGCAATGGTTTTAGTTCTAGTCCAGGTGCTTGAACAATTGACGACAACTGATTTTGAGTGTAATTAAAAGGTAGTACCAAGTTCGTCACATCTTTGACATAATCCGTTTCATATAGAGCCTTGCAATGCTCCATCATCTTATCGGTATAAATACCTGAACCCTCGATAATGACTTCGAAATTCCCTTCCTTGTCAATACCAATGTCATGTGAAATTAATGTCTCTAGTTCATCTTCTTTCATCAACTCGAAGCACTTTTGTGCAATATCTCCCGTTGTGCTCAATGCATAGCACATCTCGTTTTCCATGGGATACCTCATCATCTCGAATATGTTGAACTTTATAGTTTCATTATCAAAGTCCATACTAAGCTATCCACTCGTCACATCAATCCTTGTCCGAGTAGTGCACGTGAATGGTCTCCTAAGAATCAATTGTGCATTAGGGGCTTCACCCATTTCCAAGATATAGAAATCAACTAGATATTGAAATCTACCAACCTGTACAATAATATCCTCCAAAAGACCTTTCGGGTAAACGTGAGATCTGTCAGCTAATAAAATCGTAACACCGTCTGTTTTAAGTTCAATTTTAGTACACAATTTCATAAAGACTATATGGCATAACATTAATTGACAACCAAATCAAGTAAAGCGTTTTTAAATTTAAAGTTACCAATGGTGCAAGGAATAGTAAAACCCCCGAGATCCTTACATTTGGTTGGCAATTTTCCTTGCAAAACTACAGATATATTTTCTTTCATCTCAACAACCTCTCTTCCCTTCAGCCTCCTTCGTTTAGTACACAAGTATTTCAATAACTTGGCATACGCTGGTAGATTCTAAATGCATTCTAGTAGAGGCAAATTTATATGCAGTTTGCGAAAGGTCTCTAAAATATTTGTCTCTAATGCACTCTTCTTTGTCTGAACCAACCTAGCTGAAAAAGGAACATAATAGAAGTGACTATTAGTAATAACTGGATTTGAAGAGTTAAAAGATTTACCAGTAGATTTTAGTGAAGTTTGCTCCTCCAACTGTTTGTGCTCACTCTCAGCTTCATTCTTTTTCTTATGCACAATCTCATGAGCTTGTAAATCGTTACTTTCTTCAACTTTTTTATTGTGCGAAGCTTTCTCAATTGTTGGATCTCTCTCTACTCCATGCATATCCACTTCATTTTCCGGTACCTTTCGAGTCGGGATGACATTCCTACCACTTTTGGTGGTAATGATGTTTGCATGCTCAAATTTCATATTTGGATGTATAGTTCCAGGAAATCGTCTAGGCTCATGCTCTTTATTTATCTTCTTGATCATATCCCCAAGTTGCTTCTGCACCTCTTTAATGTCTTGAGAATTTGCAGTGCATTATTTTTGCATCTCCATTTGCCCATCAACCAATTTAGACAATATTTTTTCAATATTGTTGTCACCACCCATGTTTCGGGAACCTTATCCCCTTTGCTGAAAATGATGAGGTGTAGAAGTATTTTGGAACTGAAATCCATTCAATGCAATTCTAATGTTTCCATACCTCAGATTGGGGTGATCCCTCCATCTTGATTTATAAGTGTTCGAGAACTGATTTGCACTTTGATTGGAAAATCTGACAACATTAACATCCGCATAAGAAGGATTCATCAATGTAGGACATGCATCAGTGAAGTGTCTGGGAGTTAAACAAAGTTCAAAAACTTGAGCCTTTGGTGTTTTACTACTCAACATTAATGCGCTCAGCTTCTCAATGTTCTCCTTAATCTTTGACAGCCTTTGATCAGAACCAGATCCTTGAGTTACACTTGACATTGCGTGACTCTCATATTGAAGTTCATTTGCAACTCCCTTAGCAATAAGTTTCTCAGCAGCATCATGAGATAAATCCATAAAAGCACCTTGTGCGGCAGAATTCAAATGTCTCTTTTTACCTTCAAGAAGACCTCGGTAAAAGAAATGCAACAGACTCCCTTTAGAGAAACCATGTTGAGGACATATCTTTTCCAACTTTTAAAATATCGCATAATATTCAGCATAAGATTCAGTAGCATTCTGAGAAGTCCAGCTATTTGAATTTTCATGTTCATTACACGATTTGTTGGATAGAAATTCTGTAAAATTTCCTGGGCTAGCTTCTCTCAAGAAGTAATATACCCATAGGAAATTCCTTTAGCCAGTCCAAAATTGCTTCATCAAGAGAAAAAAGGAGTGCCTTCATCTTTAAAATTTGAGGATCCACCAAATCTGACCCCATGTTTTCCACAATAGTCACAAACCTAGAGAAATGTTGATTAGGTTACTCAGTTAGAAGATCATGAAAGATAGGTAACCTTATGATTAAATTTTGTTTAATCTCAAAGCTTCCACTTTTCCCAGTTGCAGGATTCGGATAGACCATACATGAATGGCCAAAATTAACAATCGAGATAGCGACATCATCATGAAGTGTTCATAATATTGCCATATCAGCTAATACAATTTTTCTTTTACTTTCTTTGTCTACTTGCTCACTTGAATTCTCACTCTTCTTCCGAAAGAGCTTCTTAGGATTGTCTTCAACGGTTCAGGAATGTTCACCAGAAGTGTGGGTATTGACCATGTACCTGCAAACACGAAAGGTTTAAACCTCACTAACTAAAAGAAACTAACACAAAATAAAAGTAAAGCAAATTCACTCCCCGACGGCGTGGCGCCAAAAATTGATGTGACTCAACTTAGACCCTTTTGTGTCGAATGTAATGTAGAATAAGTAAGGGTATCGTTAGCGCCAAGGATCAAGGGTTTGCTTCTTGCTTTTATCTTGAGTAAAAATTAAGAATTTTATTTGGTTTGATTTTTGTTTTTAACTAAACTAAATATAACTTAATGAAAATTTGGTGTGCACGCAACTGGAGAAAGATGGAAAGCATGTAAATCCACCACTAAACCCATAACATACAAATCTTGAACTCTATCCTTATTATGCTAAATACTTATAGAAAAATTTTCATTACCACATAGAAATAAATTTTTCTATTCAAATAACCCCATGATCACATGGAAAAGTTAATACGAATTATGGACTAATAGAAATAATTCCATCACCACATATAAAGATTAATTGAATTTTTAGAGGCAACAATCACATAACGAATATGGATGACCACATACTAATGTTAATTCAAGCATCTCTAAAATTATTGACGAACATATAAGTATAATATTGTCATAAGGTTTACGGTTTCAAAACAGCCCTCCAACAAAAATGGTTTAGCCCACCATAGTCATGAATAAGTACATATAAATCATAGAGAGGTGATAATACAATATAAAGTAAATATGTAAAAGAGAAATCCCTATGTCAAAATTCTCTAGCACACAATTTTCTCCTTGAAGTCTTCTTCTCTCCTTGGTGGCTACCACAATGACTATATGTATCTCTATGTCTCTAATAATATATACCTAATATAAAAAGTATTTTTTTATTATTTCTAGGAATAAACAAGATTTTCCAAAATTGAATAGGATTCTAAAGTCAAAATTCGTAGCTGACTTTTCCTTGCTATTACTGGGATGATCCAAAAAGATTTTGAAGTATGGACCATTCTTTATATAAAGATAATTTCTTTATCTTCGCGTGGGCTGTTGAATGCCCAAATCTGATGAGCAGAACTCAAGTTACGGCCCAAACAATAAGTCTTGCACGTGTAGCCCAATTAATTCGAATTTTCTTCTAATTTAGCTTCAATCCTTTCTAATTTATAATTTCTTACCTCCTACAATAAAATATTAAAATCTAATTCTTTTTACAATTTAGCCCAATTAAATGCAAAATATAATTAATATGGAAATAAATATCAACTAAAATATAAACAAATATATATTCTATCAGCGTTCTCTTATGTTAAAAATATTTCAACAGATGTGTTAAAATTTGACAAGTTCTTCATTTTTCTTCTTAAATATTGTTTTATATTAACTAAATATACATAACAAATCATTTTCCAATGAACTTTCCGGTACATTATGCTATCGGAATATTGGGTTAGAAGAAATCAGAAACTAGAATATTTTCTAAAATGGTATTTGAGTATGCATTTGCTTATAGTCTAAATTTAGGAACCATTGCTATAAGTATATTTACAATTTATGGTCACATTTATTGAGATATGATCTCTTGGCCTCAGACTAAAGACATTGCAATACGAAATTTCCTAATACATATTGGCAATACTAAAATTGACAAGTTATGTAATCATACTCAATCTTACACTATTACGTTTGTGTTTGATCTGGCATGTTCAGCTCATTTAGTGTTGGAAAATGTGGGTTGTAGTCCCACATTATCAAGTAAATTTGAGCCATATTTTGAGTGAACGAATGTTGCTTGCGCGCAACGAGTGACATTGGGAATGCGTTTTCCTCCGAAAGAGCTTTCCAAGACACTTTGAATCACTCAAAATGACTAAGGGATGGATGAGATATGATCATCCAAAGTTGGTCTCTTAGTAGTGGAAATTTGTGGAAGACAAGAAAGTCCCACATTGATTTTGCAAAGGAGCATAGGTAGCTTTATATAGAAAAACACTTATGTAGTGTTTAAATGTGTTACTAATGTATTGCTCCAACATCTACGTGCGCGCGCAGGGGGTGCAAATCATGTGCTTTCGAGGGATAATCCGAGGCTAGCAAAGCCTTAGAGCTTGCCCACGTGTGTGACGTGCCGACACGAATGTAGCAGAAAATTGGCCCGAATAATCACAGACTAGTTTTGCTAATTTAATTTCAACTCGGCGTGGGCTTTAATAATTTTAATTCATTTTCACTACAGATTATTATAGTTGATTTGACGTAATAATAATTAGATTCAATTACGAATTTGATTTATTAACCGATTGATATAACGTGGTCTAATTAATTACGCGTGGAGTAGCTCACACATTTCTTTGAGCCTATATAATATAATATTAGGGTTAAGGTTAGGTATTCATTTGATATACAAAACACAGCCGCCTCCTAAACACAAACCGTACCCTCTCTCTGTTCCAGTGATAGTTTCATGCTCCGTTTTAGTTCATCGAAGGCGTTGTTCGTGCAACACCGTCGTCTTCTCATTTTATCCTGGGAGGCTAAAGACTCGCACATACGGTGAGGGCCGTAATAGCTTTAAGGAGACAGTTAGATGACTGGACTAGAGAACATCTCCTTCATATCCTTTTTTTTATTTTTCGCAGTTTATTACTCTGTTATTCGCACACACGCACTTATATTATTTGTATTAATCGCATATTGTAGTAACAATCTTAAAGCTGTTATTATTTATTATCTATAACTAATACATTTATCTCTGCCTCTTTTTCTTGAGTAACAGATCTATGGACAATAACACTGTGAACAATACGATGAACACGGCGACTGATCCCAACGCACAGATTACTGGATCTGATGGGCTTCACCAGTAGGCGCCTAACCCTAACGCACAGATCGTAGTATCTGATGGGGGTCACACACCTATTGGACATGTGCCTTCGGGATATGTGCCTCTGGGACACACTGTCATTGGACAGTTTAGTGTGCCTCTTGGACAGACGTTGGCAGGATTCGTTCCACTGATTATACATGTGGTGCCTATTGGTGTACATACACATGTAGTACAGAAGCACATACTATTTGTCACACATGCGGTGCCTGTTGCACCTGTTATGCCAATTGTGTCTGCTGCACACGCTGATAAATTCGAGAAGTTCAACGGACTATGTTGGTAGAAAAAGATGCACTTTTATCTATCTATGTTGCATCTGGATCGCTTCTTGAAGGAAGAGGTGCCATTGCTCATTGGCGAGAGCAACGCGTTGACTTTGTATGATGTAGATACTTGGAAGCACTACAACTACATATGTCAGAATTATATGTTGAACTGCCTGGCGGACTCGTTGTATAACGTGTATAGCTCGAAGCCAACAGCTAAGGCCTTATGGGTGTCACTTGACCATTAGTATAAAATCGAGGATAATAAGGCAAAGAAGTGGATTGTTGGCCACTTTCTTGACTATAAGATGGCAGATTCTAAGATTGTGGTCAGTCAGATGCAAGAACTGCATGTAATCATTCATGAAATTTATGTTGAGGGAATGATCATTAGTGAATCTTTTCAAGGTTCTGTTATAATTGAAAAGCTGCCACCTGCATGGAAAATGTTCAAGAATTACATTAAGAAAAAGCGAAAGGCGATGACCATGGGGATCTGATTCTCAGACTTTGTATTGAAGAAGATAACAGAGGATCTGAGAAGAAAATGAATGTTGCTACTGAGAAGGAAAATATGGTGGGGCATTTTGAAATCTCCAAGCCCAAGAAGACCACTTCTAGTAAAGGGGAAAAACTGGCACCCAAAGGAGAGATTTCAAAGTCGAAATTTCAAGAGAAGTGCTACAACTGTGATAAAGTAGGTCATAGGTCTTCTGATTGCATGAAGCCCAAAAAGGCCAACAAGAAGAAAGAAACAAACATAGTTGATCATATCTCCAAGGAGATGGGTGACATAGACCTATGTTATACGGTCTCTGAAGTGAACCCGGTCGGCTCTAATCCGCGTGAGTGGTGGATTGATACCGGTGCTACTAGGCATGTTTGCTCAGACAAGGCGATTTTCTCTAGCCTCAGAGCTTCCGATGCTAGTGAGAAGGTTTACATGGGGAACTCAGGGACTTCTACCATTGAAGGGGAAGGCAGGGTGATTCTGAAGATGACCTCTGGGAAGAATCTTACTTTAAAGAATATATTGTATGTGCCTGATATTCTCAAAAACCTTGTTTCTGGTTCTTTGTTGAATAAGCACGGATTTTGTATTGTAATCGAGTCAGATAAAGTTATTTTGTCTAAGAGTGGTATATTTGTAGGCAAGGGCTATGTAACCGATGGGCTTTTTAAGCTCAATGTTATGTCCATTAAGGATGATAATGAAATGAAGAATTCTTCTACTTACTTGCTTGAGTCTCCTAATTTATGGAATGCTAGAATAGGACATGTTAATTATGACGCTTTATGAAGGTTAAGTGTAAAAGAATATATACCAAAATTAATAAATGATTAAAAACATAAGTGTCATACTTGTGTTGAGGCAAAATTAACAAGATCATCATTTAAATGTGTGGAAAGAAACACCAAAGTGCTAGACCTAATATATAACGATGTATGTGATTTAAAATTCTTTCCAACAAGAGGAGGAAACAAGTATTTTATTACATTCATGGATGACTATACAATATACTGCTATGTATATTTGCTGAAAAGCAAAGACGAATCTATAAATAAATTTAAAATCTATAAGGAAGAAGTTGAGACACAACAATATGAGAAAATCAAAACGATACGAAGTGCTCGTGGAGGTGAATATGTTGAACCCTTTGGGGAATTATGTTCACAATATGGTATAATCCATGAGGTCACTGCACCATACTCCCATCAGTCAAATAGAGTGGCTGAGAGGAAGAATCGCACTCTAAAAGAGATGATGAATGCGATGTTGCTAACCTCTGGACTTCCGAAGTCGATGTGGGGGGAAGCCATCTTAAGCGCAAATAATATTTTAAATATTACCATACACAAGAATAAGTATGTAAGTCTTATGGAATGTGGAAGAAATAGAAACCAAGTTACCAACACCTGAAAGTGTGGGGGTGTCTGGTAAAGGTACTGATCCCAACACCTAAGAAGGTAAATATTGGTCCAAACGTTTTGGATTGTATATTCATCGGATATCCACCACATATCACTGTATATCGGTTTTTCGTGTATGATTCCATGATTTTTGACATTCAGAAGAATACGATTATGGAATCTAAGAATGCCTCATTTTTTGAGACGACATTTCCTTGTAATCCAGGAAACGAACCGCCTACAACGTCTAAATGAGATCATGAGTCATTAGATGAAAATAATGAGAATGAAGAAAGTGAGGACGAGAATATGGGGGTAGTGAGAAGGAGCAAAAGATAACATACGGAAAAATCCTATGGGTCTGACTTCAAGACCTATTTGCTCGAGGAAGGTGACCCGAAAACCTATAAGGAAGCGGTTACCTCACCCGATGGTCCCATGTGGAAAGAGGCCATTAAAATGAAGTTGATTCAATTCTACAGAATCATACTTAGAAATTAGTTATTTTTCCAAACGGTTGTAAACCGTAAGACAATAAATGGGTTTTCAAAAAGAAGTTGAAAACTGATGGTACTATCGACAAGTACAAGGCAGGACTTGTAATTAAAGGGTACAAGCAACAGAAAGGTCTTGATTACTTTGACACATATTCTACAATAATGAGAATAAAGTCTATAAGGATGATGTTTGCTATCACTGCAATATAATATTTAGCAGCACATCAAATGGATGTGAAAACAGTTTTCCTAAATGGAGATATAGATGAGATTATCTATATGAAACAACCTGAAGGTTTCATTTTCCCTAGACAAGAGAGGAAAGTCTGTAGACTAGTGAAGTCATTATATGGCTTGAAGCAAGCGCCTACGAAATGGCATGATAAATTTGATGAGGTCGTGCTGGCAAATGGCTTCAAGATCAATGAATGTGATAGTTTTCCTATTACAAAGATAACGAGAGCAGTTATGTCAAGGACAATGATAATAGTTTTGTCATGATGACATTGTATGTAGACGATCTAATTATTTCCAGAAGCAATGATAAAGTGATCAAATCTACAAAGGACATGTTAAAGGTAAGATTTGACATGAAAGATATGGGACTAGCAAACGTGATTCTAGGAATCTAAATTTCTAGAACATCATAGGGACTTGCATGCATTGAGTCAACCTCATTATGTTGACAAGATCCTTGAGAAGTTTCTTAATAATGACTTTGAGAAAGCTAGGACACATGTGGACATGAATTTACATCTATCCAAGAATAAAGGTGTAGCAGTTTTCCAGTTGGAATACTCGAGGATAATTGGGAGTTTGATGTACCTGCTGAGTTGTACCAGACCAGACATTGCATACTCAATCAGCAAGTTGGGTAGGTTTACGAGTAATCTGAGAGCTGATCAATGGAAAGCGATTATAAGGGTACTGAGGTACTTGAGAGGAACTCGAGACTAGGGACCGCACTATGACGGATATCCAATAGTATTAGAGGGATATACTGATACGAACTGGATATCTAGAAAGAAGGCTCTAAAGTCTATGAGTGGCTATGTGTTTACACTAGCTGGAGCGTCAATTTCATGGAAATCCTCAAAAAAAACTGTGATAACACATTCCACGATGGAAGCTGAGTTTATGGCACTAGATAATTACGCCGAAGAGGCTGAATATCTACGCCAATTTTTAGAGCATATTCCAAGATGGCCAAATCCTGTAACTGCAACAGGGATACACTGTGACTGTCAATCCACTATTGATAAAGCACAGAGCATGATGTATAATGAAAAGTCTCATCACATACAGATGACACAATTCTACTAGACAATTGATCTCAACCGGAATTATCACTATTGACTATACCATCTAAAGATAATATCGCGGATCTGCTAACCAAAGAGTTATCAAGAGAAGTGGTTGAGAAATCATCAAGAAGGATGGGCCTTAAGCCTGTTTCTTAACAGCGTCATGGAGGATACGCAACCAATGCTGATTGGAGATCCCAAGAACTTGGTTCAATGGGCCAACTAAATCATGATGACCAAATCAATGTGGGGGAAACCCCTGGTTTGTTCCTATGATGAGGAAACAGTGATACCCGTATGGTACGAGGTTAAGCTTTTGAGCTTTTAATAATCTTTTGACGAATACATGGAGTTCAGGAATGAACACATGGAATTCAATTGATTAAACGCGTGTTACTCTATAAGATAAAGATCACCTATATGGGAGAGAAGTGGGCCCACTTCAAAGAGGCACAATTCCTTAGAAATTCTTGCAGAACTAGGTCGATGTTTCATGGCCAAAATGGACATACTTATGAGAACTGAACGAGTTAGAACAATATAGTGAGAAGTATATCATCGTTTACACAAACGGTCGAACAGTTCAAGGACAAGCACGTATGCAGCCTACCAGTAAAGTCGGTATGCTTATTCGAGCGAAGGTTCAAGGAGCATTCTCTACTTATTATATGCTATATATGATCGAAGAAAATATCACCAAGTCAACCTCCGTGTCTGTCTATCTGGTGTGTGCTACTAAAACATCAATCTCATCCATGTGGGAGATTGTTGGAAAATGTGGGTTGTTGTCCCACATTGTCAAGTCAATTTGAGCCATATTTTGAGTTGACGAATGTTGCGTGCGTGCAATGAGTGACACTTGGAATGCATTCTCCTACGAGAGAGCTTTCTGAGGCACTTTTAATCACTCAAGATGACTAAGAGATGGATGATATATGGTCATCCAAAGTTGGTCTCTTAGAAGTGGAAATTTGTGGAAGAAAATAAAGTCCCACATTGATTTTGTAAAGGAGAATACATAGCTTTATGTAGCAAAACACTTATGTAGTGGTCAAATGTGTTACGTATGTATTGCTCATGCACATACGTGCGCGCGCAGGGGGGTGTAAATCATGGGCTTTCGAGGGACAATCTGAGGCTAGCGAAGCCTTCGAGCTTTCCCACGTGTGCGACGTGCGGGCACGAATGTAGCAGAAAATTGGCCCGAATAATCAATGACTAGTTTTGCTAATTTAATTTCCACAGGGCTTGGGCTTTAATAATTTTAATTCATTTTGACTACGGATTATTATAATTGATTTGACGTAACAATAATCAGATTTAGTTACGGATTTGATTTATTAACCGATTGATTAATTAACGTGGTTTAATTAATTAAGCGTGGAGTAGCGCGCACATTTCCTCGAGCCTATATAATATTGTAGTAGGCTTAAGGTTAGGAATTCATTCGATATACAAAACACAGCCGCCTCCTAAACACAAACCCTACCCTCTCTCTGTTCTGGTGATAGTGTCTTGCTCCGTTCCAGTTCTCTGAAGGCGTTGTTCATGCAACACCGCCATCTTCTCATTTTATCCTGGGAGGCTAACGACTCGCACATACGGTGAGGGTCGTAATAGCTTTAAGGAGACTGTTATACGACTAAACTCCAGAACATCTCCTTCATATCCTTTTGTTTATTGTTCGCAGTTTATTAATTTATTATTCGCACACACGCACTTATGTTATTTGTATTAATCGCCAATTGTAGTAACATTTAGTTGCTCGTATAATTAGCTTTCGTATCCCCGATTGTATTCCTAAGTTGAACCCTCTATGCATGTTATAGTTGATAAATCAAGTTATGTATCCAACTATGGATGAAGTCGAGATCATGAATCTATGTATAATTCCATTTATGATTCTTCTTATATCACTCGTATTTTTTTTCTTCATCTCACGAAAACCGAAGAATGGATGCCCAGATATGGATTTTCCCCCGGAATCAAAGGGATGGCCACTAGTTGGAGAATCTATCCAGTATATTTTATTAGGTCCTCAAAAATTTATCAAGAAAATAATGGAAAAATACTCACCATATGTATTTCATAGCGCTATGTTTGGAGAAAAATGGTTGTCTTCTACGGACCAGATGGAAACATGGTTCTCTTCACGAATGAGAACAAACCTGTCAAGTCCTGGTGGCCAATGCCCACCAGAAAACCCTTATATTCCTCTAAGTTTGCGGATGCTTTTACAGATAAAATTGCAGCTGTGTTGATGACTAATTTACATGATATTCTGAAGTTGGAGATTATCAAAGAGTACATTCCAGTGATGGATACGATGGCACGAGAGTATGTGACATCAAAATGGGTTGCTAGGAGGTCATAAAGGTTCTTCCAGCTTCAAAGGAATGTTACAGTGATAGTTTCTTGCTCCGTTCAAGTTCGCCGAAGGTGTTGTTCGTGTAATTTTATTATTTTCTCATTTTATCCTGGGAGGCTAATGACTCACATATACGGTGAGTGACGTAATAGTTTTAAGGTGACAGTTATACGACTGTACTCGAGAACTTCTCGTTAATATACTTTTTGTTGTCTTTCGGTTATTCGCATAATTCTATATGTATTAGTCGCAGATTGTGGTTCACAATCTTAAAGCTATTGTATTTGTTATTTGTGACTAAAACATCTATGTTTGCTAGCTTGTTGAGTAACAGATTCATGGAGAATAACACTGTAAACAATGCGATGAACACATCGGCTGATCCCAACGCACAGATCGCTGGATCTGATGGGGTTCACCAGCAGGCGCCTAACCCTAACGCACAGATCGTAGTATCTGATGAGAGTCAGACACCTGTTAGACATGTGCTTTCAGGACATGTCCCTTTGGGACCCACTGTCATTGGATAGTTTAATGTGCCTCATTGACAGATATTGGCACGATTCGTTCCTCCGATTGTACATACGGTTCCTACTGGTATACATACATGTAGTTAAATCAAAAAGATCTAATATATATTTATATTTACTGTACTATTATATTTAAAATAATAAATAATAATAAATCTAATATGTATTTAAATATTTATATTAACTATATTGTTTATTTTAAATTACAAAGGTTTGGACCTTTTGATTATTTCGTACTTATTTACCTACAAACATTATTAAAAGTTTGTATAACATGGATTGTGTCTTAACTATAAACTTAAAGATCAAATAGTTAGCATCATCTAAATATTAAAAACATATACTAGGATTACGAGCGTCTGAATTTCGCTAATAACATATTAAATTAAAATTTGTACTGATACTTTTAAGATATAAATAAAATTACATATTTCAAATATAAATCAGTTTATCAGATAAAATAAAAAAAATATGATCACCATTTAAATTATTAATATAATAAAATATTAAGATATTATACTAAGTACTATTATACTTTTGACTTTTCCTAATATACTATTAAAAGTGTTTATCAAGAACTGTTGACTTAATGCATTAATTATAAGACACAATCTCTGTTATAGAAATCGGCCGATTTTTCAAAAATCGCCGATAAATCACTCAAAAATCGATCGAAAATATTTGTCCGATTTGACCGATTTCCGATAAATCACCGATAAATCATCCGATTTTTTAAAAATCGTCCGATAAATCGTAAATCGGTACCTCAACCGAATAATTCCGATTTCCGAAATCTGTAATACTGGACACAATTATTTAAAAATACTAATTTGATATGTAATCTTACCCCATGACACAAACTTGTAACATGATTGCAATTTTAGTCAATAAATATGAAATATTAATATTCAAATATATGCCTGTCTAATGCAATGGGTTTATTCAACTGCACCCAATTGCATACTATGCCAATTTAAAATCTCTCTCATTATTTTAACTTAACAAGTAACCTGATATATCTGGCATGTTGCAATTATTTTAGTGTCGGCAAAATATTGCATTACAGAGATGCATTGACTTTTTAGAGCACCTGGGACAAATTTTTATATCAGCTTTAAGTTCGAATTTGAGGAACAATAAATTCTTGTTTTAATTGATTTCTAGCGACTGTTAAAATTGTTAAGAGTCTCTTCTTTCTATTCTTTTTAAAAATTAAAATCTCACAATTAATCTCAAATAATATGGTTATCATCGGAACCATTTTGCGAATTTTTGTATTATATATGAGACAATCGTTTATTACAGTATACTTAATATAATAAATTGTTGCAACATAAATATCGCACAAAAATGCCCATGCAATATGGGATACTGGTATGCTCCAACAACCGATTGAGCCAACCATCTCCCTTGGTGTCGGTGTTGGTGTTTGTGTTGTATTGCTATCTATCTGGTGAACTACATACAGTTGATAGTCAAATAAAAAAAGTCATATATCTAGCTATGGATGCGTTTGTGATCATGAATCCTTACCTATTTGCATTACTAATCCTTCCTATATCGATCATTTTCGTGTTCTTTATCTCGCGAAAACCGAAGAATGGATGCTCGAACATAACTTTCCCCCCGGGATCAAGGGGATGGCCTCTTGTTGGAGAATCCATCTGGTATGCTCTGTTAGGTCCTCAGAAATTTGTCGATGAAAGAATGAAAAAATACTCGCCAAAAGTATTCGAAACCAATCTATTCGGAGAAAAAATGGCTGTCTTCTGCGGTGCAGAGGGAAACAAGATTCTCTTCACCAATGAGAACAAACTAGTGAGGTCCTGGTGGCCAATGTTTGTGAAAAGGCCATTATATTATCCGGACTTCACTGATGAGGTAGCGTCTGTGGACGAGATCACAGCTGTGTTGTTAAGTTCTTTGCATTCTATTCTGAAGCCTGAAGTTTTGAAAGAGTACATTTCAACAATGGATTTCATGGCACGAGAGCAAGTGGAGTCTGATTGGGCTAGTAGAGAAGTAGTAAACACTCGCGTGCTTTTAAGGAAGTACACATTCGATCTATCGTGTAAATTGTTTATGAATATTGTTGATTCTGAGCATCTGACAAAGCTAGCCAAACACTTTGGTTCAGTTGCTAATGGAATCTATTCTGTCCCACTTGATCTGCCCGGTACTGCATATAATAGAGCTATTAAGGATGGAAAATTGCTACGGGAGGAACTTATGAAGATCATTACAGAGAAGAGAGATGCAATGTTGTTGAAGAATTACAGTACTAATGAAAACTCGGTAGCTGGTCAAGACTTTCTGTCTCGATTGCTGCTGGTGACCGATGAAAATGGGAATTTTATGAGACCAAAGGAGATCTGCAACAACATTGTTGGCTTGCTTCTCGCTAGTTATGAGAGCACAAGCACTTCTGCAACCTCTGTCTTCAAGTATCTAGCTGAACTTCCACATATCTACAACGAGGTTTACAGAGGTACTACATCAACATAAACTTATAACATCTGCCTTAGTAAGGCTCGAATTCTCAAAGCTTTTAACATATGAACTTGCAGAACAAATGGAAATAGCAAAATCGAAGAAAGAAAAGGAATTGTTGAATTGGGAAGACATTCAGAAAATGAAATACTCTTGGAATGTGGTCTGTGAATCTCTAAGGTTGGATTCAGATCGTAAAGGTGCATTTAGAGAGGCTATAACTGATTTCGACTTTGCTGGTTTCACCATTCAAAAGGGAACCAAGGTATTTTACACAATTGGACACAATTCATATTTGAATTAGGCAATACAATCATTGATCAATTTATATCGATTACAGTTAAACCTCTTTAAATTAATATGGTTGGGACCAAGAAAAAATATTACTTCAACGAGTTTATTACTTTATCGGAAGTAAATATACCTTGTGTCCAAAATGTTGTTACTTTATTGATTATTACTTCATCGAGGTTCAACTGTACTTGCTTTGATATGTAGACACATTGGACGGCCTGTACAACACACAAGAATCCCGAATACTTTCCTGATCCAGAAAAATTTGATCCGTCGAGATTTGAAGGGAATCGAATTGCTCCATACACTTTCGTGCCTTTTGGTGGAGGACGTCGAATGTGTCCCGGGAAAGAGTACGCTCGATTTGAAATTCTGGTGTTTATACATAACATTGTTACAAATTTCCGACTGGAGAAAGTCACTCCCAAAAAAATATTGTATGTTTACCCGTCACCGGAGACAGGTGTTTTACTTCGCCTTATCCCACATAAGAAATAAGTGTAAATGTTGTGGGAATGTGGAAGCTATAGTTGTTATGTTGTGTATGTTTGTAGTATATGTTAATGCAGATCAGTTTCTGATCTCTACACATAATGTAAGAATGCATGAATTCGATGAAATATTATTTATCAAGTTGATTTTAGGACTTCTCTAAAACATTGTTCACGGAGGATCAGTCCAGAGGAACTTGTAGTTTACAATATCATAGTTATAGTTCAAGTTTGCAAATTTCTATGTTTGGACACATTCTAAAGCATTCGGGAACCATACTCTCGGGTGACTCTGTTGATTCTTTGCCGACTCAAACTGATAAATGAAAAATTACTCTTTCCGTTTGAAAATAATTGTCCACTATTAAAAAAATATTAATAAATTCAAATCTCGGTGATGAACTACATTAGATACAAATATTTATGATAGAGACACTACTAGAAATACCGTCTACGACATTACCCCTTTGACATCAGTTAGAAATGTCACCGATGTTAAAAGAAATTTTAACATCGAATATTTTTAAAATGATGTTAAAGATCATCTAAGACATCGGCTACCGATGTCTATTTTCATTTTTATAAAATAAAATAAAAAACACCCGCTTTTCAGTTTCTCCCGTTTTTACACAAAGAAGTCCCTCTAAAACCAAAAATTCATTTCCCCCTCCCTTCATCGAAAAATTCCATTATTCTCCCTTTCCATCCCGCCATCTGTATTCTCTCTCACTCTCTCGATACTCTTTGTCACCATATCCGTCTTTCTCCCCATAGCTCTCAATCCTCATCCCACAATCTCTCTTTTCTATCACTCTCTCTCTCTCGATGTGATGTAGATTTTATCTTAGAAAATCTAAACTACATTTAATAATTTTAATAGTGGCATTTAAAATGTAAGTGGACAACACATGTGACGCCCTCAAACTCGAGGTTAGGAATGAGAACATACAACACCAAACTAATAAAATAACAACAGAAATATAATAAATCCCGAAACTAACAGGATCTAACAGGATAAAGTATGAGACAATATTACAACTACGAACCAGAATAATATTATTATAACCCATAATATAACCAAAACTAAATTATTCGATTCCGACTTGGAATCGACAGATAACCCAAAAGTATCTGATTCATCTAATACATTTCCCACCATCTTATTATCGCTTGCTCACATAGCATATACTTGATCTGACATTTGGAATCACACAACACGATAGGGACCGCCAGGAACGCTCTTGCGAGCAGTGCACCTATGTCTGGACATCTTCTTGCATAACTTCCATTGTTAGATCAAAGCAAATAAATGAGCAAAGGAGCTCAACAAGTACCTATATAAACAGTTCCAAATATCAACATAAATAACATCATCTGAGGCATTCTATCTCAAAATAAAAACTAGGTGGCAGCACTTTATCAATTTCTAGGAAAGGGTTCCAAAGGGAGGATTTCAAAGCTATTAGGATTCAAGTTCGAATAAACAATGGTTCTTAAGTTCAATCGATAGGGTTCTCAGAGAGTTTCACATATTGAGAGACATATCGCTCTAAGCTATGAGCATCAATATTAAAGTAAAGTGACAGGGTTCTCAAACAAGATTCTCAAGACTTTAAAGAAGATTCAATTCAAACTATTCAACTTCAAATCAAAAGAAAAGCATAACGTTGGTTGCAACATTTATAAAACTTTCACTTTCATTATTTAACGATAAGGAACCCTTGATTGGAATATCCATCTTTTAAGTATAATACGGGTGATCAGCCCGTACTTACCTCCATTCGGTCATTAAGTACATATGGCATTATTTCAACCTTATATTGGACTAGCCCCGCTAGTCTCTTACGTGACTGGACTAGTCCCACAACTCTCTTACGTCTCTATCCAATCTATTAGGAATTCATTTGGAAAACCTTTGTGTTGGAATACAAGGAAGTTTGGCTATAATCCATTTAAGCATTACCGATATGTAAAATCGTTTGGACTCATTCTAGTCGAAAGTCATTCTTAAGTTCAATTCAAGAATTCAAGGAAAGTGAACAAATCGAAAGTAAACAGGGATCGTAAGTTAAGGAAATGATCAAACATCAAGTAGGTTATGATAAAGCTGTTTAGCAAGATAGTTCTCGATGAGCAATGCATAAACAACGCACAAGATATTATCAAAGGAACCTAGGTTAACAAGGTATGATATACAAAAGGTTCATAACGTTTCTCTTAGGGTCAAAGGATCATTAATATATCAAGAATACGGAAACAGGGTATAAGCAATTTTGGAACAAGGGTTACTATTAGGGTTTATCACAAGGATCAACAACATGTTTATCATAAGGATCAATAAAAGCATTGCGAAGATTTTTTACTCTATCAGTGCATGGCATCAATAATATCTCTATAATCAATTCATAATATAAGGAAGAGTTACTTGCCTCAAAAAGCTTTCCTGTTTTATGGAACCTGAGCTACTGCCACCTAAGACTTCTTTCCCTTTTCTAGCCTGAATGCCTCCGCTTCCTAAATCTACAATATTAAACAAAACCCTAATTAGAAACTTGATCGATTTCCGACGTTTCTCAGAACTTCTAACTTCTACCCCTATCGCAATATACACTTATATGATATGCACATGTATAACACGTAGCACATAATAAGATATATCTTTATACGTTTTATATCACCGACTATCTCGATACTTTACATTTAGCAAATAATCACCGATTCATATAATTCGACACTAAATCAAATCGAATCTATACCTTATACAAACTTATTCACTTTCTTTTCGAGAATCGAGCATGACGTATTCGTAAATACACTATCCTTTTTTCTAAAAAATACCAATCAACAACAATCCAATCACTTCCTAATACGTACCCTTTTCATTTCTAGTTATTCAGACACCAAGCGATCAACCATTCAGTCATTCATACATATTCCACGTAACATGCAATTTAAGCTTATACGATTACCAAAATGTCAACTTAACATATCAATCAACTGTACATAAGACTCGATTCCTTATTTCCTTTAAAAATGAATAGAAATCTTAGTCATCAACTTTAACAATAGAAGACACATTTTATACATGTAATTTATATTTTAACGTTTATCATTTCAAAATCAATCGAGCCTAGTCTTACATCTTACAATCATACATATTCGAACTTCATCAAACAATTAGAACCGAATCATTCAAAATTTTGAATCAAATAATATTTTGAAATCAAAAATATAAATAATTTACTTAAACACATTTAATCCAAACATGCATGAACTAAAACCATAATCACTGAGCTTAACAAGTAAATCGAACCCATAATTCACTCTTTTAAAACTGAACATTTCAAGAATATCAACATGCATAATCTTGAATCGATAAATTAAGTTAAACACGAAATTTGACTTTATAAAAATCAACACTCGCAACCAACACTTAAATTTTCTACACTAAATCGACATGCATCAACTACTTTAATTTGAATATTCATTGTAGGACTCAGACTCGCATCACCGTCCACCGCCGACTCGCCGGAGCTCATCACCGGCGGCGGCAAGGTCTCGGAGATGCCCCAATCGGGGTTTTCTTCAACGAAACCTCACTGATTCGTTTAAACAGTAGTGTACACATAGCTATCATCACAATAACAATCAAAACCAACAAACTTCACTAAGAATTCACAAAATTTGAATTACACCCGAATAAGGGTTTCAAAAAACTCAAGGATACACACATGCATCCACATACACATGAAGAGGAAGCAAAATCCAACACAAATACGGGTTCAAAATTGAAAACAAGAAAGAATTTAGTGAGGTAGAGAGGAGAGAAGGAGAGTACTGAGAAAGAGAGAGAGAGAGAGAGAGACGGCAAGAAAGAAAAAGAAAGGGGAGGGGTTGGCCTGCTGGGTTTATAAGCCCAAAGGCACTCCTGTAATTTCACCATTATTTTCTTAAAATTCTATTTTCTGATTTTTACATAATGCTAAATTCAAATGGGTAAATCAAATGATAAGTAGGAAAAGGACATTTTAAATATGAAACTCATTTTTAAAATAAGGCTTATGAAAATAATATTTGAAGGAACTATTTAATTAATGCAAATTTCGCAAGATAGCCCATAAAATAATTATACTTTTTGAAAAATCACTTTAAAATACCCAGACCTTAAAATAATTCGAATTTTCATTTTTAAAAAGTCTTCGGGATTATTCTAGAGATAACAAAACAAATTTCACACTTCGATCATACTCTGGTAAATTTATAAAAATATATAAGGATCAAATAATTCTTATTTTTACCAAATAAATTCTTTTAAGAATATTTAAAAACTCGTGAATCACAGATTCACACACGTAACCATCAAATAACATATATTCACATAATATTAGCCACCACAATTCGTATTTATACATCCTAGCACATAATTCCCTTTTTAATTACTGATTACGCGAGTAATAATTACTCGATAATTCAAATAACGATATAACTTTTCACAAATACGAATCCATACAACATAAACACACGGAGGACTCCACATTTATCGTAACTTATTATAATCCTCAATTTTATCATTCTTAACCGTTCTCATTTAGTCTATCCTTTAAATAACGGGTTCCGTTCTACCTGACGGTAGGGGTGAACAAAAAAACAACCAAACCGTAAAACCGGTCCAACCCACCCCTTATTTTGGTCGACGGAGCCAAACTATCCAAAACCCGAATTTAATTGGTTTAATTTTTTGTCAACCCGAATATAATGGATTGGGTCAAGGTTCAAAAAATTTAAACCCTTACTAACCCAACCCAACCCGATTTTTTAATTATAGTATTATTATTTAAATATTTTAATTTATGTATTAATTGTAATAAATAATATATTCGAAATAAATAATTATTTTACGGGTAACACACCATAAGTTATTGACTTTAAACTAGAAGAGTACACTGTACATATAATATCCAATAATATTTATCTTTTGTTAAATTATGGGGTACACTTTAACTTTTGATTAAAATTATTTATAATTTTGACTCCTAAAACTATTTAAATAATTTTATTCAAGTTTTAACTCAAACCAACCCGGCTCAATGTATAAAGGGTAGGGTTGGGTTGAAAATAATTTTTTTGGTTAATAAGTTCATTTTTTAAAAACTGAATTAATTGGGTTGGTTCGATTTATTGCCTTTAAACCGCCCAACCCGACCCGCGTTCACCCCTACCTGACGGCCCGACAAACATAACTTAACTCTTTCACTAACTCATCAAATTGGAACGAGACTTTGCCCGTTCCTTAATACTATTTCACAGAAATTTCATATAAACCAAAAAATTATATAACTTAATATTTATTCACATATAAATCCATAATTATATCACAAAACTATATTTTATTCAAATATATATGTCGCGAAAATCTTAGTCGTTACAATCTACCCACCTTAAAAGGATTATGTCCTCAAAATCTAGTCTAAGCAAATAAATGGGGATACTTTTCTCGCATTTCGCTTTCTAATTTCCAAGTTGATTCCTCGATTTTAGGATTTCTCCAAAAAACTCTAACTAAAGCTACCACTTTATTTCTAAGCGCTTTTTCTTTTCAATTTAAAATACGAACGGGTTGTTCCACATAAGATAGATCTTGCTGTATTTCCACGGGTTCCAACTCGATTACATGGCTAGCATCTGCATTATACTTCTTTAAAAGAGATACGTGGAACACATTATGAAGATGTTATATCTACGGAGGCAACGCTAACTCGTATGCCACTTTTCCTACTTGCTTTAATACTTCAAACGGTCCAATATATACGGGACTCAGCTTTCCTTTCTTTCCAAATCTGGATAAGCCTTTCCATGGAGATATCTTTATTAACACTTTGTCTCCGGGTTCGAATACCATATCCTTTCAATTCTGGTCTGCATATTTCCTTTGTCGAAAATCTTGAGCAGCTATTAGTCTTTTGCGAATCCTTTCCACTTTCTCTTTCGTTTGTTGAACTAGTTCTGGGCCCAACAGCTTGCGCTCTCCAACTTCATCCCAATACGTAGGGTATCTACATTTCCTTCCATATAATGCTTCATACGGTGGCATGCCAATACTTGCGTGATAACTGTTATTATAGGAAAATTCGATCAATGGCAAATGATAGTCCTAATTTCCTTTGAAATCCATTGCACAGGTTCTCAACATGTCTTCGATTGTTTGGATAGTTCTTTCGCTTTGTCCGTCTATCTGCAGATGATACGCGGTGCTTATTTTTAATTTTATGCCCAAATGATCATGAAATTTCCACCAAAACCTTGAGTTAAATCTTGGATCTCTATAAGACACGATAGATACCGGTACTCCATGACGCATCACTATTTCGTCCAGATACAACTTGACGAATCTTTCCAATGATAATCTTTCGTTGATTGGCAAGAAATGTGCTGACTTTGTCAGTCAATCGATAATTACCCAAATCGCATCATGATTAGCCTTGGTCGTTGGTAATACTACCAGGAAATCCAGCGCGATATGTTCTCATTTCCATTCAGGTATGTCCAGTGGTTGAAGCAATCCACTCGGTCATTGATATTCCGCATTTACTCTTTGGCACGTATAACACTTACTTATCCACTCTGCAATTTCCTTTTTCATGTTCGGCCATAAATAATTCTCTTTCAAGTCCTTGTATATTTTCGTACTTCCAGGATGAATCAAAAATCTCGAATTATTCGCTTCATGTAAAATTTCGTGCTTTAACTCCGCAACATTAGGAACCCAAATATGCGAACAAATTATGTATATCCCTTTATCATCCTTTTGAGCTTTAATCTCTTCACCTGACAGTTTATCCTTCTCATGGTCCATCATTTATTCCTGATAACGTCGAATCTTTTCCAAAATCTCTGGCTGAAATGCCATTGTATAAAACATTTCATTCTCTATCTTCGGGATTTGCATCTCTATCTCCAACTTATGAAATTGCTTGATCAGTTCTATAGACAAAGTTAACATATTCAATCTTTCCTTGCGGCTTAGCGCATCCGCTACGATATTTGCTTTTCCGGGATGATAACTTATCGTGCAGTCATCATCCTTGATTGATTCTAACCATCTCCTTTGTCTCATATTCAACTCTTTCTGCATAAAGATGTATTTCAAGCTCTTGTGGTCCGTATAACTTTCACATTTCTCTCCGTACAAATAATATCTCCAAATCTTAGGAGCAAATACAATCGCTGCTAATTCTAAATCATGTGTAGGATATCTCTGCTCATGTGGCTTTAACTGACGTGACGCATATGATATCACATTTCCGTGCTGCATCAACACGCAACCTAACCCTTTATACGAAGCATCGCTATATATCATAAACTCACCCTTCTAATCAGGTAAAACCAATACTGGTGCAGAAACTAACCTTTTTTTAGCTCTTGAAAGCTTTCTTCACACTTATATGTCCAAAAAAAAATTTCATTTCCTTGTCAACTTAGTCAGTAGAACTGCAATCTTAGAAAAATCTTGAACGAATCGTCGATAATATCCAGCTAGTCCCAAAAAGCTTCTCACTTCTGTTGGAGTCTTTGGCCTTTCCCTATTCATAACAGCTTCAATCTTCGCAGGATCTACTTTGATACCTTCACTATTGACTACGTGTCCACGAAACTGAACTTCCTTTAACCAAAACTCACATTTAGAAAACTTCGCGTACAATTTCCCTTTCCTTAAGATTTCCAAAGCAATTCTCAAATGTTCCATGTGCAACGCTTATGTCCTTGAGTAAATCAAAATATCGTCAATGAATATTATGAGTAAAGTTCTATGGAGTCCACCTTTTAATTGGAGTTCTCGGAGTCCATATATGTTCTGCAAGTAAAATATAGCTTAAAATATTGCAAAACATATTATTTTTCGACAAACATCACTATTCTATTAAAAATCTTGTAGATTGCATACATTTTACAAGTAGAACATTGCAAAAATATATTATTCTACAAAATATGTTTAGTTTGCAAAACATAAATGTTCATGTTGCAGAACATATTGCGGAACATACATATTGTACTGTAAATATATGAGATTTGCATGATTTTGTTGAAGTTATGCTATTTGTGTGACATGTTTTGCAAAATAACACGTTTTACAAGATATTTTATTTGTAAAACGTAGATGGACTTCGAGGACTCCGACAAAAATGTGGACTCCATAGAACTCAACTCATACATTACGAACTTGTCCAAGTATTTCTTAAATACTAGATTTATAAGATCCATATAAGCAGTTGGCGCATTTGTCAATCCAAACGCCATTACCAAGAATTTATAGTGTCCATATCTCATTCGAAACGCCGTCTTAGGTATATCTTCCGCCTTAATCTTTAGTTGATGATATCCAGATCGTAAATCGATCTTCGAGAAATAAGTAGCTCCTTTCAATTGATCAAATAAATCATCGATTCGCGGGAGGGGGTACTTATTCTTGATAGTCGGCTTATTGAGTTCACGATAATCGATACACAATCTCATGCTTCCATCTTTCTTCTTCACGAACAGCACTGGTGCACCCTACGGGGATACACTCGGTTGAATAACTCCTTTATCTAACAATTCTTGCATTTGCGTCTGTATTCCTTCATTTCAATGGGTGTCATTCGATAAGGGGCTTTCGAAACTGGTTCCGTTCTAGGAGCCAAATCAATCGTGAATTTAATCTCTCGATCCGAAGGTAGTCCAGGTAATTCATCGGGAAATACCTCGGGAAACTCTTTAACCACAGGAATTTCCTCAATCCTTAGGGAACCACATCCTTTACGTGAGCCAAATAAGCTTCGCATCTTTGTTGTAATAATCTTCTTGTCGGAATTGCCGTTAGAAACTTCATATCTTGCTTCTTTCCTTTATATATCACCTCAGTTCCATCCTTGGTCCTCAATTTCACCTTCTTACTTCTACATTTGATCTACACATCGTGGTTCACTAACCAATCCATTCCGAGAATAACGTCAAATTCTCCTAACTTAAACGGAATTAAGTCAGCAGAAAAGTGCTGACCTTCTATTACAATATCGCATCTAGGACAAATTCTATTGGCAGCAACTCGTTCTTGATTTGCTATTTCTATAATCAGATTATATTCTAAAAGGTACGCAACACACTTTAGTCTATCAATAACTCTTTCAGAAATAAATGATCTAGTAGCTCCAGAATCCATTAACACTTTGACTTCTTCTGAATTTATAGCAAGCGTATCTGCTACCACATCTGCATCTTGCACTACATCTTTCTTTTTCATATAAAACGTCCGCGCCCTTGGCTGAACTGTTTGTACTGGTGGAGGCGGGGGTCTAGCAATTCTAAGAACATTTGCCTTCTGAATAGGCTCCTTGTAATTCCTTGCCATATGACCAACTTTCCCACACTTAAAACAAGTCATCTCTGGCTTTCCCGAACCACTTGTGCATTCATATGAATAATGTCCTTTCTGGTTACACTTGAAACATGTCACATTGAGCTTATTACATCTTCCACTGTGTCTCTTTCCACAAGTCTTACATTCCTGAATCTGGGGTCTATTGTCGTTTGTTGACTGTCCAGCTTTCTGGAAATGATTCTTTTGATTCCCATTTTCGGGCTTAAACTTTTGGAACTTCTGGTTTTGATTTCCTACATTCCTTCCAAATTTTCCTCTAAACTTGGAACTTCCCTGGTCTTGTTCTAAATCCTCAAACATCCTTTTCTTTCCTCCACTTTCCTTTTTTGTTGCTTCTACTTATCCTTCTACAATCATGGCCTTCTGTACTATAGCATCCTACATCTTTATCTCAAGAAGAGTCACTTGACCACGAATCCATGGCTTAAGTCCTTGTTGAAATCTTTTATCTTTCTTCGCTTTTGTATTCACATACTCAGGCACGAACCTTGCTAACTCTGAAAATTTCACTTCATACTCCGCTACAGTCATATTCTCTTGCTTCAAACACAGAAATATCATCTCAAACTAATCTTGCATATAACTTGGTAAGTACTTCTCCAAGAACAGCTTCATAAACTTCTGCCAATAAATGGCTTCTCCTTCTTGTAACACTTTGGTAGCTTCCCACCAATAACTAGCATCATTCTTTAATATAATAACTTACATACTGCGCCTTATTTTCTTCTTTAACTTCTGCTAACTCAAAGGCTTTCTCCATTTCTCTTAAGCAGGACTGAGCTTTAATCGGATTGGGAAAACCTACAAATTCCGGCGGATGGACGGATTGAAAGTGTTTGAAGTTTCTAATTCTCGAGGTTGGGGGTTGTTGTAGGAGTTGAAGAAGTCGATTCATCACAGGGTTGACTTGATTTTGATCTTGGTTTTGAGTTTGAGTTTCTTCTACTCTGGGTGATTTGGTGTAGTGGCCATTTGATAAACCTGATGAACAATTAGTTAGCAATACGATAGTATGGCCTATATGACAATAATGATTCTTTTGGGAATAATTTTATGGGTTCTAAATTTTACCCATTTGCACATGTAATCCTATTACTACATAATTCGCTCACCGGTTAGGGTTCTTACATGACACAAGGTATATTATCGCAAAGGTGTTGAATACGATTGTTCGGAAAACAGGATATGCAAAACAGTTTATAAAACTCAGGGATCCACAATATGGAAACAAGATGCATAGATAAATAGTTTATGAAATTCATCGATTCTCAATAAGGTAACAAAGGTACATAGATAAGTAGCTCAAGTACAATAAGTTCTAGGAACAAGGTACAATAATATAGCAGGGTTAAATAGAGGAAAAACTGGAAAATATCCCCTGATCTACCCCTAACTTCTACCTAACTACTACCAACACAACCAACACTACAATAGATCATAATACAACATAAAAGGATCCCGGCATCTGACCAAGTATCCCAAAGCCTACCGGCGCTGAAAATAAATAACAACAACAACAACAACTACTACGGGCTCTACCAGATGTCTCGTCTGAACACACACCCAAACTACACATGGTGATCCAGAATCTCCCTCAACACAGATAGCATCCAATACACAATCTTATGAACTATGCGGGCCTCGGCCTCAGCATCACTAGAAAATGTTCCTTTATCTAACCGTCTATGGGCAACCTGCTCCACTATCTCAATACGAACATACCACTTGGGCTATGGCACCAACATCTGAAACCTAGACTCTCGGGCCAACCTGTTTACCAAAGACCTCAACTCAGCTATGCGAGTAAACACAAAGTCACGGTCCCGGGCCAAATCATCACTAATATGGGCAGGTATAGGCACAACAGGCACTCTGTCGGGAGCTGGGGACTCAAACATAGGAGCTGGGGAATCTGCCATAACCTTTGGGGAATGAGGTACTGGTATCAGGGGAGAAACAGGAATAGGGGCAACACTATCCTCAGACGGATCCTCCCTAGGGTCTGAACTAATATACTGGGGCTCAGCATGTGATCCCGGTAACAAACTATCCACATAATCTCAACATCACTGCCACTACCAGGGTCCTGAGATAAAACATAAAACAGCATCCACGAAACAGTATTAGGGTTAAATAAAATCTCCAACTGACTCGATGCCCTAACTCTATTTACTATCTTGATATATTCACTTTAGTTAGACTATACCTAATAGTCTAACTCAACTCTATATGAGTCGAACACTCTCGCCATATTTAATTACCCAAATACCCTTTTATCCTAACTTGTCTCAGGGACAAAATCCTGTAGCTCTAATACAAACTTGTGACGCCCTCAAACTTGGGGTTTGGAATGAGGACCCACAACACCAAACTAATAAAATAACAACAGAAATATAATAAACCTCGAAACTAACAGGATCTAACAGGATAAAGTATGAGACAAGATTACAACTACCAACCAGAATAATATTATTACAACCCATAATATAACCAAAACTATATTATTTGATTCCGACTTGGAATCGACAGATAACCCAAAAATATTTGATTCAGCTAATACATTTCTCACCATCTTATTGTCGCTTGCTCACACATCATCTACCTGATCTGGCATTTGGAATCCCACAACACGATAGGGACCACCAGGAACGCTCTTGCGAGCGGTGCACCTAAGTCTGGCCATCTTCTTGCTTAACGGCCATTGTTAGATCAAAGCAAATAAATGAGCAAAGGAGCTCAGCAAAAAACTATATAAACAGTTCCAAATATCAACATAAATAACATCATCTGAGGCATTCTATCTTAAAATAAAAACTAGGTGGAAGTACTTTATCAATTTCTAGGAATGGGTTCTAAAGGGAGGATTTCAAAGCTTTTAGGACTCAAGTTCGAATAACCAATGGTTCTTAAGTTCAATCGATAGGGTTCTCAGAGAGTTTCACATTTTGAGAGACATATCGCTCTAAGCTATGAGAATCAATATAAAAGTAAAGTGACAGGGTTCTCAAACAAGATTCTCAAGACTTTAAAGAAGATTCAATTCAAACTATTCAACTTGAAATCAAAAGAAAAGCATAACGCTGGTTGCAACATTTATAAAGCTCTTACTTTCATAATTTAACAATAAAGAACCCTTGATTTAAATATCCATCTTTTAAGTATAAGACGGGTGATCAGCTCGTACTGACCTCCATCCGGTCATTAAGGTACCTATGACATTATTTTAGCCTTATATTGGACTAGCCCCGTTAGTCTCTTACGTGACTGGACTAGTCTCACTAGTCTCTTACGTCTCTATCCAATCTTTTAGGAATTCATTTGAAAAACCTTTGTGTTGGAATACAAAGAAGTTTGGCTATAATCCATTTTAGCATTACCGATATGTGAAATCGTTTGGACTCATTCAAGTCGAAAGTCATTCTTAAGTTCAATCAAGAATTCAAGGAAAGTGAACAAATCGAAAGTAAAAAGGGAACGTAAGTTAAGGAAATGATCAAATATCAAGTAGGGTATGATAAGGCTGTTTAGCAAGATAGTTCCTGATGAACAACGTGTAAACAAAGCACAAGATATTATTAAAGGAACCTAGGTTAACAAGGTATGATATACAAAAGGTTCATAACGTTTCTCTTAGGGTCAAAGGATCATTAAGATATCAAGAATACGAAAACAAGGTATAAGTAATTGGAACAAGGGTTACTATTAGGGTTTATCACAAGGATCAATAAAAGCATTATGAAGATTCTTTACTTTATCACTGCATGGCATCAATAATCTCTCTATAATCAATTCATATACACGTATCTGATATATACATGCATAACACGTAGCACATAATAAGATATACCTTTATACTCTTTATATCACCGACTATCTCGATACTTTACACTTAGCAAATAATCACCGATTCATATAATTCGACACCAAATCAAATCGAACATATACCTTATACAAACCTATTCACTTTCTTTTCGAGAATCGAGCATGACGTATTCGTAAATACGCTATCCTTTTTCTCAAAAATACCAATCAACCACAATTCAATCACTTCCTAATACGTACCCTTTTCATTTCTAGTTATTCAGACATCAAGCAATCAACCATTCAGTCATTCATACATATTATACTTAACATGCAATTTGAGCTCATACGATTACCAAAATGTCAACTATACATAAGACTTGATTCCTTATTTCCTTTAAAAATGAATAGAAATCTTAGTAATTAACTTTAACAATAGAAGTCACATATTATACATGCAATATATATCTTAACGTATATCATTTCAAAATCAATCGAGCCTAGTCTTACATCTTACAATCATACATATTCGAACTTAATCAAACAATTAGAACCGAATCATTCAAAATTTCGAACCAAATAATATTTTGAAATCAAAAATATAAAATATTCACTTAAACACATTCAATCCAAACATGCATGAACTAAAACCATAATCACTGATCTTAAAAAGTAAATCGAACCCATAATTCATTATTTTAAAACCGAACATTTCAAGAATATCAACATGTATAATCTCGAATCGATAAATTAAGTTAAACACGAAATTTGACTTTATAAAAATCAACACTCACAACCAACACTTAAATTTTCTACACTAAATCGACATGCATCAATTACTTTAATTTGAATATTCATTGTAGGACTCAGACTCGCATCACCGTCCACTGTTCGCTCGTCGGAGCTCATCACTGGATGCCGCAAGGTCTCGGAGATGCCCCAATCGGGGTTTTCTTCAACGAAACCTCACCGATTCGTTTAAACAGTAATGTACACATACCTATCATCACAGTAACAATCAAAACCAACAAACTTCACTAAGATTTCACAAAATCCGAATTACACACGAATAAGGGTTTCAAAAAAACTCAAGGATAAATACATGCATCCACATACACACGAAGAGGAAACAAAACCCAACACGAATACGGGTTCAGAATTGAAAACAAGAAAGAATCGAGTGAGGTAAAGAGGAGAGAAGGAGAGTACCAAGAGAGAGAGAGAGCTCATGAAAAAGAGAGAGACGGCAAGAAAGAAAAAGAAGGGAGATAGGGTGGCCTGCTGGGTTTATAAGCCCAAGGGCACTCCTGTAATTTCACCATTATTTTCTTAAAACTCTATTTTCTGATTTTTATATAATTCTAAATTCAAATGGGTAAATTAAATGATAAGTAGGAAAAAGACATTTTAAATCTGAAACTCATTTTTAAAATAAGGCTTATGAAAATATCTATCATTTGATACTTTTAAAATAAATTTGAGCGAATGGTTTAATTTATTCAAATTTCGCAAGATAACCCATTAAATAAAAATACTTTTTGAAAATTCATTTTAAAATACCCAGACCATAAAAAAATTCGAAGTTTCATTTTTAAAAGATTTCCAAGATTATTCTAGAGATAAAAAACAAATTTCACACTTTGATCATATACTGATAATTTTATAAAAATATATAAGTATCAAATAATCCTTATTTTTACCAAATAAATTCTTTTAAAAATATTTAAAAACTCGTGAATCGTAGATTCACACACGTAACCATCAAATAACAAATTTTCACATAATATTTGCCACCATAATTCGTATTTATACACCCTAGCACATAATTCCCTTTTTAATTACTGATTACGCGAGTAACAATTACTCGATAATTCAAATAACGATATAACTTTTCACAAATACGAATCCATACAACATAAACACAGAGGACTGCATATTTATCGTAACCTATTATAATCCTCAATTTAATCATTCGTAATCCTTCTCATTTAGTCCATCATTTAAATAACGGGTCCCGTTCTACCTGACGGCGCCCCGACAAACATGACTTAACTATTTCGCTGACTTATCAAATTGGAACGAGACTTTTCATGTTCCTTAATACTATTTCACAGAAATTTCATATCAACCACAAAATTATATAACTTAATATTTATCCACACATAAATCCACAATTATATCATAAAACTATATTTTATTCAAATATATACGTCGCGAAAATCTCAGTCGTTACAACACAGGTATTTTAAAACAGAGGGAGTACTAAGAGCATCTTCAACCATGATAGCTAAAATGGTTAGCCAAATCAGGAATATGTAAAATTTTATTGAATCTGTAAGACCATGCACTTCAGTGGTAGTAGCTATATTCAAAAATATTATTTTATTCCTATTTTTCAGATTTGTATGTATATATATAAACTTTATATAATAAAATAAATTTAGTGAATACTTAATTCAATACATGAATAAAATATATAATTGTAAGTAAATAATTATTACAACTGAAAATATAATAACATATAAATATTACAAAAATATTTTAAATAAAAAATTACTAATATATATTGTATTATATATATTGTTTGTTAAAAATAATTAATAAATTTTGTTAATAAGAGAACAATATTTTCACACTCAATATTATATAAATTAAAAATATTATATATAAAATAATAATTTTAATATTTATATATTAAATATTATATAAATATATGCATGTATTAATGTGTATGTGTACGTAGTAATGTGTAAATAATAAATACATTAATTATAAGTAAAATTATCCAAAAATGATTAAATCTATAAATATTTATGTACTTATCACTTGCGTAACATTTATTTATTTTAACATTAAAACAATATTAAGATAAAAAAACAGGCCTCAAGTATGTAAACCCAGAATCCAAGTGATGGCATTAAAAAAATCATAAAATAGGAAAAGGCTTAGCAAAACACAACTCCAAGAGAAGACCCGCTGATTTTCAAAAAGTCCAAGTCTTCACGCGTATAAGCTGTTTGTAGTCCGGCATGGGACCCACCATAGACTTTTGTTTGTTTTTCTCTCATGACTTTCTGTTACAAAAAACTACTTTTTCTAACTCCAATATCTGAGTTTCAAATACTCCCGGTGTTGGGTCGACAGCTGCTGCGTATTTTAACGCTCCTTTATAAAATTTACAAAATAAGTATTTGTATAAATTATTTTTATTTTTTTTAAAATCAAAATTTTATTTAAAAATAAAGTATGAAAGTATGTTTTTAATAATCTTAAAATGTGTGTTTAAAAATAAGAAAAACTGCATAAATTATTTTAATTTCTTTTTTCTTTTGAATAAAAATTTTATTTAAAAATGAAGTATGGAAGTGTGTTTTTTAATAATCTTAAAATGTGTGTCGAAAATTAAAAAAAACTGTATAAAATGGGACAGAGTGAGTATTTGTTTAAAATACTCTAATTAATTGTTCGAATTTAATTTTAAACTACCTTCCGCATCAATTATGATATGCAAACCTGATTTTATTCTGTTGGACAATTAAGGCTTTGTTTGGGAGTGTTGTTAAAAATTGTTATGTTGTGAGAAAAAATGTCGGGGAAAAAGTGCTGTCAGGAAAATTAGATGAATGTTTGGTAATTTTTTTTTATTTTATTCATATTTTGAGATATAATATGTAAAAATAATATTTTTGAGAAGATTTGATAGTGAAACCAATAGCTACTTCCTGCAAAAGTTGAAAACAGTTTTTTCCAAAAATATGTGTACATCCTTTTGTTAACAGCACACAGCAGCTTTTAAAATTTACTAAATACATTTCTGACAATTTTTCAGTAAAACATTGTTGTAGCAGTCTGGAACAGTAACATCAAACGGAGCCTAAGTCTTAAATTAACAATTTCCGGTGACACATCAAATGATTGATCCCCTAGCTTAATGCATTTTGAATTAACCTTTTTGATAAAAAATTAAAAATAATTAATTAAACATATATCAATCCTCTAATAATAATAAAAAATCTCTAAAGTGATTTTTTTCAAAATTAGCGAGTCCAAACCATTATTTCGATCAGCCGATATTGATATCAAAAAATTCCTCAATCAAATCTCTAATTTAATTCAAGTCGCTAAATTTTTCTCTAAACTTTAAATTCCAAAATCGGTCATAATTTATTATTAATGATATAATATTGTTTAGTTCTAGATATCATTTACTACTACAACCCTCAATAATAGAAATTGGCCGATTTTTCAAAAATCACTGATAAATCATTAAAAAATTGGTCAAAAATATTTGTTCAATTTGACCGATTTGCGATAAATCACCGATAAATCATTCGACTTTTAAAATCGGGCGATAAATTACAAATCGGTAACTCAACCGAATAATTCCGATTTCCGAAATATGTAACACTTCTGCAGCCCTAAATAGTCTTGCCAGGAATAAATAAATAGAAGTAATTACCAACCACTAACCAACATTTTCTTGATTTTTACTATTGTCATTCATGGTCTGAGTCAACGTTAGTCCCACACGGTACTTTACTACAACAACTAGTCTAATCTATGCTCCTGCCATTTGCTTTACATATATTTTCTTACATTCCTCTGTACCTAAAACAGATTAATCTAGTACTACTCAATCTTACTTCTGCACAAACTCCAACACAAACACACTTCCTGTTCTGTCTGTTCTTTTTTTTTTCCTCACTAAAAAAACATCAAATTTTTGTGTCAGGAAAAAACCGAAACGAAACCGAAACCGGTAAAATGAGAACAAGGTATGTTGTACTTATCTCTGTTTTGCTCTGTTTTTTCTTGATTAATCATGTTTCTTCACAGTTAAGCCCTTCCCAGAACACTACTATGTTTAAACTTTATGATCTTGTTACATCAAACACAACTTCAAATTCTTGGACTAAGGTTGAGTTTGGTCAGAACCCATGTTCTTGGTCTGGTGTTTCTTGTAGTTCTGATAATAGTAGTGTTGTTGAACTTAAGTTGGCTAAGTTTTCTTTGTCTAATGTTGCTGTTATATCTGTTTCTTGTGAGATTGATAGTTTGGAAAGTCTTGATTTTTCTAATAATCAATTTGGGGGTGTTTCTGATGAGTTTGTTAGTGTTTGTGGGAAGATTAGGGGGCTAAAGAGGTTGAATTTTAGTAGGAATAAGATTGCTGAGTTGCCTGTTTTTAAGGGTTTTGTTAGGTTGGAGTTATTGGATTTTTCTCATAATGAAATGAGTGGGAAATTAGGTTCTCAGTTGAATGAGTTGGTTGGGTTAAAAGGGTTGAATCTTGGGTTTAATTTGTTGTCTGGGTTGATTCCGGAGGAGATTGCGAATTTTGGGAATTTAACTCTGATTGATCTTGGTACTAATATGTTGTCTGGGTCAATTCCTGAGAGATTTGGAGAGCTTTTAGAGTTGGATAGTTTGATATTGTCCGTAAATAATTTGAGCGGTGAAATTCCCAAGTCGCTGCTAAAAATCACAACCCTGTCGCGGTTTTCTGCCCATCAGAATAATTTTGTTGGTGAAATTCCAGTTGGGATGACTAAGTATCTCAAAAATTTGGACCTTAGTTTTAATGAACTAAATGGCTCGATTCCGGTTGAGCTTCTGTCACCATCGAATTTGGAGACGGTGGATTTATCAAACAATAGATTGGAGGGACTAATACCTGCAGATATATCTCCGAAATTGTTTAGGTTGAGACTGGGAAACAACCATTTAAGTGGAAACATTCCAAGTTCATTTGGAAAGCTTGGCGATTTGACATATTTGGAGCTGGAAAACAATAAGCTGGCTGGACCAATTCCTCCTGAACTGGGGCTTTGCCGTAGTTTAGCACTGCTGAACTTAGGTAACAATAACTTAAATGGTACGTTGCAGGTGGAGTTGCGTAAACTCACCAACCTCCAGGTACTGAATTTGCAATTCAACAATTTGTCGGGGGAGATACCAGAACAGATTTCAGAATTAAGTAATCTTCAAAGATTGAATCTCAGCCAGAATGGCTTTACTGGTCAAATACCATCATCCATCTCGAGTTTGAAAAATCTCACAAATTTATATTTGCAAGGGAACCAACTTAGTGGCTCAATACCTGATACCATTGGTAATTTAGATAATTTGATAGAACTCCAACTAGGAAACAACCATATTAGTGGAATCATCAAATCTGTGCCAAGAAGCTTGCAGATTGCTTTGAATCTCAGCAGCAACAACTTTGAAGGAAAAATTCCGGAGGTTCTATCTAGATTACGTCTGCTTGAAGTTTTGGACTTGTCCAATAACAAGTTTTCTGGAGAAATCCCCGAATCATTCACCAAGTTGAGCACCTTAACTCAACTTCTATTGTCAAACAATCAATTGTCTGGTGTTATTCCGAAGTTTGGAACATATGTTACAATAGATATAACTGGGAATAAGGATCTGATCAACAGTACAACGCTTTCTCCCCCTTCTACATCAGCCTCAAAAGGCAAAAGGAAAGTTTCAGCTGGGGTGGTAATTGCAGCTGCTGCTGGTGTTCTGGCTGTTGCCACAATAGTATTTATTACTCTATATATTTTCAGGAGGTATTACAGAGTGACCGATGTACACTCAAGTTCAGGAGAAGATGTACCTCAACCACAAGTCGTCCAGGGGAAAATGCTAACTGAAAATGGCATTCACAGGTCAAATATCGAGTTCAATTCAGCTATGAATGCTGTGGCTGATCCCTCGAACATCATGGTCAAAACACGATTTTCAACCTATTACAGAGCTGTAATGCCATCTGGAAAAAAGTACTTTGTCAAAAAGCTGAATTGGAGCGACAAGATATTCCAAATGGGTAACCGTGAGAAGTTTGGAGAAGAGCTGAGAGTTCTGGGGAAGTTGAACAATTCAAATGTCATGTCCCCACTAGCCTATGTCTTAACCACTGATAACGCATACCTGTTCTATGAATTTGCAGAGAATGGTACCCTTTTCGATTTTCTTTATAATACATCCGACAATGAGTTGGAATGGTCAAGTCGTTACAGTATAGCACTTGGAGTAGCTCAAGGTTTGGCTTTCCTCCATGGATACACCTCTGGTCCAATTTTACTCTTAGACCTTTCGAGTAAAAGCATCATGCTGAAGTCCTCAAAGGAGCCTCAGCTTGGAGACATTGAGCTTTTTAAGGTCATTGATCCTACAAAGAGTACGGGCAGTCTTTCTACTATTGCTGGTTCTGTTGGCTATATTCCTCCAGGTATGCAGCTATAAGATAATACTATATTACAGTTCATCAGATCACCACTTATCTATTGTAGACGTCGTATTCTATAAGACTAACTAAAACAATAGTGTATCAGAGATGTTTAATTATAGAATCTACTTGGATATTAATTATAGGAATTGCAAACGTAATGGGGTGCTTCCGTGGGTTCAAGTTATATTACTGACAGATCCTTCTGTAGCTGCCATGTACATTTTTGTCTATTCAGTTAATCAGTTATTTGAGCATAGTGAAATATCTTAATACCATAATTAGAATTTGAAATGTAGCATGTGTCTACTATGTAGTTTTATTCCTCTCAGACATGAGATTAATTTTATAGGTGTTTCCCAGCAAGTTAAACTATCTACTTAAGGACCACCACTTCTCTTGCGATAAGCCCTGATCTGATAAATTTGGATTTTCCCTAGACAGAGGTTTTAACAATATGTCTATGTTATAACTTTCAGAGTATGCTTACACGATGAGGGTCACGATGGCTGCCAATGTTTACAGCTTTGGGGTAATTCTGCTGGAACTACTATCCGGAAAACCAGCAGTTTCACACGGGACCGAGCTGGCAAAGTGGGCTTTAAGCAAGTCATCTCAGCAAGATAAGTTGGATCAAATTCTTGATTTCAGGCTGAGCAGAACATCACCGGCAATCAAAAACCAAATGCTATCAATCCTTAAGGTTGCACTTACTTGCGTTAATGTCTCACCAGACGCAAGGCCGAAGATTAAGAGTGTGCTTCGAATGCTATTAAATGCAAGATAGAGTATTCTCCAGGATTAAGCCGTGATACCAGAAAATTAGTACACATAAACATATAAATTTTGACTGTGTGTGTAGTTGTAGTGCTGCAGTTGTTTTCCCATACAGTATAGTACAGAAGTTTGATTATAAAATGTAAGATATATCTATCTTTTATAAGCTAAATCTAAGTTTGCGATCGTTCTCAATAACCTTCATGCCCCTCTAGCTCTTTGTGTTTGCGACAGAGTTTAGTTCAATAGCTGAAGCAGACCATGAAAAGTACTTCATTAGATGCTAATGTATAGTAATGTGAAGTTCTCCTTTAGTTGAAAAGAACTTCTAATGAAGAGGCAATACACAGTATTTAGAGGCAATACAGAGTGTTATCTAAATTTTGAATGTTAAGGAGGCGCCTAAAGCTGAGCGGACAATATCATGCTAACGTGAAGTTAAGGGCTTGCTCGCGGCTCAACAAACTACTTGATGATCAGCTTCAACAATTACCTGTAGAGTTAGACTTTGCAGAGCGCAAAGTGAAGCTGCATATTCCTTGCAGAATGAATCTAAGTTTGAGATCAGACATAAAGATACTGGTCAACTAAAGGCACATATATAGAAAGTCATCTTTCATTTATCAAGAACAAAATATAAACAAATCTTATAATATATCATGAGAGGTTGTGTTGCCCCTTATGACCTTCCAAGTTCTTGCTGCATCACTGATTGGTTGTTTCCTGTTCGCCAAAGGTCACCAAATTTGGTATACTCTTTATTAATAAGCGAAACACCCATGAAAGTACAAAAAGTATCAAAGTTTGGTATTCGCAAACACTAGTTTATTTGCAGTATACTAGTACTATTAGTTACTACTAATTAATTAGATTCAAAGTAATATTAATGTAATAGCAATATTTGATAAGTAAAATAGTCACATTAGTGGTGTATGTACAGCAACATATCTATAAATCAGATTCCCAGTTTCAGTTCTGTATTAAGGGGTGACCTGTATAAATTATTCATAAATGTGCAACATGCACTGTGACATGAATTAAACTATTAAGTGCATGTGGCTTTCAGATATTAATAAGAGCATTAGAATTGACTTTCTGAGGAGATTGTCCAGAACAAACGATTGTTTTAGCATATGATTCATGTAAAATGGACCTCCATCTATGCACATCAAAAATCCTATTGTACACGTAACAGAAAAACTTCTCGCGATATGATATGTTGTAAAAATCGCTTGTCCCTGACCGGACTCCTTAAAAGATAGTGATAGAAGGTTTCTAATATATAGTTTCCAGGGCTTACAGTTCAACATTGAACTTGAAGCTGACATAACTAGCTAGCTATGGATACACTAGTGATCATGAGCACATTACCATATACATTGCCATTACTAATCATTTTTGTATCTCTCTTTCTCTTTTTCAACTTCTTACAGAAACCAAATGCAAATGTTCCACCAGGATCAAATGGATGGCCAGTGGTTGGAGAAAGTATCAACTTTGCTTTATCAGGTCCTCAAGAATTTGTCGAAAAACGAACAAAAAAATACTCCCAAGATACATTCCGAACCTCGTTATTTGGAAAAAAAATGTCTGTGTTCTGTGGACCTGTGGCGAACAAGTTTATATTCTCCAGTGATGCCAAATTACTCACCTCCTGGTGGCCACTGTCTGTGAGAAAGGCCTTGTATTTCCCCGAGTTCGTTGAGGCTTCTACCGACAAAACTTCTGCTATTATGTTTAGCTTTATACATAATATTCTGAAGCCGGAAGCTCTAAAACAGTACATACCAGTGATGGATTCAATGGCACAAAAGCACGTCGAGATAAATTGGGTTAGAAATGAGGTAGTTAAGGTGTTTCCGGTGTCAAAGAAGTACACATTTGATTTGGCTTGTCGATTATTTATGAATGTAGATGCCGAGCATGTCACAAGTCTAGCCAAGCATTTCAGTCTTATTATATCTGGTTTGTTCTCTGTACCGATTGATCTGCCTGGAACTGCTTATAACAGAGCTATGAAGGGTGGAAAATTGATGCGGGAAGAGATTATGAAGATTATCGCGGATAGGAAAAAGGAGATGCTGGAGAACAATTTTGAAACAGCTAGTAGAACAGATTTTCTATCGCGAATGCTGCTGCTGACTGATGCCAACAACGAATTTATTAGCGAGAAGGTAATATGCAACAACATCGTTGGTTTGCTTTTTGCTAGCTATGAGACTACTAGTACTGGAGTCTCCTTTGTGTTGAAGTATCTTGCACAGCTTCCACACATTTATCATGAGGTCTACAAAGGTGTGTGCACATATATTCGTATTTGATTAATTTGCACACGATGATAGACGATGATCTTACCAGTTTGTTGATTGAGCTAAACTTTTACTTAAACAGAACAAATGGAGATAGCAAACTCGAAAAGTGAAGGCGAGTTGTTAAAGTGGGAAGATATACAGAAGATGAGGTACTCGTGGAACGTGGTTTGCGAGACTCTGAGACTCGTACCACCTGCACTCGGTGGGTTCAGAGAGGTTGCTAATGATTTCTCGTTTGCTGGTTTCACCATTCCGAGGGGATGGAAGGTATATATCGAACATCTGTGCTCATTCTTCAACATATATTAAAAATCTGTGATCTGTAGTTTTACTAGTGCATTTCTGATTTTGTTTTCAGACATTCTGGATGGTGCATACGACAAACAAGAATCCGAAGTACTTTCCCGATCCAGAAAAATTTGATCCATCAAGATTCGAAGGAACTGGACCTGTTCCATACACATTTGTGCCTTTTGGTGGAGGATCAAGAATGTGTCCAGGGAAAGAGTACGGGCGTCTTCAAATTTTGGTGTTTCTTCATAATATTGTTACGAAATTCAAACTAGAAATAGTCAATCCCCGAGAGAAGATAGTGTTCCGCTCTTTCCCCGTGCCATCAGAAGGTCTTCCACTTCGTATAATTCGCCATAAGACATAAATTTAACTTGTCAAGAATATGTGTACTTGTGTTTTCTGTAAAAAGTTCACCTGTATTTCCTTGTGTATGTTTCTGATCGAAGTATAAAATCAAGAACACGTCTGTTTGTGTTTTCTGTCTTATGTTTACGAGTATTCCTCAGGCGTGTGCCTACGATCAAATTATACATTAAAGCAGATTATGCTGTGATCTCTACAAGTTATGATTATGGAACATCAGTGTAAGTTAAGTTCAACTACTGTAATGGACGAAGAATGATAGTCCAACATATTTTTGCGGTAAAGAACAAATTTGAGCAGGGAATCCTAGAGCATTGATAGTTTCTGGCTCTGTGTAGCCAGTTTCAACCACATCCCAAGCATCTTGTGCACCTAACAATGTACGCGTCTGAATGCTCCAACTGTCCTAATGTAATGCTGCTGCCAGGACCATACGTCTTATACGTCGTAGCAAAGAGCATCCGGGTTCTGATATATTCTCGTCTGCATTTACATATAGGGTTGAAACATGGAAAATGATGTGCACATTAACATCAGGAGCTGGAGTTATAAAGATCAGGACAGGTAATACAACGACTAACGAGTAATTGAGAGCTACGTAAACATCAGGACAGGTAATGCAACGACTAACCACAACTAATACAATAGTATGACAGGTAATGCAACGACTAACCAGTAATAACAACTAATACAATAGTATGTTTCAGATGACCATTACATCAACTTAGTCTATATTAACCTTGGAATCAGGAACCTGGCTAACCAAAGCTATTTAAATACTAATTTGGTAGAGGTTAAGTAGTATTTAACTATTAAGTACATAGTTTTTTTATGTATAAGGACACATATGTATGATCAAATGAGCAAAACAAATTTTGCCATTATGTGCTCAGATGATCCGAAAAGGAGATTCGAAACTACTGATTAATAGATCATAATACATTTCTACATAAAGGCATCCCCTTAGCATACTAAACTCTATACATTCTTGCATACTAATATTTTCTTACTATGGATACATCAGATATCATGAGCTTATTCCCATCTATACTGTCAATAATACTGATAGTTGTTGTATCTTTGTTTATATATTTCTTTGTTTTTCAGAAAACAAGTGCAAATGTTCCACCTGGATCAAGTGGATGGCCCCTTGTTGGAGAAAGTATCAAGTTTGTTTTATCAGGTCCTCAAAAATTCATCGAGGAACGAACAAGAAAGTACTCACAAGACGTGTTCCAGACCTCGTTGTTTGGACAAAAATTGGCTGTGTTTTGTGGACCGCAGGGGAACAAGTTTATCTTTGCCAATGACACCAAACTACTCTCCTCTTGGTGGCCTTTGTCACTGAGAAAGATCTTGTTTTTCCCCGAGTTTGTCCAGGCTACTTCAGACGAGGTTACAGCTTTAACGCATGAATTTATGAGTGATATACTAAAGCCGGAAGCTCTAAAACAGTACATTCCAGTGATGGATTCCATGGCACGTGAGCACGTGGAACTCGAATGGGTTGGTAATGAGGTAGTGAAGGTGTTTCCAGTGTCGAAGAAGTACACATTTGACTTGGCTTGTAGATTGTTTATGAGTGTTGTTGATGCTGAGCATGTTGCAAGGCTAGCCGAGCATTTCCAGCTTATTACTAATGGATTGTTCTCTGTCCCAATTGATCTGCCTGGCACTGCTTATAACAAAGCTATCAAGGGTGGAAAATTGATACGAGCAGAGCTTATGAAGATCATTAGCGAGAGGAAAACTGAAATTCGGGAGAACAAAGCAGAAGCAGCTAGTAAATCAGACTTCCTATCTCGAATGCTGCTGGTCCCTGGTGAAAATAGGAAATTTAATATTGAGGAGGAGATATCTAACAACATTGTTGGCTTGCTGTTTGCTAGCTTTGATACTACTAGCACTGCAATCTCCTTCGCGCTGAAATATCTTGCAGAGAATCCACATATTTATCAGGAAGTTCAGAAAGGTAAATATGCATATTGGACTGTGTTCAAGATACAAACTAATTACAAGTCATAGATTGATCGGCATGCATTTAACTGTGTCGAAACCTATATCCGTTAGTTTTGCTAATTATCGATTGCTAATCATCGATTGAACAGAACAAATGGATATAGCAAAGTCCAAAAGTGAAGGGGAGCTGTTAAAGTGGGAAGATATACAGAAGATGAGGTACTCATGGAACGTGGTTTGCGAGACTCTGAGGCTCATACCACCTGGACTCGGTTCTTTTCGAGAGGTTGTCACTGAATTTACATATGCTGGTTTCACCATTCCAAAGGGATGGAAGGTATCATTCTCATACATAATTGCAGTATTGCACATATATCATCATTTAAGTGTGATCTTGATAGCTATTACATGTTTGATTTTTCATGTAGACATTTTGGATGGTGCATACAACACACAAGAATCCGAAGTACTTTCCAGACCCGGAAACATTTAATCCATCAAGATTCGAAGGGACTGGACCTGCACCTTACACTTTTGTTCCGTTTGGTGGAGGGTCTAAAATGTGTCCAGGAAAAGAGTACGCTCGTCTTGAAGTTCTGGTATTTCTACATAACATTGTTACCAAATTCAAGTTCGAGAAAGTCAAGCCCCAAGAGAAGATAGTGTTCCACTCTTTTCCAGTACCAATGGAAGGTCTTCCACTACGCGTAATTCCCCATAAAATCTGAACACTCAAGTCAAGAACATCTCTGTGTGTGATTGTGCTGTGGAAAGTAGATCTGCAGATACTACTGTGTGTGAATGTTTGTTATCAAATGTTAGTGCATATCAAATTCTGATTAAGTTAAAGATGCTTTTAAATTACAGTAAACCACCTTCAAGACAGGTCCGAACTTGCATTGCAATGAAAGAAGAATGATATTTACACATTTGTTTGGAATATAAACCTGAGGCAATACTAATGATGGTCCTCGGGTTTCTTGACCTCTAGATGTGATTACTTGGCTTAACTTATGAATACAACGATGGTGTCATTGATGCTCCTACTATAGCAGTACAAGTTCTCTTTCCTTTTCCACGTACCATTTCATCTTGATATTTCACTAAATATATATGGAGAAATTTTTAATACCATTTGAAATCTCATATAAATACTTAATATATATATATATATATAAATGTATGTATTTTTATAAGAGTCTCACAAGCCTTATATTCTTTGACAGATGCCCATATTTTTTGCATTTGTAGATGCCATGGAAAATATTAAGGATAATATATATATATGTATATGTGTATTTTTATAAGAGTTTTATAAGCCCCGGATCATATGGCTCTGATGCCAATTTTGAAAAAACTTAGAGAAAAAAGACACCTACATTTTTTTTGCAGAAAACTTGTAATGCTATATCAATGCAACCATTGTCATAAGATGGGACATGAAGAAAAAGACTGCTGGTACAAAGGAAAGCCACAATGCTACAAATGCAAAAAATATGGGCATCTGGCAAAGAATTGTAGATTTCAGAATGATGAAGAAAGGATGGCACAATTGATCGAGGGAGAACCACTCCTTTAGAGTTGTGGAGAGAAAGTGCTCCAAAGTGTTTTTGGAGAGAAAGTGCTCCAAAGTGTTTTTGATGAGATAGTGCATCAAAATTGATGGTGATGAGAAGTGCATCACAGGCGAAGAGAAAGTGCTTCGTAAATTTAAGATTATGGGGGTGAATGTTGGAATAATCTTAAATTTAGTTATTAATTATTTGTTTATTTAATTATTTGATATTTAGCAATAGATTAATTATTAGAGAAAAATATTATTTTAGAATTGTTTAGTAGTGGGCTAGTGGAGTTATGGAGTAAATTATGGACATGTAATTTACCCATTAATTAGTAGTGGTTAGTTTTAGTAGTAGTTAGTTTTAATATGTTTGTAAAGCCTATATAATGGCTAGTTTACCTTGAGTTTTAAAGGAGGAAAAGAAAAACAAGAAATATAGCATTACAAGTTTTCTGCAAAAAAATGTAGGTGTCTTTTTTCTCTAAGTTTTTTCAAAATTGGTATCAGAGCATCTTGATATTTCACTAAATATATATGGAGAAATTTTTAATATCATTTGAAATCTCATATAAATACTTAATATATATATATATATAAATGTATGTATTTTTATAAGAGTCTCACAAGCCTTATAACATATAGCTCTGATGCCATGTTGAAAAAACTTAGAGAAAAAAAACACCTCTTACATTTTTGAAGAGAAGAGCAATTTTGAAAAAACTTAGAGAAAAAAGACACCTACATTTTTTTTGCAGAAAACTTGTAATGCTATATTTCTTGTTTTTCTTTTCCTCCTTTAAAACTCAAGGTAAACTGGCCATTATATAGGCTTTACAAACATATTAAAACTAACTACTACTAAAACTAACCACTACTAATTAATGGGTAAATTACATGTCCATAATTTACTCCATAACTCCACTAGCCCACTACTAAACAATTCTAAAATAATATTTTTCTCTAATAATTAATCTATTGCTAAATATCAAATAATTAAATAAACAAATAATTAATAACTAAATTTAAGATTATTCCAACATTCACCCCCATAATCTTAAATTTACGAAGCACTTTCTCTTCGCCTGTGATGCACTTCTCACCACCATCAATTTTGATGGTGGTGAGAAGTGCATGAGTGGAGGAAAAAATGAGGGACTGCTATTAGCTAAAGGTTCATCCTCAAAAGGCACAGGTAACAAAGTTCAATGCAACCATTGTCATAAGATGGGACATGAAGAAAAAGACTGCTGGTACAAAGGAAAGCCACAATGCTACAAATGCAAAAAATATGGGCATCTGGCAAAGAATTGTAGATTTCAGAATGATAAAGAAAGGATGGCACAATTGATCGAGGGAGAACCACTCCTTTAGAGTTGTGGAGAGAAAGTGCTCCAAAGTGTTTTTGGAGAGAAAGTGCTCCAAAGTGTTTTTGATGAGATAGTGCATCAAAATTGATGGTGCTGAGAAGTGCATCACAGGCGAAGAGAAAGTGCTTCGTAAATTTAAGATTATGGGGGTGAATGTTGGAATAATCTTAAATTTAGTTATTAATTATTTGTTTATTTAATTATTTGATATTTAGCAATAGATTAATTATTAGAGAAAAATATTATTTTAGAATTGTTTAGTAGTGGGATAGTGGAGTTATGGAGTAAATTATGGACATGTAATTTACCCATTAATTAGTAGTGGTTAGTTTTAGTAGTAGTTAGTTTTAATATGTTTGTAAAGCCTATATAATGGCTAGTTTACCTTGAGTTTTACAGGAAGAAAAGAAAAACAAGAAATATAGCAGTACAAGTTCTCTTCAAAAATGTAGGTGTCTTCTTTCTTTTTCTCTAAGTTTTTTCAACACCTACAAGGTCTGCTTTCATAATCTGAGTCCTTTTGCATTCTAAATATAGGCATGTCCTGTAGAGATAAGGAAGGCCGAATTATTATCCTCTTCTACAAGAATACACCATCTCCTTTCTTGAGCAATTGTAATGGCGTCTTTTACATATTAAACTATTGTTAGTCTTTATGGTATCAGAGCCACCCATTACAAAATTGCTCACTTGAAACCTTCCTTAAACAGCCTCTAAAACTTTAACTGTATCTCTAATGGCGGGGAACAAACTTACACTACAAGATCTAGTGAATCCACTATATCTCCACCCTTCTGATGGTCCAACCTCAGTCGTGGTCGAAAAACTTCAAGGGTCATCTGACTATAGAGCATGGCGCAGAGTTATGAAAATTAATCTAGCTTCAAAACGAAAGTTGGGTCTTGTAAATGGAAGGTTAACAAAGCCAGTAGATCCTGCTCAAGTTGAACTTTAGGAAACAGCCAATAATATGGTAATCGCATGGCTCACTCATAATGTTTCTCCATCTATTATGAAGTCTATTATGTTCATGAACAATGCTGCTGATATATGGTCTAATCTCGAAAAATGTTTTCAACTTACAAATGAATCTAGAAAGTATAAAATTAACAAGGATCTTTATGAGTTGAAACAACAAAACTTGTCTATAAATGACTATTATACTGCTATGAGATCTCTTTGGGAAGAGTTTGATGCTTTGAACACCTTGCCTACTGTTCCCTCTGCAACTTCTCAAGTTCAAAACCTTTTAGATACTATAGCCTCCCAACGAGAAGAGGGTCGATTGTTTCAGTTTTTAAATGGTTTGAGTGATATTTATAATACCCAACGCAGTCATTTTTTGCTTGCATCTCCGCTGCCTTCTGTTGAAATTGTATCTGCAGCATTACAACAAGAAGAGTCCCAGCATGATCTTTTGCAAATAAACAGGCTTGATTCTGACTCTATTGCTATGTTTAGCAAAGCTACGATTAGCAGAAATGATAAACCCATCATCTGCACTGTTTGTGGTGGAAAAGGCCACAAAGCTGATAAAAGCTGGCATGTTGTTGGGTATCCCAAATGGCACTCTCGCCATGGCCAAACACCACCCAAGCTTGGTGCTCATAATCGTGTTAAGTCCTCAACACCAAGATGGAATTATGGAGCTTCATTCGGTCCTTCTAAAGTTGCAGCTACAGCTCAAGTGGCCTCAGATTCATCAGCCTTCACACTTCAACGACTTGCTCAGTTAGCCTAGTTGATGCCCTAATTTGTTTCTCAACAACGAGGTTCTGATACAGATGAAGAACTTGAACAGCCCTTTTCTGGCATGATGTCTTTGCACTCAAGTATGAATGAGTCTCTTGATTCTTGGATAATCGACTCTGGAGCTACCGATCATATGACATCCAATTTTACTCACCTCCTGCAGCCTGTGCCTTTTGCTCCAACTCAAATTAATCTTCCCACTGGAGCTAAAACACATATATCCCACATGGGCACTGTAAAGTTGAACAAAAGACTCACATTGAAGAATGTTTTATACGTTCCATCCTTCCATCACAAGCTTCTATCAGTACCCAAGCTTGCTTCTTATAACAATTGCCATGTGCAATTCTACAGTACTCATTGTCTCATTGTAGATAATGCTACAAAGGAACTTAAAGGCGTGGGCAAAGCTTCTCAAGGTCTATACTACTTGGTGGATCATCTTTCTGGCCATATTCCTACCGCCTGGATGCTTGGAGAGAAATTATATTCTCATCTTTCTCAAGGTTCTAGCTCAACAGCACTTGTAGCTGCAAGCGACACAGAGTTCAAGGATGCTTCAGAATTGGATAAATGGCATCATAGATTGGGGCACGCCTCTATAGCAAAATTGAAGCTCATACCATGTGTTCAACCTCATCTGCATCTGCCTACTAAAGTATGTGTCACTTGCCCTCTTTCTAAATTCACGAAATTGCCTTTTCCGTTGAGTGATTCTCATGTAAAAACTCCTTTTGAACTTATACATATAGACATATGGGGACCGTATAAGGAGGTTACGAGGGGTAAGTATAAGCATTTTTTGACTATTGTAGATGACAATACTAGGCATACATAGTTTTATTTACTTGAGTTTAAGTTACAAGCTTTATCTGCTATAGAGTTATTTGCTACATATGCTCGGAATCATTTCGAAAAGACTGTGAAAATTGTGTGAACTGATAATGCTTTAGAATTCGATGAATCGGCTTTTAAGTTGTTTTTTGCTAAAAATGGCATTGTACACCGGAGATCTTGGGTGAGAAGGCCTCAGCAGAATGCACGGGTAGAAAGAAAACATAGCCACATTTTAGAAGTAGCCAGATGTTTGAGATTTCAAGCTGCTTTGCCTTTAAAAAAAAAGGGTATAGATTTGCTCACACTGCTGATAAATTTGCTCAACAAAAAGGGTATAGATTGCTCAATCTTCTCACTATGCAGTCCCTTGTGTCCAGGGTTGTACTATTTAATGAATTGATTTTCCCTTTCAAATCAACTTCTGGGACAGCTTATATGCAGCCTTTACCTCAAACAAACCCATCTACACCTAACCCTTTAGCCTATGAAGATTACTTTTCCTTTGAAGACACTGTTGCTACATAAATGTCAGCTGATAATGATGGTGACACAACAGTTGAGTCAACACAAACAAACACCCAAGGAGATACATGTGCCAGTTTATTTCAAAGATGTAGTACAACATGACCACTGGGTCAAAGCTATGAATACAGAACTCGAGGCACTTGAACAAAACAACACATGCATTATCACTTCTTTGCCACCTGGAAAGCGTGCTATTGGCTCAAAGCGGTTGTATAAGACTAAATTCAACCCAGATGGCACTATATTGAAGCATAAGAGCATCCGCAGCCCCAAGGGACAACTTCCCTTTTTTTTGACCCCACCATATTGCCAAGTAAGCCTGCTGAACACTTTAAAGGAAAGTTTCCGTTTCTGTCCAACGCAAGGGACAGGGACACTTTGACAGCTGCTTCTTTCTTTGTTTTTTCCTTTTTTTTTCAATTCAATTAGCAATGAAAAAAACATTTTCATAAATATATTTATTTTATTAATTATATATGTATATTATATTTAAATAATTATATCAAACTATTTTAGAATATTTAGAATCAAATAATTTAAAAAGCTAGTACAACAAGAAATATTATTGAATTAAAAAAAGTTACATCATTAAAGAAATTACATCATTTGCGTGGTATCATGAAATTGCCGGATATGCTCCACCAAATCTGTTTGTAATTGACGATATTTTTGTCTATCACGAATTTGAATATTTCTTTCGATATATCTTTCATAAGGAGCAAAAGGTTCCTCGCCAAGGTTGGGTTGTGATAAACCGTTTGTTGTATCATCATAAATTGGTAGAGGTCCAAATGGAGTAGCATATGTATCTCTCTCGTCTTCCACAATCATATTATGCAAAATTATACATGCTCTCATTATTTTTGCAAGATCATTTTTGTCCCAAAATCGAGCTGGACCACGTACAATTGCAAAGCGAGACTGCAACACACCAAATGCTCGTTCTACATCCTTACGTTGGCTTTCTTGATATTTGGAAAATAATTTCCTTTTCTCACCCTGTGGACGTGGGATCGTCTTGACAAATGTTGCCCATTCAGGATATATGCCGTCTGTCAAATAGTATCCCATGCTATAATTATTACCATTAACATTGTAATTTATTTCTGGAGCACGACCTTCTAACACTTCATCAAATAATGGTGACCGATCTAAAACATTTATGTCGTTGTTTGAACCAGCAACTCCAAAAAAAGCATGCCATATCCACAAGTCAGATGAGGCAACTGCTTCTAGTATAATTGTTGGAATGCCTTTGTGACCGCTCAAGAACATCCCCTTCCATGCTTTAGGACAATTTTTCCACTGCCAATGCATGCAATCAATGCTACCCATCATACCAGGGAATCCACGAGCCTCCCCCATTGCTAGTAGACGTTGAACATCATTTGAGTTTGGCTTCCGCAAGTACTCACTTTCAAATACCAATATCACGTCATTGACAAACTTCTTCAAGCATTCAACAGCAGTTGACTCGCCGATTCGCACATAGTCATCAACTGCATCAGCAGATATTCCATAGGCCAACATACGCATAGCTGCAGTGCATTTTTGTAAGGGTGATAAGCCCTTTCTTCCTAATGCATCAACTTTTTGCTGAAAATATGGATCGAAGTTTGAGATAGCATTCACAATACGAAGGAAAATATGTCTCCCCATACGGAACCTTCGCCGAAACGTTTCTAGTGGGTACACCGGATTTTCTGTAAAATAATCTTTCACTAGACGTTCATGACCTGATTCACGATCTCGATGTATCATCCTACGAGGCGTGGATGAAGAGCCTTCTCCGTATACTTCGTTAACAAGCTCAATACGTCGTTTGTGTAGAGAATCATCGAGTAGCATATCTTTGATGAAATCCTTCATTGCTTCAGAACTATTATCCATGATGGTTGCTTTAGTGTAGATTTTGTTTGTGAGAAGAAAGCAGTACAAGAATGAGCTAATATCACAGCATTGAAGAACTTATATAAAACTCCAAAGGAATATATTCCAACGGCATTTTACAATGACATAAAAACAATAAGTAAAAGACAATGACTACAAAACATAGAGTAAAAGACAATGACTAAAAGACAATGACTAAATGACAATAAACTAACTTCTCTTCCTTATGATTTCTTCAAGTAGGGTCGCATGCACTTTAAGCTGAGCCTCATTCATAACACTAGTGTCCGCCATAATAATTTTTAGATCCATCTCCTTTTCGTGATTTGCATTAAATTTTTCCAACAGTGATAATCTTCGGTTTTCAACGGCTTTTATTTCTTCTAACTCTTCAATCATCTCTGCCTTTGCCTTTCCCTTTGATTTTCTCTTAGTTGTTTTTGTGCCTTGAGGACGCACCGGGGACATCGCAACATCATTATCATTTGTCGGTGTTTCATTGTTAGCTGATGACGAATAAGCTCCCGAATCACTTAATTTAGTTCTTTTCGCACTTCCACTGGATGAAGGAGTTCTCCACTTAGGTTGTTTTCGAAGCTCACTCCAATGCTTGTCGAAATTAGACTTTTTCTTGTATCTTGCTTTATGTAGTTCATGGGCTAATTCGATGATGTTGTCTACATTTGAACCGCTACCTATTTTTCGCTCAGCTTGATCATAACACGATCCATACCTTTGGGCTCCTTCATTTATTCGTTGCCATCTTTTCTTTATAGCTTGAACTCCTCTCTTGATGAGACCGGGATTGCTTTCTTCACAATATTGACGAATTCGATCCCAAAATGCGTCTGCTTTTTGATCTGTTCCTACAAGAGGATCAATCGATACATTCAACCATGCACTAATCAAGAGCTTATCTTCACTCCATTTCCACTGACCAATAATCTCTCGCGAATTTTCAAATTCATCATGCTCATCATTGAGATCAATAATATTTGTACCATCAAAAGCAGAAACTTGTGAATGTGGAGAATTTTGATTATTCATAGACGTTTCTTGGGATCCAAGTTGCGAACCCAATGTTTGAAAATTATGAGGATATGGAAATTGATATTGAGAATTTTGAGTGTATGGAAAGAATGGATTTGGAAATGGAAATTGTTGATTTGGATTTGGATTTGGATTTGAAAATGAATATGGAAATTGAGCATTTGGGGTTTGAAAATTTGGGTTAAATTGAGTATTTGGTGTTTGAAAATTTGGATTAAATTGAGCATTTGGGGCTTGAAAATTTGAGTTAAATTGAGCATTTGGAACTTGAGAATTTGGGTTTGGATTTTGTGAGTTTGAAGAAGTGGAATTTTTGGGGTTCATTTTGTGGGTTGTGTAAAGAAAAAATCAAATGACCTGCTATTTATAGAATTTTTGTGTAGACATTTAACGGCTAGCAATTTTAGAAATGTTAACGGTATTATATACGTTACTATGTATACGTTAATATGCATGTTAAAGAATAAAAAAAAAGAGAAAGTGAACAAGTTGTCCAGGGACAGGAAAGTGTCCTCGGGGACACCTTTTCTTTTTGCTCCAACGGCTAATTCAGTGGACAAGTCGTTTGTAGTGGCCCTAGGTATGCAACTGTCCCCGCGCTGGGGCTGCTCTAAGGCTCGTCTTGTGATACTAGGTTGCAAACGGAAACATGTCTTGGACTACCATGAAACCTTCGCTCCAGTCGCGAAGATGACAACAGTACGCACTCTTCTCACAATTGCTGAGATGCAGGAATGGCATACTGACCAGATGGATGTAATTAACGCCTTTCTGCAGGGCATGCAGGAATGGCATACTGACCAGATGGATGTAATTAACGCCTTTCTGCAGGGCGATCTACTTGAAACTGTATACATGTCACTTCCTCAAGGGTATACTGATCTTGGTAGTCATATTCGCCTTCATCAGCAGCTGGACACAAATCGAAGCTCCTCAAAGAAGTTAGTGTGTATGTTGAAGAAATCCCTTTATGGTCTTTGACCGTCCTCACGGTAATGGTCACGATCGTTTCGTATCATTTTAATTTTCTCAGTTTGTAGCAGTATGGTGTGTGTTGGAGCAATACATTAGTAACACATTTGAACATTACATAAGTGTTTTACTATATAAATCTATGCATTTTCCTTTACAAATTCAATGTGGGAATATCATTCTTTTACACAAATTTCCATTATTAAGAGACTAACTTTGGATAATCATATCCCATCCATCTCTTAGTCATTTTGAGTGATTCAAAGTGTCTCGGAAAACTCTCTCGGAGGAGAACACATTCCATGTGTCACTCGTCACGCGCACGCGACATTCGTCCCCTCAAACTATGGCACAAATTGACTTGACAATGTGGGACTACTACCCACATTTTCCAACATCATATAATATAATAAATCTAAGACTGTCTATTTGTTTCCGTTATCTTTTATTCCCGTTTGATTCCCCTTGTATGTCTCAGGTGGTTGGTTGTTATTTGCTTTTGTCCTTTTGCACTCTACATGTAGGGTCATGTCCTGTAGAGATAAGGAAGGTTGAATTATTATCCTCTTATATGAGAATACACCATCTCCTTTCTTGAGCAATTGTAATGGCTCTTTTACATATTAAACTATTTTTAGTCTTTTATCATAATGTTAGAAGTCTAGAATAAAATGTGATCGCATTTGCACCAAAGTAAAGAAAAACTGATAAATTAATGTGCACCAAAATTCTCAGAATGTTGTTTATGAATTCCAGATGCTCAACTGGTACTATGTGTACTTGTTAAACGTATCTTATTGTACGTGTTTGATGTGATCATTGTAACAACCTTGACGAAACTAATCTGAATTTATAAAGATTTCCCATGAACTGGTCTGTTATTGCTCCGCAGAACATACGTATGATGATATTCCCTGAACAAATTTCTTCATAGATTATTGGTTCTTAGGATGTGATCGATGTCGTTTAAGAATCTTAATCATTCAAATTAGACAACTGAGTTAAAGTTATTAAACAAAAGGCCTCTTAGATTCTTCATTGTCAACTATCATGGGTCCTTCCGTGATTGATGTTAACAATAACATGTCTTAGTAAAAAATTGATTTGACTTTAAACATAATTGAGAGGAGCTTGTGTACATGTCTCTTGTGTTGTTATCTAGCTATATCTAGAGTACCAGTGCATATAATTTAACAAAAAAATTAAAGCTTGCAACTTTAAGTAATCCCCTTGCTGCAGAGCCTAAATCTTGCTATGGATACATTAGAGGTCATGAGCTTGTTCTCGTATACACTGGCATTAGTAATCGTTGTTGTATCTGTGTTCCTCTTTTTCTTCGTCTTCCAGAAATCGAAAGCAAATGTTCCACCGGGGTCAAGTGGATGGCCTGTGATCGGAGAAAGTATCAAGTTTGTGCTATCAGGTCCAGAGGAATTCATGGCAGAAAGAACAAAAAAGTACTCGAAAGATGTATTCAAAACCTCTTTATTTGGAGAAAAAATGGCTGTGTTTTGTGGAACAGTTGGGAACAAGTTTGTCTTTGCTAATGAAACGAAATCATTTGCCTCCTGGTGGCCACTGTCCGTAAGAAAGTCCTTTTTTTTCCCCGAGTTCTCAGAGTCTTCTACAGACGATATTTCATCCCTACTGTTTTGGAGTATTCATGATATTCTAAAACCAGAAGCTTTAAAACAATACATACCGATCATGGACTCAATGGCACGAGAACATGTAGATTTCCAGTGGACTGGAAATGAAGTAGTGAAGGTGTATCCACTGTTGAAGGAATACACATTAGCTGTGGCTTGTAGAATATTAATGGGAGTTGATGATGTCGAGTATGTCACAAGGCTAGCCAGGCATATCGCTCTTGTCAATGCTGGATTGTTCTCGGTCCCAATTGATCTGCCTGGAACTTCTTTTAACAAAGGTATTAAGGGTGGCAGATTGGTCCGAGCTGAGCTTATGAAGGTCATTACCAACAAGAGAAAGGAAATGATGGAGAATAAATCAGAATCAGTCACTAGACCAAATTTTCTGTCTCGAATGCTGTCCCTGGCAGATGAGAACGGGACATTTGTTAGCGAGAAGGTAATATGCAACAACATCGTTGGTTTGCTTTTTGCTAGCTACGAGACTACGAGCACTGCTGTTACCTTTGTGCTCAAGTATCTTTCTGAACTTCCACATATTTATGATGAGGTCTACAAAGGTACATTTTCAATTACATGAATGAATGTGATCTATAGCTAATTTATTCTTATATCTTATGAACTACCTTGAGTTTACTTGTTGAAACGATGATCGAGCTTAGATATTGATTGAACAGAACAAATGGAAATAGCTAACACAAAAAGTGAAGGGGAGCTGTTAACATGGGAGGATTTACAGAAGATGAAGTACTCGTGGAACGTTGTGTGCGAGACTTTAAGGTTGATGCCACCTGCACTTGGTGGCTTAAGAGAGGTTACTCATGACTTTGAATATGCTGGTTTCACCATTCCAAAGGGATGGAAGGTATATAATACTCTTGACAGCTACCGTATATTTGCTTTGTTTATAGACATTATAAACAAAGCAAATATACGCTATAATAAACCTTCCAAAGGGATGGAAGGTATACATATATTTAGTACGTGCCTTGTCTGCCCTGCCCTAATATCTATAATCTTGATAGCTATAAACAAAGCAAATATACGTTATAATATACCTTTGAAAGGGAAGGAAGGTATACATATATTTAGTACGTGTCTGCATGCCCTGCCCTAATATCTATAATCTTGATGGTTAGCGTATATTTGCTTTGTTTACAGACACTGTGGACAGTTCATACAACGCACAAGGACCCGAAATACTTTGCAGACCCTGAAACATTTGATCCATCAAGATTCGAAGGGAAAGGACCTGCTCCGTTTACTTACGTACCATTTGGTGGAGGATCAAGAATGTGTCCCGGAAAAGAGTATGCTCGTCTTGAAATTCTGGTGTTTCTTCATAACATTGTTACAAAATTCAAATTCGAGAAAGTAAATCCCCGAGAAAAGATAGTACAGTACTTTCTTTTGGTACCAATGGAAGGTCTTCCTGTTCGTCTAATTCCCCATGAAATGTAAATGATATGTACCAGGAACATGATCACTGTGAACATGTGTGTGGATTGTGCCGGCAGTGGACATGCAGTTCCGATCTCTGTATAATATTTTTCTTTAATGTAAGGTGACATGGATGCTTTGTCGATCGATGCAATTGTAAAAGTTTATTCTAAAAGTGACATCTTTGCACTTCATTATTAGTTATATGATGATGTGGCAAAGATTGAGGTTGTTCATGAACAGAGGTGTTCGCGAACAAACTCGAGTTCGGCGGCTCGTTCGGCTCGGCTCGGCTCGTTCGACTCGAGCTCGAGCTCAAAAATATGTTCGTTAAGCAAAATGAGCTCGAGCCGAGTTTTACAATGTTCGACTTGAGTTCGGCTCGAACTCGGTTCGAACTCGTTCGACTCGAGCTCGGCTCGTTAAAACTCGAAAAAAAAAATATTTTCTAAATATTTTTATTTTACTTACACCACTTGATATATATATATATATGTATAGAAATATAGAGAGAGAGAGTAAGATGATGATAACGGGCTGTTTATAACTAAATCAAAACCAAATCAGGAACACAACCAAATCGAACAAGTATCTTGAAACACCAGCTTACATACCCTTCACTTCCGGATAAAACCCCAAATTAGAAATCACACTTTGCTGATAAAATCTTGAAATAGAAGCCACACTTCATTGATACGATTCTCTGTATTGCGTGCAAGTTACAACATAATAAAGATTTAGGTGAAAATAAGATCTAGGCGGGAAAAAGAAGAATGATAGATGAGAACGAGGAGGAGGAGGAGAAGATAGAACACACTACAAAGGAATTGGTATTATAAGTTTAGGATTTTAGATGACTCTGGGTTTGGCTTGGATTAAATAATTGGTATGGCTTGAATGATTTTTTTAGTTGACGGCTTGAATTGGTTATGTTGGGTCATTAATGCTAATTTTTTATTTATTTGTTAATGAGTTGCTCGGTTCGGCTCGAACTCGGATCAACTTGTATGTGTTTGCGAACAAGCTTCGGCAGAGAAAAAAAAAGTGTTCGAACTCGAACACATTTTTTTGTTCGAACACATATATTTAGTACATGCCTTTCCTGCCCTGCCCTAATATCTATAATCTTGATAGCTAGCGTATATTTGCTTTGTTTATAGGCACTGTGGACAGTTCATACGAGGACCCGAAATACTTTGCAGGCCCTGAAACATTTGATCCATCGAGATTCGAAGGGAATGGACCTGCTCCGTTTACTTACGTACCATTCGGTGGAGGATCAAGAATGTGTCCCGGAAAAGAGTACGCTCGTCTTGAAATTCTGGTGTTTCTTCATAACATTGTTACAAAATTCAAATTCGAGAAAGTGAATTCCCGAGAAAAGATAGTACAATACTTTCTTTTGGTACCAATTAGGGCTGCTCATGGGTTACGTAACCCGTATAACCCGACCCAACCCAACCCTAAAATGAGCCGTTCAAACCGAACCGTTTAAACCCATGGGTTAGTCGGGTTACTTTTTACTTGGGCCGTTTACAATGAGTTGGATCGCATTTTACCTACGTAAAATCCTAAACCAACCCAACCCGGTTTTATTATTAAGTTCAACGCATTTTAGTCATTCTCAGGTGAGTTCTAAGCAAATAATTTTAGAAGGAATAACAAATTGGCAGCTAATGATTATTTTTTCATGATCATATTTTTTTTTCTAATCTTTTCTGACCTAAATACCCTTAATTAAATACATGCATTTCATATGTATTTTTTTGAGTGTTTATATTATAACAATGATAAACAAAAATGAAAAGACATAAAGTGAAAATAAAATGAAGAATGCAATAACTTACAATGTTAATTATGTACTTAGTTTTACCTATATAGACTCACATACTATAAGTTTATATTTGGATTCATGAAACAATGGTATTAATGACCGTAAAGGAGCAGGTGCAACATTCAAGTTTAGAACCGTAGAACATTAGACACTGATAATATAAATAAAATAGGCATTAAATTTTGATTACAATCAGCAGAAGATTAAGAAAAGTACCATGTTTTAATCTAATTTGGACATACCTTCTTTATTTTAAATTTTTTTATTGAAGTGTACAATCCGATCAACCCAACCCTAACCAACCCAACCCGTCACATAATTATTAGGGTTGGGTTCTTTAATTTTTTTGAGATTAATGGGTTGATATTTTTGCAACCCATACTAAATGGGTTGGGTCATTAAATAGGTGAAACCGGCCCAACCCAGCCCATGTGCAACCCTAGTACCAATAGAAGGTCTTCCTGTTCGTCTAATTCCCCATAAAATGTAAATGATATGTACCAAGAACATGATCACTGTGAACATGTGTGTGGATTGTGCCGGAAGTGGACTTGCAGTTCCGATCTCTTGATAATATTTTTCTTTAATGTAATGCTTTGTCGATCGATGCAATTGTAATGGAAGAAAAGTCAATTTCCATAAAACTTTGCTTGCTTGGGATATATTGAAACACAATTTCCATAAAACTTTGCTTGCTTGAAATACAATTTAATTAAGGGTATTGCTAAAGTCACCGAAGGGGTATGAAAAGATGTATAATGTGCAAAATCCGTTTGATTGGATGGAATTGATTTCGCTGCAGGGCAAGACTAATTTTTTCGAGAAGAGGGTTGGGGAGTATCAGAAGGCGTCTGTGATGAATAGTGTTAATGAAAATACAGATAATCATGTGTTTAAATTAGATGAGGATTTCTGAATTTAATTAAGTCAATTGTATGGGGGTTGTCTTGAATGTGGATGTAATCAAGGAAGAGTATGTTTATCATGATATCATCATGGGTTATATCTTTCTCCATATCCTCTCTATCGGAAGACCCTTTTCATTTGAGACTTTTGATTTCTGTGATTTTACTGTAAATTGAAAATATGGGGAAACTCTCTGGTGCGTGCGATTCACGTAACCGCCATCATCATCTTCAACTTTTCTTGCACTACTTATGACAAGATTAAGATCAAGGAAGAAACAATTTTCTCTGGAGCGGTTACTTTTTGTATTTATTGGTCACACATATATGTACTTGTTCATCATTACACATTTCAAAATGGATTTTCAAATTTTTACCCCATTAGTTGAAACTTGTTGGCGACCAAGCAACAAGAAACAAATAATTAGGTAAGTCCCATGTGAATTATACCGTGGGCTAAGGTTTGTTCGACTCTTTTCAATTTAAGTGATCAAATTTTTTGTTTGTTTGAAGTGGGTATTTATTCTTGCGTATATGTTATATCATTCTTTTCACTTTTTACGTATTTTAACACGCATACACAAGCCGGCGGTCTTTCGGGAAATAGCCTCTTCATTCTTCGAAATGAGGGGAAGGCTGCGTACATCTTACCCTCCCCAGACCCTGCTTTAAGCGGGATATACTGGGTATGTTTGGTTTGGTTTGCTAAAGTCACCGAATCATTTAAAGCAAGTCCAAATATTGATGAAAAATGCTATAAAATAGATACGAAAACGTGATTTTTGATATTAAAATAATACTTGCATTTCAATGTTATTTGTATTTTACGATTAATTAATTTCATATTTAGCTAATATTTTATCCAATTTATTCACTTTATTTTAAAATGGACCTCTTTGCAATTTATTAATAGTTATTTGATGATGTGGCAAAATATTGTTAAAGACATTTTTATTCTCAAATGTAAGATAAAGTATCAATTTATGCATTTATCCATCAGTGTAAAGTTATACATTGGAGTTAGAATTTTATAATTTTAGTCATACTAGTTGATAACCCGTGCGACCGAAATTTAAATATTAATACTCCCTCCGTCCCCTGCATTTTATTGTTCTAGGAGTCAATTTAACCAATTTTGACTTTTTATTAAAAATTACTTTTCAATTAATTTTTTAATCTGAAAGTTTCATTTTAAAATAGAATAAATGTATCTTCTTCTTTTTTATTGTAGGTAGCCCATAGTCGCTACCATTTGGTTGCGCACTGGGTAAATCATGCGGGCTCACGCAATAACCTGCTATTCAATGATATAGTTTTTTATTATTTTTCTCAATTATATAGTTCATGTAAACTTCAGTCAAAATTTGATCAAGTTGACTGGTCAAAAATCAAAATGAACATATATTTATGGACGAATGGAGTATTAAATGATGTTTTTACAGAAATTATTTCTAAATTATAAATAAAATATGAATTAAAATTATAGATAATTTATTAACTCGAATCTTATAGAACAATAAACTAACTTAACGTTAATATGTCTCTGTTGGCCGAATAAACATAATTAACATTTTACAATGAAACTCTATCCAAATAGTGAATAACATGATAAGCATATAGTTTAATAAAATATAAATTAATATTATTAAATATCGAAAGCATCTACCCACATTCAGCAATGAAGTAAACAAATAGAGAGTTGATCTTTAGAGAACATCCAATTCACAGGATTATTTATATGATGTCATTTACATAGTACATGAAATCAAAAATAGTGTAAATATAGAGTATTAAATTTGAAAATTGGACGAAAATGTATAATAAATTTTAATATTATAATTACAGGGAATAGAAACCGAGTGAAATTAAAAAACTGAAATAATATATAAGTAAATCTTATACAATTATATATTTGTAAATGTTTAAACCAAATTAAATCAATAAATTAAATTTCATAGTTATAACCAAAATTTGGTACTATGATATTATTGTGATCCACCGTAAGAGTGTTTATCTTATTAATAAACTGTATTGATATAATTATATAATTCTAGAGGTTCGAAATCAATTAAATGAATTAAATTAAATTATTTAATGATAATTAAAATTTGATCTTTTAGTGTTACAATACTAATGTGTTCAAAGAAAAACTGTTTATTTATTTTGTAAAGAGTAAATGTCAAAAATTTAGTGTAAAGAATCAAAATAATGTAGTTTTTGAAAATTGAGTTTGAAAATATGATGAAAATAAGTAGAGAAATTATTAAAAATAGCATTTTTTTAGTTTTTATGCGATTTTATCATCTTCTGAAAATATTATAAAATATATTTTGTAACCAAAATCAACTAAAAATTAACTGAACGCGATTAGATGTATAAGTGGTTAAAAGTTAATTTTCTGTGTCCTATTCGACTCTGTCTCACCGCAAAAATATTTTAGAACAAATACTCAATTATAAGCCTATAAGACATATTAGTTAAAAAACTAAATGCAACTATTTTTTTCAATTTACTAAAAAGTAACTAAAGTTTGTTTTTGATTTTTTTTAGCATTTGATTAAATTAGTCCAACTTGTTAAATACAATCAAATATTATTTTTATTATTGATGGTTGAAGTTGCAGTTGTTGTCAATTTTGGATAATCTTAATTGCAAATATGGTTGCAAAGTTACAAAAGGTATTTTGGTAAGAAAAAAGTCATACTTGGGTATTTTTCAAAAACGTCCAAAAATATTAATATAATTTTTTTTAATTATGTAATAATAGGAAATTAAAGCCATTAAAGCAAAAAAAATGAATTTTTATAGATTTATGTTTAAATAAAGATTCGAACCTGATGAAGTCGGATAAAATAAATTATTTAGTGTTAATCAAAATTTAGTATCCGGTACAATTATGTTTCACCAAAATAGTGTTAGTCTCAAATATAATTACGTAATTTTGATTTTCGAACCCAATAAAACAATTAAATAATTAAGGAAGTTGAAATAATTAAAAAATATTATCAGTCCCTAAAAAATATAAATATAAGGCATTTAAGAGTCAAAATCAGGTTAATATAATACATATAGAATTATAAGTCATAATAAATAATAATTATAAGATTAAATTGGGTGAAATTAAAAGAGGTGAAATTAAATTTATATCGACGAATAGAGCAAAATCAAAAATAAAATAGCATGTATAGAATTTCAAGACTTGTAGGATATAAAATATAAGACAAATGGTAATAAAAAATGGGTGAAACCCAAAGGAAAATCAAATTTGTACAATTTAAAAATGGATTTTGCTTATTAATGAAGGTTATTATTTAAAATTCTGATATTTCAATTATTTTATTGAAAAGAATACATAAATATATATAAGATATTTAGGAAAATTAAAAATAAAACAATATATATGGAATTGTAGTCATATGAAATATATAAGATTTGTGGACTAAATATCTAAACATGGTTGAATCAATGAATATTGAATCATTTGTAGGATGTATGTTTGCCTATTTGAATATTAATTTGAATTTGAATACAACCAAATGAGTAGCTTATGATACTATTCTACCTAACTCAAATCAATTATGGCCTGCTAGATTATTATCTGAACTTGAGACGGATTTGAGACTCTGGGTGACTTGTGAAACAATTCTCCTAAATGCAAATCAAAATTGAATATAAGGTGCGCTTGATATTGCTATCGTAGACATTACCAGCAGTTTTTACTGAAAAACATTTAAAAAGTGTTCGATAACATTTAAAAGCTTCTTTTCGAAAAAGTAATTTTGGAGAAATCAAGTCCCCATGCTTTTTTTTGCCAAATTTAAAACAGATTTCATTAATGACTTGAAAGAGATTCAAACGGGACAAACCCCCAACTGATCATGCAACCAGGTTGAAAAACAAATAGAGCTAAATAATTAGCCATTTTGTTTCCGGATTGTTTAACAAACTGAATACAAATATTCTGAAAATTAAAAATGAAGGTAATGGTTTCCCGGACAATCCAGCACGCATCTCCCCCGAAAACAGTAGTTTCACAATTGACCCTCACATTAATTTGATTGATATTGCAATGTTCAGAGGACTTAGTTGCAACAACGGAGTTTAGAGACCTCATATTATGAACAAATATTTTTTGTGAGAGGTGAGCACATGTGATTTTCATCACCGTTCCAAACGCACCCCAGCTATCTACCTGCCGGACACCAGCTATAGACCTGCCGAAAGTGTTGTTGATGCGAGATATCCAGATCTCCCAGTACACCATCCAATTCATTTTCAACACAACCACCACATCGCACAAAGCGAGACACATCGCATAAAGCGAGACAATCAAACACACAAATAATAACTTAAACAGAACAATACGAAAAAACCCAAAATTCAAAAATCTCGGAATAACACCAAATTGTAATATGTTATTAGACCAGAGATTTTGAATCCAAAAACTGAATTTTATTATAAAATCCAAGCTCTTACCTTAGTAGATCTGAAAACTAAAGTGAAAAACTGTAATGGATTTTTCGAGTTTTGTAAAACAAATCTCGATTTTATTAAAGAAAAAGCGAATAAAAGAAGAAGATGAAGATGAATATGGAGATAGAGATGGGTAGAAAGGGGGAAAAAGAAGGTAGGGCGGTTAGGGTTAGGTGAAGCTAGGGCGGCCGACTCTCATGCAAGAGAAACCCATTTTAGGTTTGAGTTTTTAGTCCACATGCTTTTAGAAAAAGGTGATTTTTAATTTTTAGGGGAGCATATGCTGATTTTACCATCAAACCTTATCAAAAACATTATTATTTTTAATATTTTGCGTAAAACATATACATATCAAAAAAAATTACCAAATAATAATCTAATATTTATAACAATTTTTTCCACACCACTTTTTCTATCAACACAACAATTTTTAACAGTTTTACCAAATAGGGTCATAGTTATGAACTTGAATATAATATGACCACATAATACATATTTAAGTAAAAATTCAATTCAGTTTCTCCCTATTAATTTGTACGAGTATAAACCCCAATATTTTCAGAGTTAAAACTACACAAAATTTACTTGAAAAAAGAAGATTCGAGATTCTTTTATAGTATTTCTTGCATTGAGTCCATGATTTTTACATAAAATAATTTAATCAAGGGAGTAGCTGGATTCCAACTAAAGACAAAAAGGTTTTTCCAATTCAAATATAAGATTATTTACTCGACAAATTTTGTATTGTGAAAATAGAATTAAAATAATAAATTTAGAATTATGACGAAATTGAAGTATAAAGATAGAATTCTAACTAAAAAATAATATATAAATATAAAGGCACATGTCGGTCCAAAAAATGGGTAAAAATAAGAGAAATTACAAAAAAACACTAATTTTTATAAGTTTTTTGGCGATTTTACAATCTTCTCAATTTTTTTGCAAAAATACGGAATTAACCAAAATCAACCAAATCACGCAGATATGCAAGGTTGCATTTAGTTGTAGAAACTCGTCGAAGTTTGTATCCAGTTAATTTCAGTTGCAAAAAATTGTATTTTTGTAAAACAATATTTGAAAATAGTATTTTTGCAAATAAAAAAAGTATTTTTACAATTTTTTAAAAAAAATGACAGTATTTTAGCAAAAATATTTGTAGGCTTGGGTATTTTTCAAAAAAGCCCTAAAAATAATGCATATGAAATTAAAATCATATAAGAATCCAAAACGAATAAAAAATAATACATATTTAGAGTTATTGCGTGATTAAAAATGGGTAAAATCAAAAAATTATGAAACTAAAATACTACTTTGTTAGGTAATGAATACAACACAGAGGGCGGTGAATGTGTTTTTGATATTTTTAAGCTTTTTAAAACTATTTTGGATATGGTGAACAAAGTAGTTTAACTTGTAGAGATATAGTGTTTAAACAAAATTAATAAACATGCACATAAACACAGTATCTTCAAAACTCACTTAATTTTATATTAGAATCAAGTATGTCTTACTACAAATTTCTGGGTTCTTAGTTGATAAAGAACGTAGCTTCTTTCTTGAGAGAGTTACTACAAATTCTAGATCTTTTTGTTACACTTAAAAATAAACCAGTATTTACTTTATAGATTAGTAAACACAGGTTTACACAGCATGCAATAGAATGTACTAAACCTTACTTTAAGTTATCTAAAGCTTTCCATTTCTGACTTGGTGTATCTTTGCAAATCGTGCATGTCCGTGACTTTCCTTTGTCAGTTAATCTTGGCCATTGATCTTGTACTCTTCAAGCTGCTTTTGTATACTTTTCAAATCAGTGATTGATTTGTTTGTTGATTGACAATCTTGGATCTTTAACTGGTCCGTATTCTGTACTTGAGGTTTATATCGAGATCTCCAGTTTGAACTATAGAGAACTGACATCTCGATAAGTATAATGGCTTATCGAGATCTCTTAGTTCTCTATAAGTGTTTTGACTTGTCGAGGTCTCTGAGTTCTCTATAGGTGAACTTGGCTTGTCGAGGTCTCCAAATTTCTGAATGTGAAAATGACTTGTCGATATCTCTGAGATCTCTATAAGCATTTTGACTTGTCGATATCTCTGAGATCTCTAATGAGAATTTGACTTGTCGATATCTTCAATCTTCATGTCTTTATTTGGCTTGTCGATATCTCTGAGTTCTCTAATGCAGAAATGACTTGTCGATATCTTCAATCTTCATGTCTTCATTTGGCTTGTCGATATCTCTGAGACTACTCTATAAGCTATTTTGGACTTCTCGATAAGTCATTCTGTAATTCTCGAATGACTTCTCTATATGACTTGATCTATGACTTGTAGATATCTTGACTTAGAATATTTTTCCCAAAACAGATTTATTCAACTCCAAACTTCTTCACAATTTCTCTGAGGCATGATCTTCTTGATTTTCTTCCATAGTTTATTCTTAGACTTGTGACTGTTAACAGAAAAATACTTCAGTCTAATACAGTATAAAATACAAATTTAGATTATTATACAACTAATTCTTAGAGTTGTCAATTTGATTTAGTCTTTTTATAATACAGGCATGTCTTGTACAATAATCTCCCCCAATTTGTGAGAAGATTGCTTATCACAAATTCATGCCTGATAACAAGACTGACCCCAAGTTACAATGAACAATAGAACATTACATAAGAACTGACAGAAATACAACTTTTATACATTAAGTGATTACTTGAGTTTAAAGGATACATTCATCAGAAAAATTTCTCATCTCGGGTTTCTTTTCTAATGAGGTCATTTAACTCTCAAGTACTTCCAGTTCCTCTATAATTAGTGTCCCTCTTAGAGCTTCTACAAGCTTGAGCTTATCATCTAATGGATAACTGTTCAAGAGACCAAATCTAAATCTCGAGAATCTGTCAACCTTGATGTTTAGGAATTGTCCATCATTGGTAATTCTGCTCATCCCCTTTGCCTTGAGTTCTTCAGATCTTTGTATAGACATTTTATCTCCTCAATATACTTTCTTTTCTTCTCCTCTCTTTCAGCCTTTTCTCTTGCTCTTATTTCTTCCCTCACTATCAACTATACAGCCAATACAGACCTCCATGCCATTGTACCAGTATCTTTATCCTTCAGTAAGTTTATCACCCTCTTTATCTATGTGGTTGAAATATATATCCATTAAGTTTCTGCCAAGTAAGGTGTAGGATTCATCTTCATAATAGATTCTTACTTCCCTCAAAGATACAACCCAAAATTTGACCATTTCTTCAGCTAATTGTTGAAGGTAGTCTTCATCTGTGATGCACCAATTCAGAGGTAGAAAATCTGTTTGATTAAAGCAATTCTAGATGGCCCTCTCAATAACTTGCATTTTTTTTGATTTTCTTCCAAAATATTTGTAATGAATTTTGGTTGGTGGCTCAAAGGAAGGTAGGTTTAAGATTTTCTTTAGAGAGGTTTGGCTTGAGGTGATTGGTATTTTCAGTAAGGTGTTAGCAGTTTGTTTGTACAAAAACTTGGGCTTAGAGGTTTGTGGTGATATAGTGTTTGAGTTTGTTGGCTTAGAGAATTGAGCTTGATTGATTTGAATTTGTAGGGTTTTCTTTTGTGGTTCTGAACTATCTTTCTTCTTCTTCTTTCTTTTCTTTTCACTCTTCCACTTATCATCTCCCTTCTTCCCATCTTCTTTCTTCTCTTTGCTACCAGTTGCTCTAGAAGTTTGACTTGGATGTAAGCCAGAAGGTGGTTGATCATCTTGCTTCTGCTCATCATCATCCTTGTCATCCTTTAGGTTAAATTGTGAAGTTGACAACATGGTTTCTGCATTTTGAAGGTATCTCCCCAAGATTATGATCATTTCCTCATCTTCAGGTTTCTTGTTTATCTTTGTATTGGGATCAGATTCAAGGGTCATTATCAATCTCATATTATGTCTTACACAATTCTTTGGAACTGTGAAGAATCTGTATTTTCTGGATTGTGAACAGATGTAGGCAATCCCCTTACTTGGATAAAGATAGGCTTCAGGAAAAGTAACTATTTGAGCATTCTTGAGTTCCTTTAGCAGTTAGGTGTCCTCTGAAATCACTGTATGTACTTTATCAATCATTACATCCAGTTCAGATGCTCTTAATTTTTGAAGATTGGAGAGAGACACCCGTAGACATCTGTCCAGGCCATAGTCATTCAAATTTGTAACAATCCTTTTATCCATAAAATTATCAATTTTGAAAATCACTACTTTGATAAAGTTGATGTTGTTGGCCAATGCTCTTTTATAGGTTACAAAGTTGTTGTGAAGAGACGCTCGTAATACTGACATAATTTCATTAAATTCTTGATCTTAACAAGGTCCTTCTGCAGCTTTTAGAAGTTTGTCTTTCCCAACATCTTTAGATAATTGAGCTTTTGAAAAGTTTTGACCAGTATGAGTTGATGTCAATTTGCTAGGCTCCTTTGATTTGCCAGCATGCTTGGATTGTTAAATCCTAACTTTTATCTCCCCCTTAGTCTTGTTGACAGGCATGAGTAGGGGAGTTGGTATTTCTGGCCTCACAGCCTCAGGAAGTGCAGGTAGAGGAACATTCAGAGCACACATGATAGCTCCCAAATTAACTGAGTTCTTCATCTGAAGGTGTTTGTGGAAGTCTACCAATGCCTTGATGTCAGTTTGTTGACTCTGCACTAGAGAAGTGAGAGCTTGCACCTGAGCTGTGAGTGAATCATTGGAAGACTGCAGAGCTTAAACTTGTTGTTGGAAAGATTGTAGCTGAAGATTTGATGATGTTGCAGATTGTGGTTGAGAGCTTGAGGAAACTGAGGTGCCAAAAGTAGCTTGCACAGCCTCCTTAATTCCTTCCATTAGAAGTGCTAAAGGCTCATATCTGCTTTGGTGGAGCTGATTCAACTTGAGTTTTATGTCATTGGAACTTGCAATATGTTGGTGAACCACCACATACGAAGCCATAAAAGATTGTCTGAGATTTTTGACATCTTTTTCTATAAAATTCAGATCAAATCTTGTCATTTGGTCAGCAAAATGTTGGAATTTTGAAGTGATCTTGACTTGAGAAGGAATAATCTCATCCATCTTCTCTCTCACCGGCTTTATGATCTTGTCTTGATGACCAGTCAATGTTAATTCTAGAGCTTTACCAAATAGGTAAAAAGCTTTTAGTTGAGCCTTGTAAACTTCATTGACTGCATCATAGAGCTCTTGTGGAGTCAGGACCTTGGCATTACTCCCCAATATAGTGACATAATTATCTCTAAACCTTGCCAAGACCCGATCCATCTCAAAAGTGAAGTCTTTTGATAACCAAGCATCCATATTCCCATCTTGCCCAGCTTCATTCAATATTTTCTGCTTCTATTTCTCAACTTCTTCATTGTATGTGAGCAGAACTGCTTGATAATCTTGATTGGTCATGTCTCAAGTGAGAAGATACTGTGAGATGTTGGCAAGACCAGAGATTTGATTAACAAGAAGATCATCCACAGTGCTTGGTTATGATTGAGAATTCTGCAGCCATTGTTGGACAGGGTGAGATGTTTGTTGTGAAGAGTTGGAAGTTGATGGAATTGTGTCAGAAGAACCACCTGTGACAGATGTCACAGTTTGACACACAGGCTGAGTTGTGGTTATGACAGTTTGTTGTTCCACACTTGTGGTGGGAACCTTCATTTGAATTGGAAGGGAGTTACAGTAGAAACTCTTTAAATTAATACTCGTTAAATTAATAAACTCTCTAAAATAATAAATTTGTCTGGTCCCGACTTGGGCCAATATAAAAAAATTGAAAAACTCGATAAAATAATAAGATAATAATTTTTCGGGAAATCCCTTTATAGCTTTCAGTCCCAAGAAAATCATTAATTAATAATTCATAGGAACTGAAAAAATATATTACACTTTATTGAAATATGATTCAATAGTTGTCTGTTTTACACCTTCTCCATGTAAGGATATTTTGTTGGTTTGTGTCTTTTGATCTTTGTGCTTCCCTCTATTTCAGCAGAGAGATAATCACCTGATCGCTTAAGTGTGTTTGATATTGTTCCTTGACTAACTTTTAACTTAAGCGTGTTTGATATTGTTCCTTGACTAACTTTTAACTGAAACTTTCCCTTAAGCCATCTTTGCAAGTCTTTTTGTGTGCTTGCAGGATTATCTCTCTTGTACTCACATAACTCCTTACGTATTTGATCTGACATAGTTGATTTTGCAACACCTTTTAGATGAGAAGCTGACATAGTTGATTTTGCAACACCTTTTAGATAAGAAGCCATCTTGTGAGATATGTTTTGAATACTCTAACACGTTCATGTAATTTATATATGCCAAACTTGTTTGAGAATACATTGAACACATTCATTAATCTTGTTTACATTAATTATACAGTATAACTTCAAAATTCATTGTTAATTTCCCAAGGTTACTAATTACGTTGAATCCCAAGATTCGTTGATTCTAAGAGGTATGTACATTATAATAGGTTAAAAACTCTTTAAATTAATAATTATTAATTTATCGATAAATTAATAACTCTCTAAATTAAGAAATTTCTTCGGTCCCGACATTATTAATTTATAGAGTTTTTACTGTAGCTAGGTTATTGTCATGTACTTGAACCTCAAACCCTTGTGTTTATTTCAAAACACTATCACTTGAAAGTGGTGTACTTTCCTCCCCCGTAGCAGGATCATTGACAATTGAACTCCTAGCTTCAATTGTGAGAGCAATCTCAGCTAGGGTTGTGAGGGGAGTTGTTCCCATAAGAGAAACCTCCAATTGAATTGGAGAGGATTTAAATAGCTCCCCCTCAGGAGTACTACCGTCAAACCTAGCAACCCGTGAAGGTTGATTTGCACATGAAGGTGCATTTGTATCTATCACAGGGTCTCCAGTGAAAACTGTTTGTGTTGGTGTCATCAAGGTCTACCCTAGCATGTAGCCTCTCACCAACTAAATATGGTTCTTGGGCGATAAACACAGTTTCTTGAGCCATGTCACTTGATGTTGGCGACTCTTGAGAACCGGATTCAAGAGTTTCATTGTAGGAAGAAGAAATTTTAGAAACAAGATTTTGAATGTCAGAATTGAGTTTTGGCAGTTCCCCCTGAGTGAATGAGGGAGCTTCAAGAGATGTGCTCTCCTTGTGTGTGTCATCCTTATTTCACCTTCCATACACTTGAATTTGTTCAAGTGTTTGTGCAGACTCTGTACAGGATGCATTAGGAAGAGTGCTCTTTTCAATAGAGACACCATGTTGAGGGGATACCCCTAGATACTGTTTTTGTCCCTCTTTTTCAACTACACCCTTTTGAGAGGATGTAGAGGTGGTTTGAGTGGTCAGATCAGTTTGTTTAGCCTTCTTTGTCTTTTTGACCAAGGGTGACTCAGGTTCTGTTTGTTCCTCACCACTCTCATTTATGATTGACAGGTTTTCCTGCTTTCTCTTCTTTTTACTCACTTCTGAGAGGATGAAGTGGTTGATTTCCTAGCTTCTAGTGGTACAGAAGGAATGGTCTCAGCTTGGGAAGGCCCCTATTGGTTGTCCAGTGTTTGTACTTCCACAGAGACATGAGCCATAGTTGTACTAGGTTCAATATTGGATCTCATGTCAGGCATAGGGTAAGGGTAAGTCTTAAATCTCTCCAAAATAAATGGAGTGATTTTAAGATTCACACTTACCTTGTTCTTTGTAGTAAGTGAACTAAATAAAATTTTGGACACTTGCTTACAATTGCATATTTTTGTCCTATCTATACCATCAAGTAAATGAATGTCTGCAACTTTATGAATTAAAGTAGACATTATAAACCTAGGAAAGAAAATTTTCTTACCTCTTGAAGACAAAGGCATAGTTAGCCTTCTGCTGAGCTCCTGCAGAATTAACATTCCCACATTGATGTGTCTGTTGTAATCCATGGAGAATAACAGCTTCTAAACTACACTAGAAATGTTATCATGTCCTGTCTTCCTACATGTGAATGCTCTCACAATGGAGTCAAACAGGAATGACCATTCCTTCCTTGGATTCTTCTTGTTGAGACTGGCCAAGTTGATCCTTTCACTATAGTTGATGAAGTCCATGAATTCGGTTAATTCATCTTGAGTTGGAACCTCCATCAGATTTTCAGTAGGAATCCCCAAGGCCATGTTCACATCCATTTTAGAAATTTCCACTTGTTGACCCTTGATATAGGAATTAACCACCATGGAAGTAGTTTGGTTCTCATGCACTACTGTCCTTATCACAGCTGTATTCCAGAAATCCCCTAGAACATCCAAGTACATGAATGGATTAGCTGTTAAAGCACCTGCAAAATAAGTTTCAGAGAGAAACTTTACAAAACTCTTGAAAGTATCAGGAGCCTGGTTTGCATCAGTAAGAGCCAGGTAATTGGTGCCCTCCTTTGGAATGAAAGGTGTAACTGTGTTTGAGGCCATTGAAATAGTCTGAATTTGAGTGGGTAAGAAAAAGTAGAGAGAAAGAGTTTGAAACGAGAGAGAACGGTTAAGAATTAGAAAACTTAGGTCAATTGGAGATCTCGAAAGTGTAAAGAGGTGTATGTTGAGATGCCTGGGTATTTATAGTAGAAGGTAAATGACTTATCGAGAACTCAAAATAAATATTTGGAATTTGCTTATCGAGAAGTCATATTGAGACGATAGATACTTATCGATATGTCATTTTCTTGACTCTTATCGAGAACTAGAAAATGACTTGTCGAGATGTCAAATAAATACCCAGTTTATCCTGAATGGACTGAATTATTTCCAATTTTTATTTGAATAAATCAAAATAAAATCAGAATGATTTTGTCAAAAGTATTTTACCAAAAAAATTTATTAAATTAAATTATCTCAATTCAGGGTTTATTGATAAGTCTAATATTATACTTGTAGAGAACTCTGTGAGTTAACACTTATAGAGAACTCTACAATGACTTATCGATAAGTCATAATAAAGCTTGTCGAGAAGTCCTTCGAGAAGTCAGAAAAATGACTTATCGAGAACTCATTCGAGGAGTCTTAAATTGGCTTGTCGAGAAGTCAATTAGACTTATCGAGAACTCGGTTCTCTAAATACTTTTGTTCTTTTTGATTTTGCCTTGTGCTAATTTTACATATTGAAAATGCAAATCAATATTTAGACAGTTTTGTTATAATTGAACAACTCCAAGCTATATTTTTTAATATTGAAAGATAAATATACAGAGATTTCTAAAATATTTATAACTCATATTCCAGTTAATTTCCAACTAAATCAAATTAATTTTGATTTACTAGAAATTAATCTATCACAAAACATTTAGCTGAGTTCTTGCCTTTACGATGAAGAATTTAACATTCCAATTTCACCAACAAGCCTGGTGAAAGTTGCTTCATCCAAAGGTTTAGTAGAAATGTCAGTTAACTGTTTTTCAGTTGGAACAAAAATTAGCTCAATGGTACCATTTGCAGCATATTCTCTAATAAAATGGTACCTTACATCAATGTGCTTTGTTTTAGAGTGATTAACCGGATTAGCCACAATAGATATAGCACTAGTGTTATCACACATGATAGAAATTTTGTTCAACACTAGACCATAATCCAATAGCTGATTTCTAATCCAAAGCACTTGAGCACAACAACTTTCTGCAGTTATGTATTCAGCCTCTGCTGTAGAAGTTGACACAGATTGTTGCTTCTTGCTATACCAGGAGACAAGTCTTTGTCCTAGAAATTGACAGCTTCCGCTTGTATTCTTTCTGTCAACCCTGCATCCAGCAAAATCTACATCTGTGTATCCAACAGCTTCAAAACATGTTCCCTTAGGATACCATAATCCCAAGTTTGGAGTCCCCTTTAGATTTCTGAAAATTCTCTTCATAGCCATCAAATGTGATTCTTTTGGTTTGGATTGAAATCTTGCACACAGACATGTTGTAAACATGATGTCTGGTCTACTTGTAGTTAAGTACAGCAAAGATCCAATCATTCCTCTATAGCTTAAGATATCTACACTTTTGCCCTTTTTATCTTCATCCAACTTTGTAGTTGTAGACATAGGTGTAGATGCAGGTGAACAATCAACCATACCAAACTTTTTCAATAAATCCTTGACATACTTAGTTTGGTTGATGAAGATTCCATCACTTCTTTGACTGACTTGAAGTCCAAGAAAGTAACTCAATTCCCACATCATACTCATTTTATATTCACTCTGCATAAGCTTAGGGAATCTTTGACAAAGATTTTCATTAGTAGATCCAAAGATGATATCATCCACATAAATATGAACTAGGATCATATCACCACCATGTAGCTTGTAGAAGAGTGTCTTGTCTATTGTTCCTCTAGTGAATCCATGTTTCAGTAAAAATTCTGATAGTGTGTCTGTAACACCCCCTTCCCAAAATGAGACGAGGGGTTACTTATTAAATCTAAACCTAAAAAAAACAGAGCACTAAAATCCAACATATAATATTATAAAGTCTCCAAAATTATCCAAGTCAATAAATGCGAAGAAAATTAAATACTCTAATAATAAATGTCTAAAATAAATGCTAGAAGTCCAAAGATCCTAAGAAATTGTCACAAAGGTATCGCTCCATCACACAGCCCCAAAAGTCCCCCTAAGTACCTGCCAGAAGAAGAATACGGCATGAGCCAAAAGCCCAGTACGGATTTGGAATACAATTTATAAAACAAGAGATCAAAAAAAAAAAAAAAATAAATAATCAGCCATTTATAATAAAACAAAAATTTTAAAAATAAGTAAGGCTGAAGCAACGAGGGCTAAGATATTTCATACCGAGAGCAAAACAAATAACAAATACACACATCATAGGGTACCTAATGTGTGCAACAAACCAGTTAACGAGTACGGCATATACAACGTCACTGTCGAATCAAATCACAAATCAAACTCTGGGTGCACCCACGTATCCTGAAACAAATATCACAATGGCCAAAGCTCTCCTCCTGAGCTATCAAAAGGATACGCCATGACCAATCACACTGCCATGGAAGTGTCATGCCAATGGTGCCGCAATGACATGGCTGTAGTACCCCTACAGCTGGTTAACTCGGTATACCCTATTTCACTCTAAGGGTTCAAATAAAATAATTTTCACAATTTTAAGAATCACTTGCAGCAGATATTTCAAATATTCTAAACAGATATTTAACAAACATAATTTTAAAGCTCGCAAGATTAAATATTTAAAACTTCCAGAACAGATTTAAAATAATTTTCAGAGATCAAACGAATAAGAACGGAATGAATAAAAATATGAAGGGAAAGAATCAGATATATTTAATAATAAAAGGAGTAGCACTGAAAGAAAGGGGACGAAATCCGTACCTCATCTGATGGACCATTAAATCGGATTGTTGAAATACGATTGAAAGTGAATAACTTATACTAATTCGAATTTTAACAGCAGATAAGTTAAGGATTTGAAATAATGGTCAACTGGAGAAATAAAGTAGATTTAACAAGGATTCCAAAATGATAAGATTCATCAAAAACGCACTGATAACGAATTAGTTATGAATTTTTGAAGTTCAGGTATCACAGCAGAAATTATTCAGGAACAGATTACAAAGAAGGCAAATTTAGACAATAAAGACAATCTGATCTCACTTCGACTATAACTAGACAATGAAAGAGAATTCTCAGAGGTTTCATAATTTATAAAGATCATAATTTTATGACGAATAATGAAGAAGATATGAATTTTTGAACATGAAACAACTATGCTGATAAGTATAAACAGACCAGAATATTTGTAAGGCAATTTAGGCAATTTAAAAGATTTAAATATATAATGGGTATACCATATAATGAAAGAGAATTTCATAAGCTTTCCAGATTGATATCATGAGTAATTTTCCGACATAAGATCGATTTATAACGAATTTTAGAAGGTATGAAAAACTGTTCACGTCATAAATCTGAAGGGTCACAAAGAATGGATATTTGCACATAGTTAGAGGCTGATTCCACAAAATATGTAAACATGGAAGTTGTAGGTATCGAAACAAGCTTTCCAGAAAATCAAGAATCAATGAATTCCGTGTACAAACGAATAAGTTATGGATTTTACAACAGATACGAGATGCTGATTTTATCACATACGAATTTCAGCACAAACAAATAAGAAGATGAACATGATATGATTATGACGAAGAAAAGATCGATTCTCGTACCTTGATCAATCGAATAACACAAGAATAAACTTCTAAGATCTTCTTGTCTTCTCAAACCCTAGCCTTTAAGAGCGGCTCCAATTAAAAAGACATAGAATAGGACATAACTTGTATATATATATATATTTATAGGCCCACAAGCCCACAATTAATAGAATCCTATCCCTAATCTAATTAATAATATAATTACTAATTCTATTCCAAATCAAATTGTATTAAAAATTACTATTATTACTAATTCTAATCTATTTCTAACTAATACAAATATTAAATAGATAATAATTAAAATAAAAATACGGATATTACATATATACCCCCTTAAAAAGGATTCCGTCCCCGGAATCGAACGAAACTAAAACTCGTACCTGAATCGAACAAATGCGGATATTTCTCACGAATAGATTCTTCTAATTCCCAAGTAGCCTCTCTTTCCGAATGATTTTTCCACAAAACTTTCACAAACGGAATGGTGTTCTTCCTCAAAACTCGCTCCTCTCGAGCTAAGATAGCCTCAGCTTCCTCCTCACAAGAAAGATCCTCTTTAATCTTATGTAATGGATACTGAACTACATGTAATGGATGATATTTGTAGCCCCTCAAAACCGACACATGAAACACATTATGCACATGAGATAGTTGTGGTGGCAACGCAACTCTATAAGATACTTCCCCTACTTTCTCCATAACGTCAAAAGGGCCAACATATCTCGGACTAAGCTTTCCCTTCATACCAAAACGCTTCACACCCTTACAAGGCGACACCTTTAAGAACACATGATCACCTGGCTCAAATCCCCCAAACTTCCTATGTTGGTCCGCGTAACTCTTTTGACGAGATCGAGCTTCCTTCAGACTTTCTTTAACTTTCTCTACCTTCTCATTAGTAATTCTAACTAACTCCGGCCCTTCGATGACTCTCTCACCAACCTCATCCCAACAAGATGGTGCCCTACACCTCCTACCATACAAAGCCTCAAATGGTGGCATACCAATACTCGCGGGCCAACTATTATTGTACGCAAACTCAACAAGATACAAATATTTATCCCAATCACCTGTCCACTCTAACGCGCAAGCCCTCAACATATCCTCCAATGTCTGAATCGTCCTCTCTGACTGTCCATCGGTCTGCGGATGATAAGCTGTACTGAAATTAAGCCTCGTACCCCAAGCTTGCTGGAATCCCTTCCAAAAACGCGATGTAAATCTCGTATCCCTGTCAGAAATTATCGACACCGGCACACCATGAAGTCTAACAATATCTCGCTGCAAAATCTCTGCCAACTCATGAACAGGAGTAGTCTCTTTAATAGGCAAGAAGTGAGCGGACTTAGTGAGTCTATCAACCACCACCCATATAACATCATTCTTCTTGAAAGTCCTCGGCAAATGAGTTACAAAATCCATAGTAATGTTTTCCCACTTCCAAACTGGTATATCTAGCTGTTGCAACAATCCACTAGGCCTCTGATGGTCTATCTTCACTTGTTGACATGTAAGACATTTTCCCACAAATTCTGCTATATCTCCCTTCATTCCACTCCACCAAAAGTGCTTCTTCAAATCCCTATACATCTTGGTGGAACCTGGATGAATAGAAAATGAAGAACTATGAGCCTCCTTCAAAATTTCCTCACGAATCGTCGGGTCTGCGGGCACGCACAATTTACTACCCAACCACATCACACCCTCATCATCGAAATGAAATTGTGTTTGCTTTCCACCTGCCACCTCGGATCTAATAGCTTCCAAACCTGTATCACTCTTCTGAGCTTCCTTAACCCTTGAAACAAGATTCGGTTCCACTTTCAAATTTGCAATACTGCCACTTGATCCTCTAACATACAACTCAACACCCAAGCGCTCCAAATCTGAAATAAGGTGCGGCTGAGTAATGAGAGATGCAACACTCCCCAAGTTCTTCCTACTAAGAGCGTCTGCCACTACATTCGCCTTCCCCGGATGGTACTGAATATTTGCATCATAATCCTTAAGAAGTTCAAGCCACCTCCGCTGCCTCATGTTAAGCTCCTTCTGAGTAAAGATGTATTTGAGACTCTTGTGATCAGTAAAGATGTCACAAGTCTCTCCATAAAGATAGTGTCTCCAGATCTTCAAAGCAAAGACCACTGCTGCTAACTCCAAGTCATGGGTAGGATAATTCACCTCATATGGTTTAAGCTGCCTAGAAGCGTAAGAAATCACTTTCCCATGTTGCATAAGAACACACCCCAATCCTCTCTTAGAAGCATCACTATACACCTGAAAACCTCCACTCCCTGATGGCAACACAAGTATTGGAGCTGACACCAACCTCTTCTTTAACTCTTGAAAGCTCTTCTCACGATCATCATTCCACTTGAACTTAATTCCCTTCCTCATTAGCTGAGTCAATGGTAAAGCTATGGAAGAGAAACCTTCCACAAAACGCCTATAGTAGCCTGCCAAACCCAAGAAACTCCTCACCTCCGTCACATTGCTAGGTCTGGGCCAATTAGTAATAGCCTCGACTTTCGCAGGATCCAACTCAATACCCCTACCAGATACAACATGCCCCAAGAATGCCACTTCCTCCAACCAGAATTCACACTTGGAAAATTTCGCAAACAACTTCCTCTTCCTCAAAATTTCAAGTACAGTACGTAAATGCTCCTCATGCTCCTCTCTGCTCCTAGAGTATATCAAGTTATCATCGATGAAAACCACCACGAATTTATCCAGATAATCATGAAAGACCCGATTCATCAAATCCATAAATACCGCTGGTGCATTCGTCAACCCAAAGGACATCACGAGAAACTCATAATGACCATAACGAGTGCGAAATGCAGTCTTCGAAACGTCTTCCTCCCTAACTCGTAACTGATGGTAACCAGATCTCAAATCTATCTTCGAAAAGTACTTCGCCCCTTATAACTGATCAAACAAGTCATCAATGCGTGGCAAAGGATACCTGTTTCTAACAGTCACCTTATTCAACTCCCTATAGTCAATGCACAATCTCATAGAACCATCCTTCTTCTTCACAAACAACACAGGAGCGCCCCATGGAGACACACTTGGTCTGATAAATCCCCTATTCAACAACTCCTGCAACTGCTCCTTCAATTCTTGCAAAGCAAAATGAAACGATAAAGAGCATAATGAAACGAAATTAAATGGAACACCCATCCTATCATCTACCCAAACTCACAGGTCAACCTAAGTAGGTTTTCTACAAGAAAGAACCTAAGCTCTGATACCATCTCTGTAACACCCCCTTCCCAAAATGAGACGAGGGGTTACTTATTAAATCTAAACCTAAAAAAAACAGAGCACTAAAATCCAACATATAATATTATAAAGTCTCCAAAATTATCCAAGTCAATAAATGCGAAGAAAATTAAATACTCTAATAATAAATGTCTAAAATAAATGCTAGAAGTCCAAAGATCCTAAGAAATTGTCACAAAGGTATCGCTCCATCACACAGCCCCAAAAGTCCCCCTAAGTACCTGCCAGAAGAAGAATACGGCATGAGCCAAAAGCCCAGTACGGATTTGGAATACAATTTATAAAACAAGAGATCAAAAAAAAAAAAAAAAATAATCAGCCATTTATAATAAAACAAAAATTTTAAAAATAAGTAAGGCTGAAGCAACGAGGGCTAAGATATTTCATACCGAGAGCAAAACAAATAACAAATACACACATCATAGGGTACCTAATGTGTGCAACAAACCAGTTAACGAGTACGGCATATACAACGTCACTGTCGAATCAAATCACAAATCAAACTCTGGGTGCACCCACGTATCCTGAAACAAATATCACAATGGCCAAAGCTCTCCTCCTGAGCTATCAAAAGGATACGCCATGACCAATCACACTGCCATGGAAGTGTCATGCCAATGGTGCCGCAATGACATGGCTGTAGTACCCCTACAGCTGGTTAACTCGGTATACCCTATTTCACTCTAAGGGTTCAAATAAAATAATTTTCACAATTTTAAGAATCACTTGCAGCAGATATTTCAAATATTCTAAACAGATATTTAACAAACATAATTTTAAAGCTCGCAAGATTAAATATTTAAAACTTCCAGAACAGATTTAAAATAATTTTCAGAGATCAAACGAATAAGAACGGAATGAATAAAAATATGAAGGGAAAGAATCAGATATATTTAATAATAAAAGGAGTAGCACTGAAAGAAAGGGGACGAAATCCGTACCTCATCTGATGGACCATTAAATCGGATTGTTGAAATACGATTGAAAGTGAACAACTTATACTAATTCGAATTTTAACAGCAGATAAGTTAAGGATTTGAAATAATGGTCAACTGGAGAAATAAAGTAGATTTAACAAGGATTCCAAAATGATAAGATTCATCAAAAACGCACTGATAACGAATTAGTTATGAATTTTTGAAGTTCAGGTATCACAGCAGAAATTATTCAGGAACAGATTACAAAGAAGGCAAATTTAGACAATAAAGACAATCTGATCTCACTTCGACTATAACTAGACAATGAAAGAGAATTCTCAGAGGTTTCATAATTTATAAAGATCATAATTTTATGACCAATAATGAAGAAGATATGAATTTTTGAACATGAAACAACTATGCTGATAAGTATAAACAGACCAGAATATTTGTAAGGCAATTTAGGCAATTTAAAAGATTTAAATATATAATGGGTATACCATATAATGAAAGAGAATTTCATAAGCTTTCCAGATTGATATCATGAGTAATTTTCCGACATAAGATCGATTTATAACGAATTTTAGAAGGTATGAAAAACTGTTCACGTCATAAATCTGAAGGGTCACAAAGAATGGATATTTGCACATAGTTAGAGGCTGATTCCACAAAATATGTAAACATGGAAGTTGTAGGTATCGAAACAAGCTTTCCAGAAAATCAAGAATCAATGAATTCCGTGTACAAACGAATAAGTTATGGATTTTACAACAGATACGAGATGCTGATTTTATCACATACGAATTTCAGCACAAACAAATAAGAAGATGAACATGATATGATTATGACGAAGAAAAGATCGATTCTCGTACCTTGATCAATCGAATAACACAAGAATAAACTTCTAAGATCTTCTTGTCTTCTCAAACCCTAGCCTCTAAGAGCGGCTCCAATTAAAAAGACATAGAATAGGACATAACTTGTATATATATATATATATTTATAGGCCCACAAGCCCACAATTAATAGAATCCTATCCCTAATCTAATTAATAATATAATTACTAATTCTATTCCAAATCAAATTGTATTAAAAATTACTATTATTACTAATTCTAATCTATTTCTAACTAATACAAATATTAAATAGATAATAATTAAAATAAAAATACGGATATTACAGTGTCATACCAGGCTCTAGGTGCTTGTTTTAGTCCATAGAGAGCCTGAGAAACTTGTATATAAAATCTGTAAATTCTAGATCTTCAAAGCGAGGTGGTTGTTGCACATAAACTTCTTCTTCCAACTCACCATTAAGGAAAGCACTCTTGACATCCATTTGACACACTTTAAAATTTGAGTGTGCAGCAAATGCAAGAAAGATCCTTATTGCTTCAAGTCTTGCAACTGGAGCAAAAGTTTCATCATAGTCAATTCCTTCCTCATGTGAGTAGCCTTTTGCAACCAAACTTGCTTTGTTTTTGGTTACAACCAAACTTGCTTTATTTTTTGTGACAATTCCATTTTCGTCCATCTTGTTCCTGTACACCCACTTTGTTCCAATTAGAGTTCTATTCTTTGGTGCAGGAACCAATTCCTAAAATTTGTTACTTTCAAACTGATTTAGCTTCTCTTGCATAGCAGATATCCAATCAGGATCAAGTAAAGCTTCTTCAGTTTTCTTTGGCTCAACTTGTGAAAGAAAATATGCATATAGATATTCATTTGCAGTTGCACTTCTAGTCCTCACTCCAACAGTTGGATCACCAATAATTGCTTCTCTAGTACGACTTCTATCCCACTTTCTAGTTTGAGTTTGTTGACTTGAGTTTTCTGCATTTTCTTCACCATTGGCATGACTTGCAGAACCTTCTTCTCTTTCTCCCCCTGAGTTTGTGTTATCAAATTCAGGTACATGAGATAAGCTTCCATTCTCATGATTCACTTGTTCAGTTGACTCTTCATTCATTCTGTGATTTGTGTTGACTTTAGCTTCATCCTCATAGTCACTATCAATGTTGAGATTTTCAAATTGTAGGGCCTCAGCTTCATTCTCACTAAGGCATTCCAATCCTGGACATTTGTCATCATCAAAAGTAACATCTGTGCTTTCCATAATTTTCTTTTATTCAGTCACATAGAATTTGTATGCAGTTCTCTCCAATGAATATCCAAGAAAAATTACCTCAAAAATTTTAGAGTCAAATTTTCCCACATATTCAGAGTTGTCCTTAAGAACATAGCACTTGCTTCCAAACACATGAAGATGTTTTACAGTAGGCTTCCTTCTTGATATATAAGATTGAGTAGGGTAATTTGCCAAGATTCTTGTTGATGAGATACCCGTTTTGAGTGTAGCATGCAGTGTTGATAGCTTCTTCCCAAAAACTAGTTGGCAAATTGGCATCTTGCAGTATTGTTCTAGCAGCCTCTATTAGTGTTTTGTTCTTTCTCTCAACTACCCCATTTTGTTGAGGTGTTCTTGCAGCTGAGAACTCTTGAACAATGCCCTTGTCTTTACAGAATTTATTTAAGATTGCATTCCTGAATTTTGTACCATTGTCACTCCTCAGTCTTTTCATACATTCATGATCTTCTGCATGCTTCTCAATCTTCTTGATGTGTTCAATTATGATGTGTGGGGTTTCATCTTTAGAGTACATAAATTCTACTAATGTGTATCTTGAGTAGTCATCCACCATCACAAGTGCATATTTCTTTCTTGAAATTGACTGGACATTAACTGGTCCAAATAAGTCCATGTGAAAAAGTTGCAAAGGTGCACTTATGGAATTCAAAGTTTTATTCTTGTGACTTGATCTTTTCATTTTTCCCTTTTGACATGCATCACAGACTTCATCTTGAGCAAACTACAGGTTTGACATATCTCTCACTAACTCCTTCTTGACTAGAGTGTTTATTACTTTGAGATTCAAGTGAGACAACTTCATATGTCATATCTTGCTTTGATCTACAGAGGCCTTAATGTAGAAGCAACAGATTCCATCCTCATTTGATGAGTCCAAGTCTGCAACAAATAAGTTTTCCTTTCTTGCTCCTTTCAAAGCAACTTCACCAGTCTTTTTGTTGATAAAAGTGCATTCTCCTTTGTCAAATGAAACCTTGAATCCTTTGTCTGCAAATTGACTGACACTAAGAAGATTCACTTCAAGACCAGCTACTAGTGTTACATCTTCAATGATAATATTTACAGAAATCAATTTGCCATATCCCATTGTGAAACATTTGTTGTTGTCTCCAAAAGTCACTAATGGGTCAGCCTTCTCCTTAAATTGTGATAGCATGGCCATATCACCTGTCATATGTTTTAAGCATCCACTGTCTATGATCCATATGACTTTCTTCTTTTTTCCCGGCACACAATGAGGATTTAAACTTAAAACTTAAAATATAAGGCGTTTACGAGGAATCCATTAACAAACTATATTTAAACTTAAAACTTTAAATACAAAGATAAAACTCGTAAAACAGAAACAAAAATACTACATTTGAAAAGGTCAAAAGTAATCATGCAAAATATAAGGCGTTTATGAGATATTTTGTGTATATAAAATCCATCGTAATTATCAAAAGATAATCGATCAAAATTTGCGCTTCTGATGTGTGTTTAGGGGTGTAATCGAGTCGATTCGATCGAACACTGCCAGGTTTAGCTCGAACTCAATTAAAATAATCTGCGCTCAATCTCGAGCTCGACTGAACCTTTAAATTCAAGTTCGAAATTCGGCTCGTAAAAAGTTTGTTAGACTCGAGTTTGGTTCGAAAACTCAAATTAATTTTACTAAATATTAACAAAAACTCAAAATATGACCGGTTCGACTCGAGTTCGATTCGATATTAAATAAATAATATATAAAAAAATCTTCAACATTTACATTAAAATATATTTATAAAAAAAATTAAAAATAATAGAGGCTCGATAAGGCTCGCGAATCTTACGAGCCGAGTAATTTGAAGCTCGAGATCGGCTCGGTTAAAAAATCAAAAATCTCGAGCTCAGCTCGATTATTTCTAAGGTGAATTCATTTTTTTTACGAGACGAGCTCGAGTATTTTACGAACAATTTGATTCATTTACACCCCTGTGTGTGCCTGTCCCATGCAAAAAAATCCAAGACTTCACGAAATGATTATGAATAAAATGTAATATTGAGAAAAGTTAAAAGTAGGTATGGATTATTATAAATCTCTTAACCAAATCAAGTATTAATGAAAAGATTACCTATTAAAATACAGCTGGAGTACATCTTCTTCTTGTGCTATTTACTTGCATGGCTACATATAAGATACTAGCACATGATTACGTGGACTTTTAGTCAAATGATAATTTCTTAAAATGAAATTATAAAGTTTGGTAATTTTTATAGTTCAAATTGATGTTTTAAAAATTTTAAAATTTTCGGTTTGCAATAAATTATTGTAATCTAGACATGGATACACTTAGAGGCCATGAGTTAAAATAAATAAATTAAAAATATTTTAAATCAAATATATTTATTTACGCACTCCGTCATAATATCATAAATGATACCTCGATATCTCAATCCCGCACCACCTAACCTCAGCCGCTTGAACCAAACAACAACTGAATCAAATATTAATGAAAGATTACTTGTTAAAATACAGCCTGTTGTGCTATTTGCCTGGCTCCATTATAAGATACCAGAACATATGATTTACATAATTCAAAGCTTGCAACTCAAATTAATCCCCCTGCTGCAAAACAGAATTGACACATTAAATCTAGACATGGATGCAGTTGAGGCCATGAGTTTATTACCATACACATTGTCATTAGTAATAATTGTTGCATCTCTGTTTCTCCTTTTCTTTATCTTCGAAAAATCGAACACAAATGTTCCCCCAGGCTCCAGTGGATGGCCAGTGATCGGAGAAAGCATCAAGTTTGCGTTATCAGGGCCTCGAGAATTCATCGCAGAACGAACAGAAAAGTATTCGAAAGATGTATTTAAAACCTCTCTGTTTGGACAACAGATGGCAGTGTTTTGTGGACCGGTTGGGAACAAGTTTGTGTTTGCCAATGAGACCAAATCACTTGCCTCGTGGTGGCCACTGTCTGTAAGAAAGGCCTTGTTTTTCCCCGAGTTTGCAGAGTCTTCTACCGACGATATTGCATCTCTGATGTATAGTTTTATTCGCGATATTCTCAAACCAGAGGCCTTAAAACAGTATGTACTGGTTATGGATTCAATGGCACGAGAACATGTTGGCTCCGAGTGGTCTGGTAATGAAATAGTACAGGTTGATCAAATGTCGAAGAAGTACACATTTGATTTGGCTTGTAGAATATTAATGGGAGTTGTTGATGTCGAGTATGTCAGAAGGCTAGCCAAGCATTTCACTCTTTTTAATGCAGGATTGTTCTCCGTCCCAATTGATCTGCCTGGCACTGCTTATAACAAAGGTATCAAGGGGGGGAACTTGGTTCGGGCTGAGCTTATGAAGATCATTAGCGAGAGGAGAAAGGAAATAGCGGAGAATAGATCAGAAACAGTTAGTAGTTCTGATTTTCTGTCTCGAATGCTGCTGGTGACTGATGAGAACGGGAGATTTGTTAGCGAAAAGGAGATAACTAACAACATTGTTGGTTTGCTTTTTGCTAGCTTCGAGACTACTAGCACTGCTGCTGCCTTTGTGCTCAAGTATCTTTCGGAACTTCCACATATTTATGATAAGGTCTATAGAGGTACGATAATTTACACGTATATGGATGAACAAATGACTGTCGATAGCTAGCTAATAATTTTGTACACCATTCTGTATACCAAGCATTTTCCTTCTTTATTTATCATTTATAAACTTGCATTCACTAGTTGAAGTAATAATCAAAGTTAAATATTGATGGAGCAGAACAAAATGAAATAGCAAAATCGAAAATTGAAGGGGAGTTGTTGACATGGGAAGATATACAGAAGATGAGGTACTCGTGGAACGTTGTGTGCGAGACTCTGAGGTTACTACCTCATGCAAACGGTGGCTTTAGAGAGGTTACTAATGATTTTACATATGCTGGTTACACCATTCCAAAGGGATGGAAGGTATATATATCTTTTACATGTTATGTTAAATATATGATCGTACTTGGGTTTTTCTCTAACACCTTAAGGTTTTAGAGCGACTGGTTACTCAACATAGTATCAAAGCTTAGGCGAGAGAGGATTCAGGTTATTGAGGCATTTCTCTAACACCTTAAGGTTTTAGATGAGCTTAAGTGCGAGTATTAATTAGCATATAATTCAATTAAATTGTTTTGTTTGTAGACAATGTGGAATGTTCATACAACACACAAGAATCCAAAATACTTTGCCAATCCAGAAACATTTGATCCATCAAGATTCGAAGGGAAGGGACCTGCTCCTTACACTTTTGTACCGTTTGGCGGAGGATCAAAAATGTGCCCTGGAAAAGAGTATGCTCGTCTTGAAGTTCTGGTGTTTGTTCATAATATTGTTACCAAATTCAAGTTGGAGAAAGTGAATCCCCGAGAAACGATAGTACAGTACTTCCTTTCGGGGCCAATGGAAGGTCTTACTGTCCGTCTAGTTCCCCATGATGTTTAGATAGTCTGCATTAGGAAAATCTATGTGTGTTTTGCTAAAAGTGCACCAGTTAAGTTCTGATCACTTTAAACTTATAGATGTGTGTTTTATTGTGCCAGAACTGAACCTGTATTCTAAGGTGCCCTGTGTTTGATGCAATCGTAATGCAAGAAAACTCGATTTCTTTCAGTCTAATTATGTTTTTCAGTTCTTCCTCCATAATATATCGTCGCGGTTAAACTATAACTCATCTCTTCCAGTTTACAAATGAGAAAGTTTGACAGCAGGGGAATGCTCCTGATGAACTAGTATTAGCTTAATATTCTGATTTCAGAACTGAAGAATAATCTGTCATTTCATTTTTTTACGTTTCGCACGTTACCTGCTGGCTAAGTGTATATATTCGTTTTGAAATATATTTTAAGATCCGATTGGGGCCGTCCTATAACATCTTAAGAATTTAGATGAGTTTGTTACTTGACATGATATTTGGCGTATATATTATGGACATGAAGACAAAAAATTACCTCAAAGATGAACGTCCGTGATCCACCCTTCGACCCAAAAATGGGCTTTCTGAGTGAGGCGGGGTGTTGGAATATGATATAAGATTCGGTTGGAGATTTTCTGTAACACTTTAAGATTTTAGATGAGCTGGTTACTCAATGTAGAGTCACGAAAACTTCTTCTTTTTATTTTGAAACTAGAGCTATAATAAATTAAGCCCTGACATGTGTTTATTAAATATTGAATATTTAAAACTGATTGATGACATTATACATGTGTTGGTACATCCCCAGATATTGACTTTTTAGAATTGATTGATGAGAACTTCTCTTGTGTTGTTACCTAGTTATATATACCAGTACATATGATTTAGCATAGAAATTTAAGCATCTGATACACAGATTTAGACACTGAAATGGCACCAGATGTTTTGAGCTTATTGGCATTAGTAATCACTGTTCTATCTCTGTTTCTGGTTTTCATCATCTTCCGAAAACCAAAAGAAAATGTTCCACCAGGCTCAAGTGGATGGCCAGTGATCGGAGAAAGCATCAAATTTTTTTGGTTAGGTCCGCAAGAGTTCATCAACGAACGAACAAGAAGGTACTCGAAAGATTTATTCCAAACCTCCTTATTTGGTCAAAAAATGACTGTGTTCTGTGGACCGCTTGGCAACAAGTTCATTTTTTCCAATGAAACCAAATCACTTGCCTCCTGGTGGCCACTTTCTGTAAGAAAGGCCTTTTTTTTCCCCGAGTTTGTAGAGTCTTCTACGGACGATGTTTCATCCCTCATGTTTTGCAGTATTCGTGATATTCTGAAACCAGAGGCTTTAAAACAGTACATAGCTGTCATGGACTCAATGGCACGAGAACATGTAGATTCGCAGTGGACTGTTGATGAAGTCGTGAAGGTGTTTCCACTGTCGAAGAGCTACACAATTGCTTTGGCTTGTAGAATATTAATGGGAGTTGTTGATGTTGAGTATGTCACAAGGCTAGCCAAGCACATCACTCTTGTCAATGCTGGATTGTTCTCCGTCCCAATTGATCTGCCCGGGACTGCTTATAACAAAGCTATTAAGGGTGGAAAATTAGTCCGAGCTGATCTTATGAAGGTCAACACTGAGAGGAGAAAGGAAATGGTGGAAAATAGAATAGAAACAGTCGGTAAATCTAATTTTCTGTCTCGAATGCTGCTGTTGACAGATGAGAACGGGAAATTTGTTAGCGAAAAGGAGATAACTAACAACATTGTTGGTTTGCTTTTTGCTAGCTACGAGACGACTAGCACTGCTGTAACCTTTGTGCTCAAGTATCTTTCTGAACTTCCACATATTTATGATGAGGTCTACAAAGGTACATTTATTCTTATATCCTATAAACTACCTTGAGTTTACTTGTTGAAACGATGATTGAGCTTAGATATTGATTGAACAGAACAAATCGAAATAGCTAACACAAAAAGTGAAGGGGAGCTGTTAACATGGGAGGATTTACAGAAGATGAAGTACTCGTGGAACGTTGTGTGTGAGACTCTGAGTTTAATACCACCTTTATTTGGCGCGTTTAGGGAGGTTGTTCATGACTTCACATACGCTGGCTTCACCATTCCTACGGGATGGAAGGTATGAATCTTGTACATTGTACCTGCATAAATCTAGTAGGTCAAAAAACTTGCGTAAAGTGTTGCCTGAGGTAGCAAAGGCACTGTGTTTTGCTGTTCTAGGCCATATAAGGTGTAGTGGTAACTAAATCTGGCAATACTGGTTTACGACTCAGGCAATGTGTTTTTCTGTTCAAGGCCATATAAGGTGTAGGGGTAACTAAATCTGGCAATACTGGTATACCTGGCAATACTGGTATACGACACATGAACATGGTACGAAATGACACGAATAATTAAACACGTTACGACTGGTAACTTAAGTACATCAGCAACAATCTAAATTCCTGAAAGTTAGCTGATATTGGAATTGATTCATTTCTTTGTAGACATTGTGGACAGTGCATACAACACACAAGAATCCGGAGTACTTTACAGATCCGGAAACATTTGATCCATCAAGATTCGAAGGGAGAGGACCTGCTCCGAGTACTTATGTACCTTTCGGTGGAGGATCAAGAATGTGTCCGGGAAAAGAGTACGTTCGTCTTCAAATTCTGGTGTTTCTGCATAACATTGTTACCAAATTCAGATTGGAGAAAGTGAATCTCCAGGAAAAGATAGAAATGTACTTTCTCCCAGTACCAAAGGAAGGTCTTCCTATGCGGCTGATTTGCCGTAAAATTTAAATAGTACTTCCTCCGTCCCTCCCGATTCTACATTGGTGGTACATTGGTGGAAGAAGGACAGTACATTTGTTCACAACTATGAGTAGATTTTGAACTATGAGTAGATTTTGTTAATGAAATCTTGTAACTCTTGTTAACATATTTTTAATGAATTGATTAAAAAGATGTAAAATCCATAATCTACTCCTATATTTCAAAATATTTTTTTAAAAGCTAATCAGGTATAAGATTTTTTATTTGATTAGCCTAACAAAAAAAGTTCCATCGATTCGATTCAATTAAAATACTCGTGAAGATCCCAGATATTACTCTGGAACAGCTCTTATATGCGATAATTTTTTGTTCAATTTCGTCTTTCATTTATAATATGTACCGTCAAAACATCTGAATACCAAAATAAAACAAAATTTATCATTGGCTGGAAATAAATTTTTCGCAAACTTTGTTGCGTAAAAATATTCATTTACAAACAAAGTTATAGGGAAAAATAAGAAATTTCATTTACAAACAAATTTATAACAAAAGCAATTCAACCCATTTCTCTATAAAAATCATTATTGTAAAAATCGAAAATCGGGGAAGATCGGTTGAACTACCGATTTAGAATTAGTTGAAAATTGGGGATTAATCGGAGTAAAAATCGGATGTATTATAATATTAAATTATATTTAATATATTATTATCATTATATTAGTTATATATTAACAAATATATATTTATTATATCATAATTTCTATACTTATTCATATTTAAATGAATATAGTATTTAAATTTTAATAAATAATTATATATACTCCAATAAAGAAAAATTCGTAAGAATTAATCGGATTTCAAAGATCAAATCGGTCGGATACTTCATAGGGGATTAATCGGGAATTAATTGGTTGAATCGAAAATTTATTGGGAATTTTTAGAATACCGATAAAAACACTAAACATTTGTACTTAAATTTAAAATTTTAAGTTTATCCAAGTGAACAAAGTTTTGAGAAATAATAATAGCCATGGTAGAACTTGGTGTCTTCTCTATCAACTATCCCACCATTTCTTCTTTCAATCCTTCCCCACCATTGTATTATTCCCAAAAATCCCACATACCCAAACATAAGAAACATATTAGGACTACAAAATCACTTAAAATCAGATCTGTTGTTGCTGATTCTTCAGTGACAAAAGATCAAACAGTTGGTGTGCAAACTGGGAATAAGCTTAAACCAGGAGGGCCTAAGAGGGTATTTTTTCTTGATGTGAACCCACTTTGTTATAGAGGAAGTGTACCAAGTTTAAGCTCTTTTGCTTACTGGGTTTCTCTTTTTTTCTCTCAAGTCAGTGTTAATGACCCTGTTATTGCTGTAATTCTCTCTCTCTCTCTCTCTCTCTCTCTCTCTCTCTCTCTCTTTCCCATATGAAATGTATAGTTTAGCTCCCTTTTTTGGATAATGTTATGTATGTACTCTCTCTCTCTCTCTCTCTCTCTCTCTCTCTCTCTCCATATGAAATGTATAATTTCGCTCCCTTTTTGGATTATTTTATGTACTCTCTCTCTCTCTATGAAATGTATAATTTAGCTCCTTTTTGGATTATGAGCTCCCTTTTTTGAATTATGTTATGTACTCTCTCTCTCTCTCTCCCCCTCCCTCCTCCCATATGAAATGTATAGTTTAGCTCCCTTTTTGGATTATGGTATGTACTCTCTCTCTCTCTCTCAATGTATATAATGTATACTTTAGCTGCCTTTTTTATTATGTTGTGTTATGTATAGTTTCTTGGGAAATGAATTGATTTTGATATGTTTAATTATCAAGAACATTACATATTTGATATGTTAAAGCTAAAAAATGTATAATTTAGCTCCCATTTCAGCATTATGTTGTGTGTTATATAGTATCTTGACAATTATTTTTATATGTTTTCTAATCAAGAACTTTATGTATTTGATATGTTAGATCAGAAAGACCCTATAATTTGGCTCCCATTTTAAGCAATATGTTGTGTTCTTTATAGTGTCTTGGAGGAAAAATCGATTTTGGTATGTTTTATTATAAGAACACTATGAATTTGATATATTAGTAGGCTCCTATTTTAGCATTATGTTGTGTTATTTAAACTTTCTTGGAGAAAGAATCGATCTTGATGTGTTTTATTATCAAGAACAGTACTTATTTGATATATGTTAGAGCTACAAAAACTTCAAATTTAGCTCCCAATTTATCACTGTCTTATGTTTTGTGTTATGTCACATAACTTATGTGTACTTTCTTGGAGGAGCAATTCATTTTGAAGTTTTTTTTGTCATGAAGACTGGATGAAATCTAGTGATTGAAAAAATCAATCCATAACAAAGTAAATATTATTCTTTATATATTTTAATGTCAAGAGTACTAAGATGAATTGTACCAGTACAAGTAGTCAATTCTTACCAAAGTTACTGAGCTTACAATAATGTTTGCACCCCTATTGTAGCATTGTATTGTTTCATGGATACATTATTAGTTTGGTAATTTTTACTATCAGAGCACCAAGTAAAATGTAGTAGTTCGAGTGTATAATCCTTTTTAAAGTTACTGAAATCATAGTGTATTTATGCAACATTTTAAATAGGGAATTATATGTTTCAAGACAAATTAAATTTCTTACCTAAATTAATTTCATTTGCCAAGTAAATGCTTTGTCTTTTAGTTGTCAAAGAACTGAAATTAAATTGTTATTAAAGATACTTTTAAGCATTAATTTGTATAATGCATTAATTTAAAGCATCTATATGAAGGTTATTGATGGGGAAAGAGGTAATGAGTATCGCAAACAAATATTACCTTCATATAAAGCACACAGGCGGCAGTTTGTACAACCATTATCAGCTTTGCAAAACTGTGGAAAGAGTTCAATCGGAAAACATCAACTCATTTCAGATGTTCTAACTAAATGCAATGTGCCAGTAAGTCAACCTTGTAATTATCTTATTATCTGACAGTTAAACACAGTCTGCTTTAGCTACATGACTAGTAACTGTCTATTATGCATGTCTTGTGATTTGAAATATTGTAGGTGACTATCTACAACAAGATGAAGGCATGATCAGTTGCTGCGTTCTGAATTTCTTATTGTCGAATATGCAGGTTGTTAGAATTGAATCGCATGAAGCAGATGATGTTGTAGCTACACTTGTAGGTCAAGTTTTGGAAAGGGGATACCGCGTTGTTATTGCCTCTCCTGATAAAGATTTCAAGCAACTGATATCTGAAGATGTGCAAATTGTAATGCCTATGCCAGAGTTGAATAGATGGTCCTTTTACACATTAAAGCACTATGTTGCTCAGTATAACTGTGATCCGCGCTCTGATCTGAGTCTCAGTGAGTATGATTCTTATTTTGGTATCTAAAACCGATGTATTTATGCGAACCCTGAAAGTGGATTTGATGTGCGAAATAGACTACTAAATAAAAGGTCCATTACATTATGTTAGGCCATCTGTTGCATTCATTTTCTTTTCACGATGCTGCCACTAGCAGGAATCTTTAAGATTAGTTGAGAGTTTCTTTTAAAGTTTTCCGATTAGGAAAGGACCTAACAAGACTGGAAGTGACCTTGAAAATTGAGGATAATATTTTACATGAATAGTCATTTTGAGTCATATATGTCATTTTTGATATATCCAGAGGCATCTGCCGTCGACCTTGATTGTTAATGCACATCGCATCACATACATATTATGTTACTTTTAATGGCTCTTATTGTGGTTACAAAAATGGCTCTGAATAGTAAATACAGTTTATGTAATATTTTTCGTCTGTTAAAAGCCTTAGGATATATTATTCAACACCATGGCACCTATTGATACATTCTCAATATTCCATTTAGTAAATTGAGGAACTATATCTTACCTCTATTGTCAATGTCTTAAAATCATGGAATCAAGAGATGAAAATACATAAAGTGGGTGTTTGGTTAGGTAAATTTCCATTTATAAATCTAAGCAAGTATTTATTTCGGTACCTGTCTACATAAAATAAGTTAAATAACCTTATGTCTACACTAGTTATATGAAAGTAAGTAAAATTCTTATAATGGTGATGTAACAATGTAGGATGCATTATGGGGGATGAGGTCGATGGTGTTCCTGGAATTCAGCAAATGGTTCCTGGATTCGGTCGGAAGACTGCCATAAAGCTTTTAAAGAAGCATGGTTCTTTGGAAAATTTACTTAGTGTTGCTGCAGTAAGGACCATTGGCAGACCATATGCTCAGGAAGCCCTTATAAATTATGCAGACTACTTGCGAAAGAATTATGAAGTTCTTGCACTGAGGAGGTAATAATTTTTGTTTTTTTTTACCATAATTTGGTATGTAATGTTGGTGTGTCACTCGTAATCGTAAATGTTGACGACAAGTAAATGTTTCAGGGATGTTAATGTGCATCTTCAGGAGGAGTGGTTGTCTCAAAGAGACGTTAACAATGATGCTGAAAGTTTATCCAACTTCATTAAATTAGTGGGTGAAACTGCTCAGAGTAGATCTAGTTCCAACAAATGATATTGTAAGTAAAAAGTATTTAGAAGTTTTCCGGCCCATATCTTCCTTTCTAAGATTTTATTTTTCCTTCTCTTTCCTTTTTGTGAATAGAAGATCACTTAGGCTTGGGGCACAAAATTCTCTTATCTTTTTTAGTTTATAGCTCAAAAGAGTTACATATTGTCAGTTCAATGACTTCTGATAGGGTCTTAAGTTATTATCACAGTTCATTTGAATTAGAGTTCTCGCCATATATCAATATATATATATATGTACCATAGAACTTAACTCTCTCTCTCTATGTATATATAATTTTACGGAAGCTAAAACATGAGAAAAAAGTATAGCTTAAATTTTATTTGTGTTATGTTGCATCCTAGATACTTGTTAACATATGCTTGAGAACAGAATGCTTCTAGGGCTTTAATGTGTATATGACAATTGCTGAGTCCCATCGGGAAAGATTTTTTTGCTTGGGATTGCTGGATGTGGAAGCGCAGAATCTACTGGCTATGCGATAATTTTAAAATGAATGTGAGGGTGGCTGCTCTTGTTTTTTTAACTCTGTCCTTACCTCTTCCCCCCATAATTTAATATTAATTTTCTTCTCAGCAGGGAAAATTAAATTCTTTGAGACAACAGGTTGATATGTCCATGGCTTATTCACTTTAAAGCTGGAATATCCATATTTGAAACGCAATGTACCTAGGTTCATGATTATCTATATATCTGATCCTCACTGCCTGGATTTATGTTTAAACACACTAATTCTTATCTTTACCCGTCTCTATTTGTTGGTTGTGGTGGTTGGGAGGACTGTGGATTAAAACTGTAGCGACTGGTTTAACAAGCTTGTATAGGCATGAATAGAGTGTTATCATTCTTGAATTGTAATGATAACTACATATACCAAGATTTATCTCTATTTCTTTCTTTGTTGACAGAAAATTGTTTGTACCTGACATAGTGCAGACGATGATTATATAACCTAGTAATAGATTGTGCTTATTTCTTCCTCGGATAGTGTAGATAACGTTTATGTATCCTAGTTTATATGATGACGGCACAAAAAATGCCGCCATTCCAGGAAAGGATGGATGCAAATACTCTAAAGCTTGATATTTCGCTTCTAAACAAGTCCCCAGATTTAGTTCATCCTTGTTACAAGACTTCCGGCTCCATGTTTTGTTTGATCCTCTCTGTCAAATGTTATGCAGAACCGGACTCTTCACGAAAGGATGTATGAAGAAAGATGGTCCAGGGTCATTCTCATAATCATTATCGCCAGAATCGTAATTGGGAAAATCTTCCCAAAGGTTCCATGAATTAACAAATATCTCTGGTTCATGGTTGGGAAGATTATATGAAATCAAGTTGTATAGTTCTGCAAGAATTGGTTCGCCATTGTTCCTTGTACCCAAGATTGGCAATCGGATGTTTTCACGAAGACTAATTCTGATCCTCTTCTCCCAAGACGACTCGTTGATCTTCAGTACCCATATTTCATAAGCATTTGAATTACGATCCAGGACAAAGTAGGCAATAGATTGATCAAATTGATGAAGACTAGGAGGATGACTTCCAACAGACTCAGGCAACGAGATCAAATTCCACCTGCAGTCTTCTGAGATATTGTGCTATCATTTCTTCAGGCAAGCTGTGAATTGTTGTGTGCTGTTTCGCCATTATAGAATTACTCAATGACTGTTGAAGGAGGGCTTCTGCAGCTAGGTTTCTTTGTCAAGGCTTAAATTGTCTGCAACTCAACGCGTATGATTACTCCACACCAAAATGGCGTAAAACCAACTCCAATCTCAGAACTTGCACCATTTTGGTGTGACAACAAATATAACACGAGACCGGTCTGACAAAATTCATCATTTTGGTGTGACACCAAAAATTCAATCAAGTTTGCTGAAACACCATAATTTGATGAACAAATTCATTCTTTAAATGTCGGCAGTTATTTTACTTTTAGAATTTTAACAATAAATTAGATTTCTGCTACTAAGGTACGTGCGTTCCTGGATTCTTGCTTCAGGCAACTGGAAAATGGGATGCAGATGATCAGGATCTTACAGTTACGTACTCTCGTGACGAAGAAAGTTAAAACAGGCAATGCTGTCAGATCAAGAATGCTGGAGGATCTAACCAGGCTGTGTTACAGGTTATAACAACTTAGATGATGCATATGAGACTAAAAACAGAGTGGACACCAAGAAGAGATGCATTAAAGCAAAAAGTTGAGATTGTACAGAGGAGTTCCTATTAAATCAAACAAGAAACAGCAGCATCTGTGTCTGTAAATGTATATTAGTTTACATTTACACTTCTGTATCTGCCAAGGATGAGCCTGTCTACCCAACCAAACTTTCTGGTGTAGCGGTATGTTCCTCGCTCTCTTCCGGATATCGAGGATTCGGATATGTGTGAGCAAGTGTAACTGGCTAGCCAGATAAGATGAGCCTGCAGGAAATGGATTTTGTTACATTATATTCCATCACAGATTCATGCAAATCCAATTATCCACACATTTACAATACCTTCCATTATGGTTCCATCCCCTGAAAATTCATTCCTATCCAAACATACTAAAAATAATCTGGTAACTTTGTAACAAATTGTCAGAAAAATAAAGATATACTAAACTATTGAGGTATAATTTATAATGTAGTTCAATTTCTGGGTTATCCGTTATTTAAAAATAAAATTAAATAGTGTTATTCACATACTGAAATATTAATTTGTTAAACTAGACATAATCTCTTATCCCGCTAAATTAAGACCCAACTAATTCTACTAAATTATGACCACACCGCAGTTTTTTACCAATTATTTTAAAATTTTTATTATAAATCTCTAATTATAATATATTTATATAAATATATTAAAAATATTATATAATTAATTAAATTAATTTTTAAAAATATTTAAATATTAACGAGAACCGTGTATCGCACGAGATTTAACATGTCTATATATAAAAAAACAAGAAGATCATGCAATCTTTAGCTTACATCACATTATTGCCTATCTAACTCAGTATTCCAAAAAACCCCGATTTTTAAAAATCCTCGATTAATCCCCTACAAAGTATTCGACCGATTCGATATTTGAAATCCGATTTATTTTTACGAATTTTTCTTTACTGCAGTATATATAATTATTTATTAAAATTAAAATACTATATTAATTTAAATATGAATAATTATAGAAATTATAATATAATAAATATATATTTGTTAATAAATAACTAATATAATCATAATAATATATTAAATATAATTTAATATTATAATACATCCGATTTTTACCCCGATTAATCCCCGATTTTCAATTAATCCTAAATCGGTAACTCGACCGATCTTCCCTGATTCCCGATTTTTATCTAACTAATTATACTTCTTTCATTTTACCAAAATTTAAAATACCAATTATTTGTTTATTACTATAAAAATAGAGGCCTATCCACTAGAAAAGCAAAGACATCTTTTGCAACACAAACATGGTCATAGAACTGTAGCCAGCCACCATGTCTTACATTCCATCTACTGAAATAGACCTTTATGAATTATGAGGTGGATAAATATATTATAAGGATACAATGTATATGTAACAGTTTTTTTTCCCAGTGGAGCAACATTTTCTTTCCATCCACATTTTCAAAGGCTAATATTTAAACGTGTTAAATTTAAATTCTATCTTACTCCTACTCCCAATAAATAAAATTATAAAAATAGCACGACTGAATATCAAGTGATTAAGAACTTATCATTTATTTATTAGGTCCTCTAGGTCCTCGTTCGACTCAGTCTCATCCCGAAAATTTCCTGTAACACATGCTCAATTTTAAGGCCTCCTAGATTCTCAATGACTCATCCCAAGAATGTCATATTGTTTGACAATTTTAATTTAGGACCTGTTTGGCTGCCGAAAAATAAGTAGTTTATTGACTTATAAGCCGTGAGTATTTGTAGACGAGTGTTTGTTAACCCAACTTATAAGCTGTAAATTTGACTTATAAGCTCATAAGTTGAAGTTAGTAAAGACGTACTTTTTCTCAACTTATTTTGAATTTTCATTTCTTTTAAACTTTAGTTTTAAAGTATATGTTTTGAAATGTTAATCTAATTTAAAATTCACGAATTAAGATAATAAAATTTAAAAACTATTCATTTTTGTTTATTTAAGTAAAAAAAATCAAACTTATAAGTAAAATTATCCGAACACTATACAACTTATAAATATTTATCTACTTACCACTTATAAGTTAATTATCCATTTTAAGTACGAAGTTACTTATTTTAAAATTTCCTAAACGTACACTTATTCTATCATGGAGCTTAAAATTTGTTTGAAAATGAATATGTGTATAAATACTGAATTGATGATATAGAGTATCCTGGCCATTCTTTTAAATGGTCATCATCTGATATATTTTGCATTTGTTGTAGCAAATTGAAAGAGTTAGAGAAACAAATTGCAGGAAAAAACAAGCAAATTTTGTTATCTGATTCACTTTAAAAAAGTGAGGCAAAAGGAGAATGGAAGATGCACAGGATCAAACAAAATATGATAATATGATGGGTCACCAATTTGTTGGAATGCAAAGAAGAATATTTTATTGAAAAACTAAATATAACAAAGTTGAAAGGGACATTGAAAACAAGCATGAAAAAATAGGTAAGCAAGTATGTCATACAATATATGCTTACTTTTTAAATTGTAAATTAAGAAACAAACCTAGTCAATATATATACATGGGGTGGAAATGTCGAATTTCCGGTCGTATTCGTGTTTGTAAATAAATTAATTTCGGGTTAGGTTAAAATTATCTAAATAAATAAAATTAAATATTTTTCTTTTTTAACCCGCAGCCGTCACATGAATCAGGCTAAACCGCATTTAAGGGATATACTCTAACTCAGGAGACATAATCATAAATTTTCCTCACGTGGGATTCGAACCCGTGACCAAGAGAATAATTATCCTCTTTTTAATCGACCCTTGCGGGCGAAATTAAATATGTAAGGGTAAAAGAATAAAAAAATTAATAACAGATCATTTCAGGTCACTTTCGATAACAGTTGGTGTTTAGATCATTTTCGAAATTTCTTTCAATAAATTGAATTAAAAATCGAATCAAATTCAAATGGAATTTCAGATCGTGTCCGATATTGTGGCCCCCGCGTATCACCACCATTCATGCATTCATTGACTAAAACCTCATTTTAATTTACTTGGTTGCTTCCTTGTCTCTTCTTACTCTTGACCCTCGAACACTCTCATATAAATTAATCACATTATTGTGTATAATTGGATGCACTTCATCATTTGTTTAGTGTAAATAATGGAGATAAACTAAGTGCAAAAGAATCATCCAGTTGGATTGTGTGGCTTTGCGGATCCAAGTTTACTCAGATTTCAAATATTAATGAATACGGGAATACCTCAAATTTTTAGTGAATATCTTATATATTATTTATATTTTAAAAATCTTATTTATATCAAGATTTTTTTTATATTTTATAATTACTTAATATTTTTTGGGCTTTTTTCATAAATAACCAAGTTTAAAAGAATTTTTGTAAAAATACTGTCATTTTTTAAAACAAATTGCAAAAATACTATGTTCCAAAAAAATATTTGCAAAAATCCGGTGGTTGCATATGCAACCATATCTGCAACTGCTAGCAATCAAATATGTAACCGGAAATGCAACTTTAAAAAAATCTTTTGAAAATTATATTTATTTGCATAATAAGTTGCATCTGGTTGCAAGGCAGAAAAATAAATAGCCCTGCGGGACCAAACATTACAACCTAAAAAACAACTAAAACAACAAACTAGGAATCACACTAGAAACCACAATACCCAAAGACTTGCCACCAGTCTTCTCCATTGCAAAGTGTACACTATCCACTATGACCACTTCCTAGAACAATTTAAGTTACCTGATATGTTGTACAACTTTTTTATATTGGTCCCGCAGGGGCAGTTGCATTTAGATACAATTGGACCAATTCTCACCTGTATCTAGTGGATCAGAGAAATCCTTGTCCAAACCCTCAAATTCTCTAACCTCCTCTTCTTGGTTAATCTCAGCTTATATGCTAAAACCAAAATCAAAGTTGGACCGATTCTCATTTGGCCTATGATATTCTGCGGTAGTGTACTCAATTTGCGGTAGTTCTTGCATAAGATTCTCATCTACATACTCAACATCTACCTCTTGTGTGCAATTCTCAGTTTGTGTTGGTGTCTCATTTTCCCAGGCTACTTCTTCATCAGGCTGCAATACACTGACACAAATATGTCAACATATCTAACCTTGGGCATTAAAGTACACATTAGCATGACTTCCTCATCATTATCTAGCTCAGCACACTCCCTTTCCATATCAGTACCAGGCAACCTATACCATAATTTAGAATACCCAATTTCCCCGACCTCTTTAAGCATATGTCCAATTTCTATTAAACTGATATGATCGGCATCACAGTAGTCGAAGTAATCTATACTACCCCAACATAACATTTTGGTTTCTCCTTCATTTCTCCACCATGGTGCAATTTAATTGAAAAGAACTCTATTTCTGCACATTTATTCATATACAAATACAAATTTTATTCATAACAAATGCACATTTCACTCAAAAATTAGCATATGCAGCTATGCTTTAAAAATAGACTATAATCGGACATTGTTATCAAGTAATAAACAACATTTTCAATTACAAATCAAAACCATAATCTGTACTACAATCATTTACCATCGAAATTCTTTTTAAATCATAACAATGAGTACAAAACCCTAATTTGTACTACAAACCCCTATTTTGTACTACAATTATTTTCCATCAAAAACCTAATTATAAATCATATCCATACATAATCATAAAGTATCAATATCATTCAGTACACATGCAACAAGTTATGAAGCTTATCACGATAATCAGGGCATTCTCGTGACTTGTAGATCTCAGCATCTTCCTTAAGTCTCAGATACCAACTCATTTTGTCTCGATCGCTATGGTAATCGCCTGCAATTATCGCCTTAGGAGAGAGGGGAGGAAGACTAAAAGACCTAACTTGCAATTGGAGGGAAACTGTGTCTGATAAGAGGGTTACATGTTACATTCCTACTGATATTACTATTTTACCCATGACTCATTATTTTCAGTCCTAACGCCGTTAATCACAGTCTGACGGAGAGGACACGGAGCCCCTTCGATATAAAAATAAAATAATTTAGCCTTTCAACTGGCTAGAAATATAATTTAGACAAGTCTGTGCAATAAAATTATACTTCAGATATACAAACTGCAATTAAGTCTATTTTAATTGTAAATTTTTGATTCTAATATAATAATATCCCCAATTTAATTAACATATCTATGAACGGTATAGATTTAACAAAATATAATCAACGGTCCAGATTGATTCTAGTGTACTGCATTATCATGGTCCCACATGGTCCCACATGACTGAGACTAGTTATGCTACTTGATACCAGAAGTGAAAACAAACCCTTATATATACTTAGAGTTGAGTTTGTTTTTCTCTTTCACATTCTCTATCTTTCTAAATTCTAATCTTCAATCTGGTGAGTTCTTGATCTTTTCTTGAAAAAGTTACAAACTTTATTCAAAAAATTGTTTTTTTTTGTTTTTTTATGTAATCTTTAAATTTTGTTGTGAAAATTTTGTGTTTTGCTGTGTAAATGTTGGTTCTTGATTTGTTTATCATTTGATAGGTTGAAATGAAACATGGGTTTTGCCTATATATTGATAAAGTTACAAACTTTACTATGCAATTGTTTTTTTTATTTGTGAATTCTTTAAATTTTGTTGTGAAAAAACTGTGGTTTGATGTGTAATTGTTAGTTCTTGAGTTGTTTATTATTTGATTTCTTGAAATGAATCATGGGTTTTGCTCATCTTGATAAAGTTGCTAACTTTATTCATTAAATATTTGAATTTTGCTGTGAATTGTTATGTGTAGTTGTGTAAATGTTAGTTCTTGATTTGTTTATCATTTGATTGCTTGAAATGAAATATGAATTTGGCTTATCTTGATAAAGTTAATAACTTTTTTGATTAAAATTTCACTTTTGGATACCTTGTTAGTGTATTTTTCTTTCAATTTCTGTTGTAAAAATTTATGTGTAGTTGTGTATATATGTTAGTTCTTGATTTGTTTATCATTTGATTGCTTGAAATGAAACATGTGGATATGCTTGGAAGATTTTTAAAAGTGGGATTTTGGTGAAATTGAGGTAGAGTGAAGATAGATGTTAGATTAATAGATTTATCTTTGATGCAAAAAAATATTGTTTTCGAGTTAGTCATTGTATCTGTCAAATGAACTGTCTCGAATTCTCGATACATAGCTCCAGTCTCTCATTATGTGCTGCACTACAAAGGGCTCCCTTGTATTCAACTGTTATTGTTTTCGATATTTTTTCTGTATTCATGGAACAGTGGATTTCTGTTTTTTTTTAATTTTTTTTATCTATAAAGGCGATTTCCGGGCTTTATTGGTTTACTTCCCTGTTTTTGATTAGACCTGGTATCTCTCGGAATTTGGTGTGTGACTAAGTGATTATTCTTTCTATGATGGTCTTTCTGGTTTACAGATCTCTAGCTTTGGATTTGTGTAATAAAAGAAATAATGGATCTTCAAAAGAGGCTGTGCGGAGTAGAAACATGGACAAAATTACCTTCGTCTACGCAACTTGAATTACAAAAGAAGGTGCCTCCTGATCAACAATCTTTCATAAATTTCAGTTGTCAGCAAAATCTGCAAAAGTTGGATGACCCTTCGGTCATTGATTACTCTACAAGGATCGGAGAACAATTTCCGGGTTTTGGTCTGCCGTCTCAAACCACAAGTTCATTTACTTGCAACAATGATGATCAGATGAAAATTCTTGGTCAACTAGATGGTCAGATGAATGGCATTCGTGATGCAATCCGAAATTGTGATTGGGATCCAAGAGTGATGCTTAATAATCTCTCGATCATGGAACAAAAGATCCACCAGCTCCAAGATCTGGTCCGTCTAATTTTTGGAAGGAGATCTGAAGGTATGAATGGGTCCGAAGAACTTTCAGCTCAGCAACAGCAGTTAATTAATGCTGATCTCACCTCGATTATAGTTCAGCTAATTTCAACTGCTGGTAGTCTTCTTCCATCAGCCAGGAATACTTTCTCTTCTGGCAGTTCTTTTGGGAACCAACTAGGACAGACTGGTGGAATTGGCTACCCTTCTGGACATTCTGGAACTGGAAATAATAATGTAAGCAAGGTAGAAGATTATTCTAACCAGATTGATCCGATTGTGAACAATGTTGAAGAACATGATCTAAAAGATGAAGAAGAAGTTGATGAAGGAGAACACCTACCCCCGGGTTCCTATGAAATTTTGCAACTTGAGAAAGATGAAATTCTCGCGCCTCACACTCATTTCTGTCTTATATGTGGAAAGGGTTTCAAGAGGGATGCCAATTTGCGGATGCATATGAGAGGTCATGGGGATGAATACAAAACTGCAGCTGCACTTGCAAAGCCCCACAAGGAGATGTGTTCTGAGCCAACACTTATGAAGAGGTATTCCTGTCCTTATGTTGGTTGCAAGCGAAACAAGGATCACAAAAAGTTTCAGCCGTTAAAAACGATCTTGTGCGTGAAAAATCATTACAAAAGAACCCATTGTGACAAAAGTTACACTTGCAGTCGATGCAATACAAAAAAGTTCTCGGTAATTGCAGACCTTAAAACACATGAAAAGCATTGTGGCAGAGATAAATGGCTCTGTTCTTGTGGAACAACTTTCTCAAGAAAAGACAAGCTTTTCGGGCACATTACACTTTTCCAAGGCCATACTCCTGCCATTCCACTTGATGAAAATAAAGGAATGCATGAGTTGTCCGATCATGGTGAAGCCAATGAAGCTCCAAGTAAGGTTGCTCGAACAGAATTTGACTTCAGCCCTGCTGGCTTCCAGAATATTATGGACGCGACAGGGATTGCCAATGAAGATCCAAGAATTTTCTCTCCATTGGACTTTGACATTAGTAGTCTGAGTGGATTTAGTGACTTCCCCCGGCCTCCATTTGAAGACACAGCCGATTCTCTGTCCTTCCTGATGCCGAGTTCTTGTAATTACCCTAGGGAAGCTAAAAGGATTTCAGGCTCTTACAATTTAGAATGATATATTCAATTCATTGTAGAAAGTTTTAGCAATGGCTTGGTGTAGTGGTATTATTATTGTTCAAATTTCATTTTATATGTATAATGACTCTTTCTCTTGAAGTATAATGACTCTGTCTTGAATAAATATTATTTTCAGAAACACTTGTTCCTGCTATAGTGATGCTTTTTTCTTTCTTTTTTGCTTAGCATGGGTATTGAATATACACTGAGGGTTGATTGACTTGTCTCAATGCAGTTTGTGGAAGTAATTTAAATAATGGTTTGTTAAGGTGTACAAGTAGAGCTGCAATGGTGAGGTTCTGGGCTGTAAATTCCAAGTAATAATGGTTAGATATCATTGAAAAAGACAAGTCAAGTAGGCTTGATATGAAAAACAAAACAAGAAAAGGTCAACTAGGCTTATGATTTAACAACTGCACAACATGAACTTCTAAAGCACTCAACTTATAAACAACTAAAGTAAACTTGAGTTGGATTTGTGAAGGTATCAATGGTTGTTCTTCTTTTAAAGCCAACTCTAAGAAAACCAGTTTTCCTGCAATGAAACAGTTCATGCACACTAGACTTGAGAACTATCAACTATATATAGGAATTACAGTTGTTTCAATTCGACTAATTTGGAAGTTGTCGACCAAAGTGTGTGTTTTGCAGAAAAATGAGCTTCAATCCCTTCAAATGGCTAATCATTTTCACCACCATTGCTGCTTCTAGTAGTAGTGTCACTGCAGTGGCATTTCATCTCTATTTCAATTAGTCATTGCCATGATTTTTAGTGTTTTCGCACTTGTTTTAAGATTGATTGCAAAGGCTATGTATGTAGCTGGTTGATTCAGCACTTTAAATTCAAAGACTTTGCTGCTGCAGTATCCACTGCAATGCATGAAATTGAAAAGAAATTAAACTATCTATATAAGCCATTGGTGCAGCATCACCAACTCGTATTCAGGTACCGAGCATTCTTGTGCCACCGGCTGTCTCTGCAACACAGAATATTCAGCTGTGCATTACATTCATCACAATAAAGGTTCAAAAATCAGTAAAGTAGAGAGTGGTACTTGTCTCGATAACCCAGGTCTGTAAATCGCTTGTGAATGATCACATCCCCTCGCACAAAAGCAGCAACACGCCATTTGTGCTTATCAGTCAAGTTGTTACTAAATCAGTGATTCATGTATGCTAAACAATGCCAATACAGCAATTTGGAAATTTCCAAAGTATATCATTATACAGCACAAAAATAAGAGTATTCTGAAGTTTTCAGAGAGTATATAGAATGGTATACAATCAAAAAACAATGCAAGAGGGAGAACTAAAATTCACACATCTGAAATTCTAAAAGGCTGGACAAGAAAAATAGTATACATTTAGCTGTTATGAATTACAAATCATTTTCTTCAACAAAAGTAATTCGCATCCATTAAAGGCTTCCGATTACTTCATTCACTATCGAGCAAAACCAGACTCTCCAGATAAGGGCGATTACTTCAATCACTATCGAGCAAAATCAGACTCTCCACATAAGGCCGATTACTTCAATCACTATCGAGCAAAACCAGAGTCTCCACATAAGGGCGATTACTTCAATCACTATCGAGCAAAGCCAGACTCTCCACATAAGGCCGATTACTTCAATCACTATCGAGCAAAATCAGACTCTCCACATAAGGCCGATTACTTCAATCACTATCGAGCAAAACCAGAGTCTCCACATAAGGGCGATTACTTCAATCACTATCGAGCAAAGCCAGACTCTCCACATAAGGCCGATTACTTCAATCACTATCGAGCAAAACCAGACTCTCCACATAAAGGACTAATGAAGAATGGCGGGTCATGGTTATTCTCGATGTCACAATATGCAAAGGGAGTCCATTGATTCCAAGAACTAACGAAATCATTTGGTTCATGATTATGAAGATTGTATGTGACAATGTTATATTCCTTAGCAAATATCGGTTCACCATTGTTCCTTACTCCCCATACTGGCCCTAAACAATTTTTACTTAATTTAACCCTCATCTTCTTCACCCAAAAGTACTCCTCACTCATCTGATCGTCTTCCAATACCCACATGTCGAAACCTTTACAGTTTTCATCGTAGTCCATCAGATATTCGTCGTCCTCAGATTCTTCGTCCACAAAGAACTCAGCAAAGTACGCGACAGATTGACCTAATGGATGAATAATATGATTCAAGATCAGCACAGGTTCATCCAATTCAGTCAACAGAAACAAGTCAGGCATCGAAATTACTCGCAGTTTATCAGTCCTGGTATCATAGCACAAAGCTATACCAATGTCTTCAAAATTAAACCCTAACCAAAATGCAGCACCATTAACAAAAACTACGTCCTCAACACAAATGCTCGAAACACGAATATTATAATGTCTTGTTGTCTTCCAAACATCAGCATTTAGACTATAAACACCTACTGCAACTGAATTGATCAAATATTGGTCTATTTCTATATGTACCACCATATGATCATTAACTTCTGGCACAAACCCTAACGCTAAAGCTTGCGATCTTTCTTTAAAGGCACGTCTACGAAGAGGTGAATCGGGAAGAGTTTTATATTTTTGAACAAGAGGATTCCACAGATATATATTTGGATCATAATTAACGTAATCATTAAACATGCGAGTTACGCACATTAAACCATGCGAAGTAAAATACCAGAAGGGGAACATGGGCATGCTAGGAAGATATTTAAATTTGCAGTATTCTTCGCATTGAACATCATCATAACGAACTGTTAATGCATCGGCATAAATCGTCTCGAAAAATAGAAATTTATGGCCTGCAAAACTCTGATATTCTAAGTGGAGCTTGATGAACATCGAGGATTTAATAAGATAATACCATGATTTTTGAACGAGCATGCACCGTAAGATAGATATTACCTGCAGTCTTTTGAGAATTTCGAAAACTAATTCGGCAGGTAATTCAGGAATAATAATCCGTTGCGTTTCGACAATCGGATTAACATTATGCTCAATTGAAGGAGTGCTGCGGAGCTGGCTGCTCTTAAGATGTACAAGGCGCCATTAAAGCTTGTATTTTAAGCTCTAAACTGTTGTACTAAGAAGAAGATGTATTTACATACTTTGAGGAGATACTTGTTTGTTACAATCTATAAGAGAAATGAAAAATTATTTCAATCTATAGCCTACAGACCCTATATACAAAATTCTGTTACAAAACGGTTATGACGAATACGATATTGAGATTTTTTACCGGAACGTGATAAGAAAGTAAAATGATAAGTAGATCATGATACGTGCATGTGATAAGTAGTGTAAGATTCCCTCCTGAGATTGAAGGTGGATGAGACACATTCAATCTGGAAAGTAAATGCCAATGAGCAGGACGTCCCAAGCCTTTGGTGAAAATATCAGCCTGTTGAGAAGCACTGGAAATATAACGGGGATGAATTAGTTGAGACTGAACTTGTTGTCGAACAAAATGGCAATCCAAAGCAAAGTGTTTAGTATTTGGATGAAATACAGGATCTGCAGCAATGTCCAATGCAGCTTGGTTATCACTATGAATGACAGGTAGGGACTGAGGCACCTGAAGTTCATTAAGAAAAAGAGTAAACCAAGAAATCTCACAGGCAGTGTCTGCAATAGCTCTCAGCTCAGCTTCAGCAGTTGATCGTGAAATAACCTTCTATTTAGTAGAGTGCCAATTAACAAGAGAAGAACCAAGTGTCAAACACATCCCTGTGATGCTTTTAAGCATACCGGAAGAATCTAATGTAGAACCCCAGTCACTATCACAATACGCTTCAAGTTTCAGCGTAGAATTGGCAGAATAAAACAATCCTTGATAAGATGTGCCCTTTAAGTAACGTAAAACACGATGGACTGCTATCATATGAAGAACCCGAGGTGTCTGTAAAAATTCGCTCAGATGATGAACAACATACGTAATATCAGGTCTGGATACTGTTAAGTATAATAGTTTGCCCATAAATTTGCGATAAGTAATGGGTTCAGAAAGAATCTCGCCCTCGGTAGGTGAGAGTTTGACAGTGACATCAACAGGCAAAGACAAAGGCTTGCAATGTTCTAAGCCAGCTTCAACAAGAAGATCATGAATAAATTTATGTTGATGCAAGTATAAACCATCTTTAGTTCTATGTATCTCAAGACCAAGATAATATTTTGCTAACCCCAGATCCTTAATAGTAAAGGTGGAATGAAGAATAGTCTTCACATGAGAAATAAACTCATTGCTAGTGCCAGTGAGCAATATATCATCAACATAGATGTTGGACAAACTTAGTATTTTAGACTAAGTTGTGAATCATTTTGAGACTCTATATGAGTGAGACACATTATGTGTTAGTGGTGTGTATTTATTGGAACGTATTCTTCTCTTCGAGGGGATTCCAACGCATATTAACACGCTCAAAATGAGTAAAAGGTGAATGAGAACTGATGTTCCAAAGTTTTACCTTTTAATATGAAAAGTGGCTTTGTACCACATCGAGAGTAGCACAAACCTATTCCTTAGTTTTTCTTATAAATACCATGTACCACATCGAAAAGAAAAACAAGTCCTTTCAAGCCTCTCTTTATAAATAGAGTCTTAGGGCACCAGTTTTATTAAGTCAAGAAAATAAGAGTCATCTCTTTCATTCTTGGTCTCTTTAGTCTTAAATTTTTCCAATATTCCGGTGATAGTTCTCGGGCTCAGTTCAAGTTCGCTGAGAGTATATTCGATCTATCGATTATACTAGTATCTCGTTTTATCCTGGGAAGCAGGTCGCTAAACACGGATGGTGCGGGGCGAAACTGCTTTAAGGAGACAGTTTTCTGGACTCGAGATTAAATCCAATCTCTGTTTGTTTTCTCAAACCCTTCTCCTAATTTAATTGTTAATTCTCATATGCTTATGTGATTTAAGAATTAACAATGTTTTTGTGAAGTAGTTATATATTCAATATATATATATAACAATGTCTTTATCGTACAAGATTGCTAACAATCTTAAAGCAGTTTCCTTCAATTTTCATACTTTCTTGTGAGTAGACGTAAAAGTCAATTTGATTGTTTAAATTGGATTTATTTATGGGTATATGAGTGGTCATTATTTGCCTCATTAATTAAATTAAATTTAGTGCATTAATTTCTTTGATCACTTGTTGCCATGTGCTTGAAATTAATATAAATTTGATTTTAAGTGGTGCTTTGTTTAAGCATAACAGGTACGAGGCAAAAGTAAGCACAAAGTTGTTGGATAATTGGTTTCTTATAAGGCTATTGATGCTTTAATGGTTATTGATTTATGATCAACTTATATTCAAGTGGACATATTTGGTGACATCTCTTTCGGGTTGATCATTATAAATTGGTAGATTAAACCCAAATTTATAATTCGTCCATGTTTTTGCTATTAATGGATAGCTTATTATGTTTTGTTAACATGGTGATTGATTTCTTAATTCTGAATTGATTTTGGAATTATTAGTACACTGATACAAGAATCATATATGCTATAGTTTACATGCATGTTTGCAAGTTCATAACATGATATTGCTATGCAATTAAATGATATGGCTACATAAATGTGACCCTTCATGATGGAACTTGATTATTTGGTGATTAATTTTTTAATCATTGTTGAGTGATGATAATGCATCAATTATTATTGTTTAATCTTTAATAATGGAGTTATATCACAAACTTGTAATACTGGATAGAATGCAGTAACATGTTTGTTGTTAAATAATGTGACGAGGTGGGCAGCTGAAGTGAACCAGATTTACAATTGCTCAGGATTCTCCACATTAAAAAACCTAATGGGCCTGGAGTACAGGTTATGGGTCGGCACATAAATTATATTTTTCTGGTTGGATTTTTCCTCCAGTTAAATAATAATTTCACGTGTTGGTGTCGGTCTGCTGCGGCAGTGACACACGAGCCTATTATAGTGATCCATGTGATACTTAATACGGCGAATATTGATATCAGTATTTATGCTGAACTTCGGAGAGAATCCGGAAAGTTGTTAACCCTAACGCATCAGTTGATCAAGGATCACTGAATGTGGGTTTATTGAAGATTTATGTTCTTCCTTGGGCCTTTTCTGGTTGTACCAGTAGGTGAGCCATAAATGTAGGTTCGTGTGAACCATGTAAATATTTTCGAGAAATTCGGTAATTGAATTTTTAATGATAAGAACTACGGGAAGTTCTTTTAACATGATATTAAAATCTTATAGGTTTTAATGAATAACGTAAAACCTGCTCAGATGAGAGGTAGTGACACGATACGTGTTTACTGTCTGGTTTGATAGTAAAACATTTATCACTCGTACTCGTAGTTGAGTCAATATTGAAGCTAAATAGAGAGATGTGTGCTCTATAAACTCAAGGGCAAATCCAACTTAATACAGATAATTAAGATGGTAGTGAATAAATTTGATGATGAATAATCACCGGGCAAATTCTGTTTGCAACGTGAATATTCATGAGGTCGTTGCACCTTACTCGCATTAAATAAATGGAGTAGATGCAGGCTTGAGTTGCGCTCTGAGAGAGATGCAAAACGATTGTGATCAGCTCAGACTATCACTGAATTTGAGGATATTAGTTACAAAGGGCTAATCGTTCCTTAAACATGATACCACAGAAGGAAATAATTAAATTTCCTATTAGTTTTGGAATATTTTCTGACATTCTGTAAAATATTAAAATTGTGGGGGTATCTAAAATAGAAAATTATTGAATTTTCTATGAATATTGGAATGTAATGAAACATTCTTAAAAATAATTGAAATGTGGGGGTATCTCGAAACTTGATACCAATACCTCTGTTGGTAGCATGAGATCCAAAATCAATTGAGATATTTTGGATGGATACATAGACAATGGTTGAGTCTAATAATATCCGATATATGAATCTAATTTTTGAGATTTGTAAGAATACTATTACAGAGTTTAGGAATGCTTATGCGATAAGCTAGTAGATCCTAGTAGATCTGTAATTAAAAGTCATCTAAATGAACTTACGAGTTATTGGATGAATGTGAGGATGAACCTGCAGAGAGCAAAAGACTTGGATAATTGCTAGTCCCGAATGTCTTGATAATTTGCTTGAAGGTGAACTCGTAAATTTAATAGAAGCAATGTGCTTCTCGTATAATTTCTTGATAAGTGAATATATCAAGAGAAAATTTGACTATTACTAAGAGTCAATAAATCAAGATTTTCTAGCACGTGTACTAGAAAATGGATTGTGCATGTTCTCTCTATGTCCTTTGTGGGGGAAAGGATGTTAAGAAATAGAGAGAGTGGTTCTGTTTGACAGAATCTTGTTTAAAAAAAATATATAGATCTTCTTACGAGATAGAAGCATTAGGACCCAAATGAATTTTTAAATTGGAAAAATATATCTGGGTCTGAAGGAAGTATAAGGTCAGACTGATACAAAAAATATTACAGTCGAAAGTGATGACCTTATATAATTTATGAAATATTCTCGAGTTTGAGAATAAGGTTCATTAAGATGATACTAAAATTATCGTATTGTGAAATTTAAAAGTGCATCAATGAACATTGAGATGGTCTTTCTAAATAGTTATTTGGAGAAATATCTATTTACGTGAACCCGAGGGTTGCTCTAGATAAAGCAAGAGTAGAAAATCTGTATTTTCGGTGATCATGTTGAGTGAAACAACATTGACACGAAATAATGGCATATTAAATTTGATATTGCTATGATAAGCAATGGCTTCAAATAAATGACATGGTTGCCATTTTGAGGACGCTCAATATTGGTTGCTATGTGAATAAGGATTGCCAGTTTAAGGACGCTTAAACTCGGTAATGATGCAAACTGAAATTGCTGGTTTTTGGGACGCTAAAAGCTGGTAATATCAATAACAAGTGAAGCCTTAAGTAATAACTAGTAAAGTTATTTCATAAATATGAAATATGTCAATATGAGATGTCAAACTGATTCAAAATCAGAGAATTGACAAGTGTGCATGTGTTATTTACACATGATATGCAAGTCATAATTGATTGCATGTGAGTGATCTGATCATTACGAGAAGTAATGACAAGAGGATCATCTCTGAAAATCTTGATGAGATTGAAAAGTTTTGATTTGAAGATTACAATCTTCGTGACTTTAAAACTTTTAGATGATACATGTCACATGTTAGTGATGTGACTTTTGAAGAGGTCAACGAAGCTAAAGTTGTCATAGCTGGAATGGATTTATATATATCCAAGTGTAGATGAACAAGGATCTCTCAAGAAGGATTGCAAGTCTGTTGTACTTTTTAAAATTGTACAAAATTAGACATAGGCTACACAGTTGGTAAACTGGGTAGATGCACGAGTACAATGGAAATTGGTCACTTGGAAGTGATTGCAATGAGATTTAAGGTGTATGATATGTGCTCGTGAGCTTGGACTTCAATACGAAATATATCTAATTGTACTATGTGAATATAGTATGTAAATTAGATATTTGACTTTAAGAACTTTAAAGTCATTCGAGAATACATTTCACACTTAGCAGTCGTGTCATGGAAATCCTAAACTTAGCTCGATTCATGATGGAATACGAGTCTGGTGCATAAAATAAATGCAGTTAAAAGGCCGAGTAGCCACTTTGTAAGGATATTCCTAAATGACAAGGAAAATGTGTCTTCAATATGCATATATCGTGTAATCAATATGCAAATTGGGAGATCACATTATTGTGTATGAAATGGTATGTCTCACATTTATGATGAGGACATAATACCATTAAACAACTATTCTCAACGAGAATTATCATTATTGACTATGTAAAGTCAAATGATAATGTTTGGATCCACTAACCAGATGGTTAAACTGAGCGAATCTGTTTAAGACAAGAGAATCTAGTTAGACCGAGAGATAGTTGTCAAATCATCGAGAGGAATGAGCCTTGCCTATTGCTTAACGGCGTCATGGTGGACACCCAACCTTGCTGACTGGAGATCCCAAGAACTTGGTTCAATGGGACAACTAAATCATGATGACTAAATCACTGTGGGGGTAACCCCCGGCCTATTTCTATGATGATGAAACAGTGAGACCCGTAAGGTACGAGGTTAAGCTTTATGCTTTTAATGATCTTTGACGAATACAAGGATTTCAAGTTTGAATACATAATATTCGGTTGAGTAAACGCGGGTTACTCTATAAGATAAAGATCACCTATGTAAGAGAGAAGTATGGCCGCTTCAAAGGAGAATTGTGAGGCACAATTCTTTAGAAACTCTTGCAGAACCAGGACGATGTTCCAGGGCCAAAATGGACATAATCATGAGAACTGAATGAGTCAGGAAAGATATAGTGATGAGTATGTCATCGTTTACACAAACGGTCGAACAGTTCAAGGACATCGCGTCATACTGTCTACCAGTAAAGTCGATATACTTATTCGAGCGAAGGTTCAAGGAGCATTCTCTACCTATCGTATGCTATATCTGACCGCCGGAACTATCACCAAGTCAAGCTCCGCGTCTGTCTGTCTATGTGGTGTCTATGTGGTGCGTGCTACTGGACCATCAATCTCATTTGTGGGGGATTGTTGGACAAACTTAGTATTTTAGACTAAGTTGTGAATCATTTTGAGACTCTATATGAGTGAGACACATTATGTGTTAGTGGTGTGTATTTATTGGAACGTATTCTTCTCTTCGAGGGGATTCCAACGCATATTAACACGCTCAAAATGAGTAAAAGGTGAATGAGAACTGATGTTCCAAAGTTTTACCTTTTAATATGAAAAGTGGCTTTGTACCACATCGAGAGTAGCACAAACCTATTCCTTAGTTTTTCTTATAAATACCATGTACCACATCGAAAAGAAAAACAAGTCCTTTCAAGCCTCTCTTTATAAATAGAGTCTTAGGGCACCAGTTTTATTAAGTCAAGAAAATAAGAGTCATCTCTTTCATTCTTGGTCTCTTTAGTCTTAAATTTTTCCAATATTCCGGTGATAGTTCTCGGGCTCAGTTCAAGTTCGCTGAGAGTATATTCGATCTATCGATTATACTAGTATCTCGTTTTATCCTGGGAAGCAGGTCGCTAAACACGGATGGTGCGGGGCGAAACTGCTTTAAGGAGACAGTTTTCTGGACTCGAGATTAAATCCAATCTCTGTTTGTTTTCTCAAACCCTTCTCCTAATTTAATTGTTAATTCTCATATGCTTATGTGATTTAAGAATTAACAATGTTTTTGTGAAGTAGTTATATATTCAATATATATATATAACAATGTCTTTATCGTACAAGATTGCTAACAATAGACTAGAGCAGCAACAAAAACATCATCTGCTTTGTAGAGAAACAAGGAATAGTCTGCAACTGTTTGAGTAAATCCAAGATCAAGCAAAACTGAGGCCAGCTTTTCAAACCAGGGACGCGATGCTTGCTTTAAACCATAAATGGATTTGATAAGATGACATTCATAGTTAGATCCATAAAGAGGATGTCCTTTAGGAAGTTCCATGTAAACTTCTTCAGGTAAATCACCGTGAAGAAATGCGTTATTAACGTCCAACTGGTGTATATCCCAATGTTTCACAGTGGCTAAGGCTAAAACAGTCCGGACTGTAGCCATTTTGGCAACGGGAGAAAAAGTGTTATGATAGTCCTGACCTTCAACCTGGGTGTAGCCCTTGGCAACTAAGCGTGCCTTGAACTTATCCAAAGAACCATCTGATAAGTATTTAACTTTATACACCCACTTACACCCGATCACTTTTTTGTTTGAAGGAAGTGGGACTACTTGCCCGGTGTTATTTGATTCCAAGGCAAGAAGTTCTTTGGCCATGGCATCAACCCATCTGCTATCTGTCACAGCTTGATTGTAGGTAAACGGTTCAGGTATAACAGTTTGACTGTTGACAGCACAAGCATAGATTGGTTGAGGAAAAGTATAGTGAGTAAAATTATATTTGGAAGGATTAATAGGACAATTCAGAAGAATGGCACTTGTTGTATTGACTGAACCATGAGAAGTTTGTTTTGGAATATCATAATCTTTCATCCAAACAGGTTCTACTCTACGTCTTGAAGAAACACGAGTAGGAACAGTGATGACAGGTGCTGAAGGAACGATGTCAGGGATAATGTCATCTGTAACACTGGGAGGAACATCATCAACATTAGATGGTGATGAAACAGAAATATCTAGTGGAGGACTGATATTAGGGGTGTTAGGCAATGAATCCTCAGAAGCAGATGCTAAAGGTGTGGCTGAATAAGTATTATCAGAAAAGAAATCAGGAGGTGTAAACAACATTGATCCTTGTGCATCTTGGTTAAGAAAAGGGAAAATATTCTCATTAAAAACAACATGACGAGAAATGTGAAATTATTTTGTTAAAGGATCATATAGTCTATAACCCTTTTGTGTCATTAAATACCCAAGAAAAATTGTTTGTATGGCTCGAGGAGAAAATTTATCCGAATCGTGTATTGTCATATGAGCAAGACACCCGAAAACACGAAGATGGTCATAAGATGGGGGCTTGTTAAACAGCTTTTCATAAGGGGAAACAAATCCCAAAACAGTGGTTGAGATACAGTTAATGAGATATGTTGAAGTAAGTATGCATTCACTCCAAAAAGAGCTGGGTAAATGAGCTTGAAACATCAAGGCTCGAGACATCTCTAACAAGTTTCTATGCTTCCATTCAACCCTCCCATTTTGTTGGGGGGTATACGGACAAGAAGTATGGTGTACAGTTCCTTGTGACATCAAGAAAGCAGACATATCATGACTAATAAACTCACCACCATTGTCCGTACGGATACACTTAATTGTGGTTGAAAACTGAGTGTGAACATATTTAAAAAAATCTTTTAAGGACTGATTAACATGCTGTTTAGTCGGTAAAACGATAGTCCATAAACCACGAGTATAATCATCAACGAGTGTTAAAAAATAACGACATCCAGTGTGAGAAGAAACTCGATATGGCCCCCAAATGTCACAATGGACAAGGTCAAAAGGCTTAACAGCCTGTGATAGACTAGTAGAGAATGGAAGTTTACATTGTTTGGCTAAAGGGCACACAGAACAAGGATTACATTTGCTAACAGTACAAGGAATGTCTAAACTATGAATTTTAGACAAGACTAAAGATGGTATATGACCAAGCCGCTTGTGCCAGAGGGAGAAATTGGAGACAACATGAGAAGCAAGAACAGTATGAGGGGATGAAGGCACGTTGAGTAATTGATAAAGTCCATCAACTAGATTACCAAGAACCAATTCCCTCATCTGGTATAGGTCCTGCACATAACAAGAAGTGGAGCTGAAATGAATAGTTGATTGAATTTGAGAAGACAATTTACTGACAAACAATAAATTGAAGGTAAATGATGGTATGTAAAGGACATCTGTGATAGTCATGGACAAAAAATGGAAGTAAACAGACCCTGTGTGTGTAACAATGGCAGTTTCACCATTGGGAAACTTAACTGTCAGAGGTTCAGAAAGTGGTGTGACTGTAGACATATAGGAAATATTGCAGCACATATGATTGGTTGCTCCCGTATCCAAAACCCATACATTATCAGGGATTTGTACAGAAGAGAACAAGGAAAAGGCAGTACCTGCAATGTGTGTAGCTAGACTGTACTGTCCAGTACTAGAGGGAACCGAAAGTGAACCTGAGGAAGAGCTTCCTTGAGACTTGTTAAAGCATTGCATAAGAGAGTTCAACTGAAACTGCAAAGCATCCATTTTAGTTGTCAAAGGATCAGCCTGAGGTGTAGAAGAGGAATGATCACTTGGATCAGCATTACAAAGAGGAGAAGCCTGTAAAGCAGTAGCAGGAGGTCTAACTCTTGAATGGGGAGTAAACCTGCGTTTGCCTCTATTGTTCGGATGATTTGGATGATCAGCTGGGTACCCAATTAATTTGTAGCATTTTTCTTTTGTATGACCCTTGATATGACAGTGAGAACATTCTTGCACTGGATGTGGAGCTCGATCACTGAAACGATTGGGAGTGTAAGTACCGGAAGAAGATTTAGACATGTTTACCATCATTGCGACAGGAGGAACAAAAGAACTATGTATTTGTCTTTGTTTTTCTTCCTGTTTCAACAGCATAAACGCTTGATTCACTGTAGTCCAAGGACTCATCATTAATATCTGACCTCGAGTAGCAATGTAACTGGAATGTAATCCCATCAGAAATTGGATCAAACGAGTTTTCTTAATCTGAGATTCCCAAACTTTTGTGGCTCCACAGGTACATGTAATAACTGGTTCCAAAGCCTAAATTTCATCCCAAAAACCTTTCAATTTGTGAAAATAGAACTCAATGGAGTCATTTTCTTGCTCTAATTTGAACAAATCTCGCTGTGTTTCATAAAATTTGTGGCCGGTAATAGCAGAAAAGCGCTCATCTAATTCATTCCAAATATTAAGAGCATTATCCATATAGTTCATGCTGTTACTGATTTCATCCGAAACTGTGTTCAATATCCACGTAATGACCATATCATTGACACGTTTCCAGTGTACAAACAACGGTGAATCGATAGCTGGAGCAGGATAATCATCAGTGACGATAACAAGCTTATTCTTTGCGGACAACGCAATTTGCATTGAGCGCTTCCAAGAAGCATAATTTTCAGAACCTAATAGTTTCTTAGAGATCAAGATCATACCAGGCTGATCGTTGTTATGAAGATACAATGGATGAGAATTGTTCTCAATGAGTTGAAGACTAGATCGATCAGTAGAGAAAGTAACGTTTTGTGTGTTTGTGTGTGTATTACGATTATACTATGGTGTAGTCATGATTGAATTCGTGCCTAAAACAGCATCAACATAGAAATATTGATTCATTCAAGAGAACAATTCAAGAGAAATTGATTCAAGAGAGATCGAGAAAACCGTAAAAACAAGAGAGATCGAGGGAGATAAGCAAAATCGAAGAAGAATAACTAGCAATCATGACAAAATATCGAAGAATCTATGAATCGTTCGTCACAAAAAACAGATCGATGTATTAATGAAGTAAGAGATGCAAGGAAAAGCTTACGGAGAAGAAGATAACTAGATCGATTCAACTTTGAGGACGACGAAGAAATCGATGCGGAAGATACGCTCTGATACCATCTTAAGATGTACAATGCGCCATTAAAGCTTGTGTTTTAAGCTCTAAACTGTTGTACTAAGAAGAAGATGTATTTACATACTTTGAGGAGATACTTGTTTGTTACAGTCTATAAGAGAAATAAAAAATTATTTCAATCTATAGCCTACAGACCCTATATACAAAATTCTGTTACAAAACGGTTATGATAACCTCTATGTGATAAGAAAGTAAAATGATAAGTAGATCATGATACGTGCTTGTGATAAGTAGTGTAAGAGCTACTTCGTCGGAAGTTTCAATAAATATAATTTGTGTTTCTTGTCAAGAGCTTAATGTCTGGCTTTAACATGTTTTGATTCTTTTAACTCTAACTCTAATTAATACCTAGTAGAGTTACGTATATTAATTATTAAAGGAACAAAAGAACCCTAGGAGCTAGTAGCTACGTAAATATACAATCCCAATCTGGATCCAGTTCCCGTAATCCACGAACCTTTAAAGTGTACTTTGGTTGAAGGAGTAACAAAGGGTTGAAATCAGGAACCGGGATTATACAGGGGTAATAGGTGCTAGAATAAATGTGATAAATTTTAATTTTTTTAAAAATTTTAATTAATTTTAATATTAATGTAATTAAGATTTTTATCTATTTTTGAGTCATTAATTTATTTTGTATTTAAATTAACACACATATGTATAAATAATGAAAAATGTATATTCAATTACTCGTACTCATATTTCATACCATAAATTTATACCTAAAACACCTACAGTAAAACCTCTGTAAATTAATACTCGATTAATTAATAATCTCTCTAAATTAATAATTTTGTCCGGTCCCGACTTGGGCCAGTTCAAAAAATGATCAATTTCGATAAGATAATAAGATAATAATTTTTTTGAAAACCCTGTATAAAAATATGGTCCCAATAAAACTATAAATTAATAATTCCCTTATATTCATAAAAATATAGCTATTACATCTTTGTAAAATATGATTCAATTGTAGTTTGATTCAATTGTGACACCTTTTAGATGAGAAGCCATTGTTTTGTTTGTATAATTTTTCCCCCAATCTAGTATATACAGTATATATAATATATTTTATGACTACACATACATTGAATACTTTCTATGTAAAATACAATGAATTAAATTAATTCATGTACTTTGAATTTTCCTAATATACATTGAATATTTTCTATGTAAAATACAATCAATTTAACTTATACACTACATGGACTTTGAATCTAATATATTGTACATTACATTGACTTTCTAAATTCATATACATTGAATTAATTGAATTAAGTATAAAATATAAATTGTACAATTCATTTTATTTAAATTTATGTGAATAAAAATTTAATCAAAAGTTAATTTTGTTTGCTACCGAAAATTCTCTATAAATTAATAATTATTAATTTATCGATTAATTAATACCTCTCTAAATTAATAGAATTCTCCGGTCCCAACTATATTAATTTATAGAGGTTTTACTGTATACCGAAATGTGGGGTATGGGTTGAGGAAAAAAAATACGTACAAATCTAAAATATTTAGGTACGGGTTTGAAGGAAAAAAATGAATCGAAACTTAAGTATGTGATTGGAATAAATAAAACTCATAAATACAGTATATGATCAAATAAAAAAGTATTAAGAGATTTTTTGAAAAATACCCAAATTCAGAATTATTTTTTCAAAAATACTTCATTACTTAAAAAAAAATCCCAAAAATATGTTTTTAATAATTATTTGCAAAAATAAGACTTTCAAATTAATTTAGTTTTTGCAAAAATCTGATTCTCCTGAAACTTGAGAGGTTTTGCAACACCATATATAACAAGATGCTGATGCTCCCTTGAATGCAATCTAAAACAAACCAACTACTCGATTTAACTAATTTAACTAATTGTATATGTTGTTGATTTCAGTTGCACTCATAATTTTTGCAAATATTTTTTATTAATATATTAAAATTGTAATTTTAGAAAATTTAGTATTTGTAATAATTTCTCAAATATCAGTATAATTATTATATATTTTTTCAAAGTTTATAAATTTAATCATAAAATTACAGTTAAATCGAAAACTAAGTTAGAGTGTATAAACACCAGGTCTCGGTTTAATTTGCAGGTGTGTAAGTGGTATTTTCCGATTAAACACTATAATAAATCAGGTCATTTATAACGTTTTTTTAACGGAAATCGTCGTAATTGAGGCATTTACAATGAAAAACCTTCCTCGTTTTTGCTCGAGTAGTAAGTTCAATTTTTCGTCACAAAATAAAAATTTGTCGCAAGTTAGTAAGCAGGGACCCACGTACTAAGTGGTTTATTGGCTTATAAGCCCGTAAGTACTTATCGATGATTGTTTGTCGACCCAACTTGTAAGTCGAATTTACAACTTATAAGCTCATAAGTTGAATGTTAGTAATGACGTACTTTTTCTCAACTTATTTTGATTTTTCACTTTTTTATTATTTTAGTTTTGAAATTTATGTTTTTAAATGTTAAGTTAATTTAAAAGTCATGAATTAAGATAATCATATTTAAAATTTATTTATTTTAGTTCATTTAAGTTAAAAAAAATTCTGACTTATAAGTAAAATTAACCAAACACTTAACTAACTTATAAGTATTATCTACTTATCACTTTGAAGCCACTCATTAATTTTAAGTCATAAGTTACTTATTTTAAAATTTCCCAAACGGGCACTTAATAAAATAATGAATCAACTTACGACGGAATATATTGTCATATGTTATGAACTTATGACGAAAAGTATTGTCGTATGCTAGGTACTTACGACGGAGAAATCGTCGAATGTTTTCTTAATGGACCCACCTCTGTTAAAATAAAACATAAATTTACAACGTTACAATACATCGTAAATTAGTAACTTTCGATAGAAAAAACTAACGTATTTTAGGAATTGGAACCTACTTACGACGGAATACATGATAAACAACCTAGATTTATTGTCACATGTGACATAAAAGTATTAAAAAAAAAATTGGAACAATTTTTAGAGATTTTAGTATTTTTTAACTTAGTTTTATCAATGTTGTTAATACGAAATTTTCACAAATTTTTGTACAAATAGATTTTTTTTTAAAATTAGCATAGGTAAAAAGATAAAATAAAAGCTTGTATAATATTAGGATACGAGTTAAGTTCTATGGAATATACTATTTCATTGGAGTCCTTGGAGTTATATATGTTCTGCAAGTAAAATATAGCTTAAAATATTACAAAACATATTATTTTTCGACAAACATCACTATTTTATTAAAAATATTGTAAATTGCATACATTTTACGATGAGAATATTGCAAAATATATTATTTTACAAAACATGTTTAGTTGCAGAACATAATTATTCATGTTGAAGAACATATTGCAGAACATATATATATATATAGTATCGTAAGATATTTTATTTACAGAACGTAGATGGACACCGAGCATTGCGATAAAAAGGTGGACTTCATATAACTTTACTCCGTATGATTATTTGAGTATGGAAAAATATTTGTATCCAAGTGAAACCAACACTGCAGTCAAAAAATATTAGGGACGTATTCTATACAAACACGATGCCAGTCTAATATATAGTGTCATATACCAAGAGTTATTATATTAAACCCTAAAAATCAAAATCGGTTCCGTCTTTCGAAAAATATGATAACAAGAAAAATGTCGAGGGCTGTTCGACGTGCGACGTCTTTTGACGATCTTCCTGATGATATCTCATTCAATATTTTCTTTCGAGTTCCGGTAAAATCCCTGATTCGATCATCTGCGGTGAGCAAATCATGGTATTCTCTCGTAAAAAACCCGAACTTCGTGTCGGCTCACATCAGCCATTCAATCTCCTCCTTAAATGAAGATACCGTGTTGTTAATCCCTACTGCTATGATGCATGTTAAGCACTGCTACTTAGTTTCAGCTGAAACGGGTTTCGTTTTCGACAAGTATGAGGTTCCATTTACAACTGCTATTGATAATTTGACACTAGTTGGGTCAGTGAATGGACTTGTTTGTTTCACCTATGTAGATTATGTTGCGAGCTACCCGAGTTTGTATGTGTGGAATCCTTCTCTTAGAAAATACAGATGCATTGTTTCGTCTTCTTTTAGGAAGCGGTATCCTTCTGAGGTCTTGATTTCTTTTGCACACGGGTTTGGATTTCACGAAGACTCTGGTGATTACAGAGTTGTTAGGATTATGTATGTTAATGATAGAAGAGATGAACTTACTCCTAGGGTTGAGGTTTTTAGTTTAAGGAATAATAAGTGGAGGCCCTGCAGGACTAAAAACACGATACTGCCTAGAGTTGATTCGAGAACTGGTATAACTGTTAATAGTACAGTCTACTGGTTAAAACGAGGAAGCTATACGACGAATTCTGAAGGAGTGTGGATCCTGTGGTATGATTTCAATAGTGAGGTGTTCGGGGAAATAAAATTGCCTGATGATGTTTGCTATGAGAAAATCGCGGATTTTCAACTAATGAAGTTTGAGGGTTCACTTTCTGTTTGTGTTCGTTATCGCCCAACTAAGATTAAGAAGAGCTTAACTGAGATCAAGAATAAGAAAAAGTTGCGCCAGCGTTGTTGCATATGGCTAATTAGCCATGAAGATGATATCGTCTCCTCCACTCTTCGGTTTAGAGTTGTTCTGAAGAAATTTGGGGAGCCTTTGAATATTACAAATGGCGGAGACCTTTTAATGAAGAGATCATTTGCTTGGAGAACTTCTGCAACTGTGCTGTCATGTAATCTCAAGAAGATGCAATATAGAAGACTTAAATTTCCTAAGGCTCCTTATAGAGTAGAAACTTCTTTTATAGAGAGTTTAGCTGGAGATGAACTGTTGATATCTGCAAAGTGATCGGCTATTTGCTGATCTGGATCCTCGATGATCTTTCTTTTTGCCAGACACCCGCTCTATCTGGTAAAGAGGCGAGGGAAGGTAAGATACCGCTATACCAAAAGCTGTCGAGTATGTCTCCTTAAATCAGTTGGTGTCAATATATTATCTATATTTTTCGCAAGTATTTGTTGAGTTATGTTCATTATGCTCAAATAATTCAATTAGGCCATCTGTTCCAGGACCACTCTGAATCTTTTGTCTCTCATGATTGGCACTAATTTCCAAGCCTGTTTGTCTGATAGTTAGTTTGTTAGTGTCAGACTGTATTGTCTATTTGTCTTGCTCTATTAATTCAGCTCATGTACTCATTTTGAAGACTATGCAGAATTTATAAGATCTATTTTGAGCTCTCTAAAATTATCTATGCATCTTTATTGTTCATGGTTATATCTACCATATTGTTTCTTGATTTATGATTATTTGAATCTTGTTTATCTTGTCATCATGGTATCAGAGCCCTTCTAATCATCTTATTGATCTTGATTCAAGCAATAACTAGTCACTCTTAAATCTTTGAATTCAGATCTGTTTTTTTTTCTTTCTTCTCAGTTTTTACAGATCTAGTTATTTTTTTTTTCTTCAATCTTCTTCTTTGAATCATGGCTAATGCTCGCCTCTCTTATCAAGACATGATTAACCCATTATTCTTGCATCCGTCTGATAATGTCAATTCTATTCAAGTTGACAAGCTTGAAGGCAGTTCTAATTATAGAGCGTGGAAAAGAGCCATGGAGATAAATTTAATCTCTAAACGGAAGCTTGGATTCTTGAAAGGAACAGTTCTAATACATGTGGATGGTCTTGTGAAGGCAGAGATGTGGGAAACCAGTGATAATATGGTAATTTCTTGGATCACTGCTAATGTTTCCCCTACTATTAAGCGATCTGTTATTTATATGACTTCTTCTAAAGAAATCTGGGATAATCTAGAGCTGCGTTTTTCTTTAACAAATGGATCTCGCAAATATAAACTTAGTAAAGATTTATATGATATCAAACAAGGTCATCTCAGTGTCAATGACTACTATACTGCAATGCGAACAGTCTGGGAGGAGTTAGACTCCATGAATGTGTTACCTGCTATTCCAAACCCCACTGTTGAGGTTACAAAACTCTTGGCTGAAATCGCCCTCCAGAGAGAAGAATCTAAGTTGTTTCAATTCTTGAATGGATTAAATGAAGTTTATGCTCCACAAAGGAGCCAGTTATTGCTCGCTAACCCTTTACCAAGTGTGGAAAATGCTTCATATGTTATGCAGCAAGAGGAAGCTCAAAGAGAGTTGCTGCAATGATCAAAACCAGACAACACTGAGTTCTTAGCCATGTACAGCAAGGGTACAAATTCAAGAATCTTTAGCTGCACTGCCTGTGGAGGAAAGGGTCATACCCAAGATCGATGTTGGACAGTTGTGGGCTATCCTAAATGGCACAACAATTATAAAGGCAATACAGGAAATTTTTTAGTCAAGACCAGTGCAAATAAACCCAGGTGGACATCCAATCCCAGACAACAAAACTTCAGAGCCGCAAATTCAGCTCAGGTGGGAGAATCAAGCACTGAGAACACTTTCTTCACACCAGAGCAATTAAACCAGCTTGCACAACTTATGCAGTTAACCACTCAAAGCTCTCATGATGGAAATGAACCTCCTGAAACTCCCTTCTCTGGCATGATGAGCAGCAACAAAACTCTTGCTAACTGCAGTGATTGGATCATTGATTCAGGTGCATCAGACCACATGACACCTTATTTGAGCAACATTGAGTCTCCAACAGTCATGCTGTCTTCAACCAGCATTAACCTTCCAACTGGTGCCACAGCCAAAATCACTCACACTGGTAACACTACTCTTTCTAATGGATTATTATTGAGTAATGTGCTGTGTGTTCCTTTTTTCAAGCATAACTTGCTATCTGTCCAAAAACTCATTAAAAATAATCAGTGTGAAGTGCAGTTTTTTCCTACTCATTGTGTTATAATCGATAGTCAGACTCACAATATAAAGGCTGTTGGAGAGGCCAAACAAGGTCTCTATTATCTTGTTCATACCTTTGACCCTGTATCTTGGTTAAATAGGCATAATACCATGTCTTTGAATTATTTCAATTCTACCAAGTCTGTAACTCCCACTGTCAATATCTGGCATAATAGACTAGGACATGCCCCTTTGGCCAGACTTCAACTTATCCCTACTATCCCTAAACACAATATTAATTCTCAGATCTGTGTTACATGTCCTATGGCTAAGTTCAGTAATCTTCCATTTAACTTAAGTGAATCATATGCCGCTGATAAGTTTGATCTAATTCACATAGACACATGGGGTCCCTATAAAGTTAGCACTCAAGGTCAACACAAATACTTTCTTACCATAGTGGATGATCACACTAGACATACTTCGATATCTTTACTTGTGCACAAGTCTGAAGCCTTCTCTGTGATTCAAGCTTTTCATCAGTATGCTAAAACTCAGTTTTCCAAATCCATAAAGATAATAAGGTCAGACAATGCTATGGAGTTTTCTGATCATAATTTTCTCAATTTTTTTCATGATTATGGAATTCTTCATCAAACATCTTACTCTCACAAACCCCAACAAAATGCCAGGGTTGAGAGAAAGCACAGGCATATATTAGATGTGGCCAGAGCTCTCAGATTTCACTCTCACATACCTATATCTTTTTGGGGGGATTATGTTCAAGTTGCAGTTCACATTATCAACAGACTTCCCTCACCTGTTCTCAAGAATTCTACTCCATATGAACTTTTATTCAGAGAACCCGTTGATTACTCATATCTCAGGGTATTTGGTTGTTTGGCCTTTGCTCACAATCCAACTTTTCCTAGTGACAAGTTTGCTGCTAAGGGAGTTCCTTGTTTATTCTTGGGATACCCTTCCAACAAAAAGGGGTATAAACTTCTAGACTTAACTTCCAACAAGACCTTTGTGTCCCGAGATGTTCAATTCCATGAAACCATATTCCCTTACAGTTCTGATTCCTTATCTCAATACATGATACCTTTACCTATATCACCTAACACCATTCAACCCTCTGTTTTTGATGAAGTGGAATTTAGTACAGAACCTGAAAATCAGTCACCACCTGCCTCTCCAAGTACTACCAAATTCAATGAACCAACTGATTCCTATGATGACCATAATGATTCCAACATCACCACATCTGTCACCTTGCAGCCACCACCTAGAAGATCCACAAGACAACACAAACCACCAGCTTGGATGCACCAATATCAAACCTTTCAGGCCAACACCCTCAACCCTCATGACTGTCAGGCTTCCAACCTAGCCTTTACTTCTATACAACCACAATTCAGCTGCTTTCTGGCCTCTCTCACTACTCATACAGATCCTATTACTTTCAAGCAAGCAGTTGTAGATGAAGGTTGGGTAGAAGCTATGAATGTTGAGCTGAATGCTTTTGAAATGAATCAAACTTGGAGCATCACTACTCTTCCATCAAACAAAAAGGCTATAGGAAGCAAATGGATTTACAAGACAAAGTATAAAGCTGATGGCACTATTGACAGAAAAAAGGCCAGGTCGGTAATTCTCGGATGTCATCAAACTTATGGAGAAGACTATAGTGAAACATTTACACCAATAGCTAAATTGACTACCGTAAGAACACTATTGGTTGTAGCTGCTATGACTGACTGGGAGGCAATCCAAATGGATGTCACCAATGCTTTCTTGCATGGTGACCTCCATGAGACAGTATTTATGAAACTGCCTCAAGGTTACTCACATATTGGATGCAGAATCAAACTAAATGATACTTCTGTCAAGACTGCATCAAATCTAGTATGTCAACTCAGAAAATCCCTGTATGGGCTCAAGCAGGCTCCAAGACAGTGGTTTTTTAAGCTGTCTATGTTAGGAATGTATGTGCATTAGTTTGATGATATGTTTAACAAAATACTTAAGTAGAAATTTAGTGTCTGTAGCCTCAACGGATAAGATCACTTTGACTATCCGTTGATGGTGTAGCTTTACTTAGAAATAAGTCTAGTGTTGTAGCATATTTCAGTCTCTGTATTTAAAATGTAATTCTTGGAAGTTGAGAGAAACTATGAGTCATGTTGACTACTAGATGATATGCAGATAGGAAGGCCAATTGTAAATACTTCATGCCTTGTAATTTTGTATAAGTGAAGTGGTATCAACGGATGACTTAAAGACCTTCAACGGATGAGAAGCTAAGCTTCAACGGATGTCTCTAAAGCTTCAACGGATAAAGTCATCAACGGATAACATCCTTCAACGGATGAGTGCATCAACGGATGAAAGCTTCAACGGATGTTCTGATGATTAGCCGTTGATAAGAGGTAGTTGTACCTACAGACAGAGGCACATGGGTTGATAGAGACAACTGAGATGTGGTAGCCGAATTTCAGGAACAACAGAAAAAGCAGCCGTTCTTCTCTGGTACAAAGATGCAATAGTCAACAAAGTACTGGAGTGAACAGGAAAAGAAGCAAGTGAAGATCTTACTGTATTTTATATTGTTCTTCACTTGTACACTTGGTAGTATATAAACCAAGTAGAAGCTAGTAATTAGTGAGATTTTCCAGAGCTGTTTAGAAAAATATTGAGAGAAAATTCTTCTAGTTTGTACTAGGATGCAGCTGTGATCAACATTGTTTAATCACAGATTTTCTAAAATACCATCTCTGGTGGAACAACAAATCCACCAGAAAAGTTTTTAAGGTCTGTTGTGTTCTTTTCATTTGTGCTTGAATATATATCTGTCTGTATTAGCTTGAAGCAATTCACACACTTGTTCTTCTTGAACACACAACTTTCATAAACTGCTCAAAACTTGAAAAAGTTTTGAGATTTACATTCAACCCCCCTTCTGTAAATCTCATTGTTAGTCCACTAGGAATAACAATTGGTATCAGAGCAGGCTCTTGACATACAAAGAGTTTAAAGATCTTGGAATCTAACAAAGATGAGTAAGAAGGATATTGGAGTAAAAATCCCAGTTCTTGACAAAGACAGTTATCACCATTGGAAGGTGAAAATGCACCTTCATCTACTCTCCCAAGATGAAGGTTATGTAAACTGCATTGAGAATGGTCCTCACATTCCCCACAAAGTAGCAACAGTTGCTACAGCCACAGTTGTTGTTGGTCAATCCATTCCAAAACCTAGAGCAGAATGGACAATGGAAGACACAGAAGAAGTCCACAAGGATAAGAAGGCTATGAACATTTTGTTTAATGGTCTTAACATGGATATGTTTGATAATGTGATAAATTGCACAACTGCCAAAGAGGTTTGGGACACAGTTCAACTACTGTGTGAAGGTACAGAACAAGTGAAAGAAAACAAAATGCAGCTTCTCATTCAACAGTATGAATACTTTCATTTTGAAGAAAATGAATCTTTAAATGAAACATTCAATAGGTTCCAAAAGCTGTTGAATGGACTGAAGCTGTATGGAAGAGTGTACCAGGTGAAGGATTCAAATCTTAAATTTTTAAGATCCTTGCCAAAGGAATGGAAACCCATGACTGTCTCCTTAAGAAACTCTCAAGATTATAAGGACTTCACTCTTGAAAGATTGTATGGAATCTTGAAGACTTATGAACTAGAGCTGGAACAAGATGAGGTATTGGAGAAGGGGAGAAAGAAAGGAAGTTCAGTTGCATTGGTAGCTGAAGATGAGAGGAAATGCAGACAAGAAACTGCGAGATCTACATCAAACTCCAAAGATGGTATAAGAAATCAGGAATCAAGCAAGGGGAAAGAGCAAGTTGCTGAAAATGAAGACAACTCCAGCCAAGATGACTCAGATGGTATTGATGAACATCTTGCATTTCTGTCCAGAAGATTTGCAAAGATGAAATTCAAGAAAAACACTAGAGCCACTAAACCTCACAAAAACACTGTGGACAAATCCAAGTTCAAGTGTTTCAATTGTGGTATAAGTGGACACTTTGCAGGTGAGTGCAGAAAGCCAACTTCTGAAAAGAAGAAATTTGAACAAGTAGATTACAAAAAGAAATATTTTGATCTACTCAAGCAAAAGGAGAGGGCTTTCATTACTCAAGAAAGGGACTGGGCAGCTAATGGAGATGAAGAGGATGAAGATGTGGAGTATGTCAACCTTGCTCTCATGGCTGATTCTGAAGAAAATGAAGTTAGTTCATCAAGCAATCAGGTAATCACTACTGACTTAACACAGCTTACTAAAGAAGAGTGCAATGATGCTTTTAATGACATGTCTACTGAATTATATCATTTGCGTGTGTCTCTTAAATCTCTTGCTAAAGAAAATAGTAGGATTAGAGAGAACAATCTGTTTTTAAGTAATAGAAATGCTTTGTTAGAAGATAAGATGATTGACCTAGAGAAAACAAAGTTGCATTGTATATCTGTTGAAAATGAACTAGCTGAATCTGTTAAGAAAGTAGAAATACTTTCCAATCAATTAGAGAAAGAGCAAGAGGTGATTAAAGCCTGGAAGACATCTAGGGATGTAAGTGCTCAAATTGCTAAGGTCCAAGGAATTGAATCATTCTGTGAAACTGCCTGGGATGAAAATAAAAAGAAACTGGAATTAATTGATGGGCTGTCAACGGATGTGGAATCAACGGATGATGAAAGTTATCCGTTGAAGGAAGAAAAGGAGCATCCGTTGAAGGTTCCTCAATCAAAACAGGCAGATGTTTCTAAAAGAGAGAATCTAAAGAAACTCAACAAAAAGTTTGGTTCAACTTCAAAGAACTTTGTCAAAGAAGAAGCAAGCACATCCAAAGATGTCAGTAAGGTGAATGTAGGGCACATGACCTTAGAACAGTTAAATAACAGGCTCAAGATGGTTGAGGATAAAAAGGAATCTAAAAGAAAATCCAACAGAAATGGGAAGGTAGGAGTTAATAAACACAACAATTACACACCTGATAGGTATGCTCCTAGAAAAAGCTGTGTGCATTGTAGTAGTGTTAATCATCTATCTGCTAATTGTAAATCCATTAAGAAGACTCCCATAACTGTACCCTCTTCTATGCCTAAAATGTCTGCATCACCTCTGCATGCTATGCCTGTTATGTCTCAACAAAATCCTTATGCACATTTTGTAAACATGCCATATTTTAACAATCCTTATCTTGCTGCATTTAGTATGCCTCAAATGCCATACAATATGCCCATGTGGAATAACATGTTTGCACAATCAATGCCTAATAATTTTACAAATGTGCTAAATGATTCTGTGACTAACCCTACACCTCAACCAACTACATCTAAGACCAAGGTTGACTCAAACTTACCTAAGTCTAAAGATGCAGGAGGAATGAAGTCTAGGAGAAAGGCTAACAAGGATGGACCCAAGGAAACTTGGGTACCAAAATCAAATTGATTGATTTTATGGTGTGCAGGGAAATGGAAGAAATCTATGGTACTTGGACAGTGGTTGTTCAAGACACATGACAGGAGATTTCTCCCTGCTCACAGAGTTCAAGGAAAGAGCTGGCCCTAGCATAACCTTTGGAGATGACAGCAAAGGGTTTACTATGGGATATGGCTTGATTTCAACAAGGAATGTCATCATTAATGAAGTTGCATTAGTTGATGGTCTCAAGCACAATTTACTGAGCATCAGTCAACTATGTGATAGAGGGAATACAGTTTCCTTCAATTCTGAAGCCTGTGTTGTCACTAGTAAGAAAGACAACAAAGTGGTTCTAACTGGAGTTAGAAAAGGAAATGTGTACATAGCTGACTTCAACTCTACAGATGCAGAATCCATTACTTGTCTCTTCAGCAAAGCAAGCTCAGTTGAAAGTTGGCTATGGCACAAGAAGCTATCTCACTTGAATTTCAAGACAATGAATGATCTAGTCAAAAAGGACTTAGTTAGAGGAATCCCTCTAGTTGAATTCTCAAGGGATGGTTTGTGTGATGCTTGTCAGAAAGGCAAACAAAGGAAAGCATCATTCAAAAAGAAGCTTGAAACAACAATTGATGAACCATTACAGCTGCTACATATGGATTTGTTTGGACCAGTCAATGTATTGTCTATTGCAAGAAAAAGATATTGCTTAGTGATTGTAGATGATTTCTCAAAGTTCTCATGGGTCTATTTTCTTGGATCAAAGGATGAAGCAAGTGAAATCATTATCAATCACATCAGGCAAGTCAACAATCATCCTGACTTGAAGGTTAGAAATATCAGGAGTGACAATGGAACTGAGTTCAAGAATTTGACATTAAGGCTGTTCTGTGAAGAAAATGGAATCATGCATGAGTTCTCAGCTCCAAGAACACCTCAGCAAAATGGGGTTGTTGAAAGAAAGAATAGATCTTTAATTGAAGCTGCCAGAACAATGCTTGAAGAATCAAAGTTACCAACATATTTCTGGGCTGAAGCTGTTAATTGTGCCTGCTTCACTCAGAATATTTCTTTGATCAATCAAGCTAAAGGCATGACTCCTTATCAGTTGTTCAAGAGAAGAAAACCAACTCTAAACTTTCTTCATGTCTTTGGATGTAAATGCTTTATACTGAGGAATCAATCTGACCATAAAGGGAAGTTTGATGCAAAGGCTGATGAAGGGATATTTGTTGGTTATTCAGCTGGAAAATCTTATAGGGTCTACAATCTAAGAACCAACATTGTTATGGAATCTGTGCATGTTGTGTTTGATGATAAAAAGATTGATGGACTAACAGATGAGGGACATAATGAGAGACTCAAATTTGACAACATTGAGATATATTGTGATGATAGTGAAGAGGAGACTGATGGAGATGACACTTCAAAAGGGATTCAAAACATGCCCCTGGATAATGCACAAAATACTGCATCCGTTGATAGAGGCAATGCAGTATCCGTTGAAAGACATAGTGCATCATCCGTTGAAGTACAAAATGAAGCATCCGTTGATCATAGTTCATCAACGGATAATCGATTTACATCATCAGTTGATAGAACTCCAAGTTCCCTGCAAAGGACCAACAACTCAGGGGGAGTTTCAACTAGTCAACACTCTGTCTCACATCATGACAATACTGAGGCCACCTCATCTAGAGCACATCTTCCACCACAAAGGAAATGGACCAAGAATCATCCCTTTGAACTGATCATTGGTGATGCATCATCTAAAGTGCAAACAAGAAAAGCCACTCAAGATGAATGTCTGTATAGTAGTTTTCTGTCTCAGGAGGAACCTAAGAAAGTGGAAGAAGCTCTATTGGATCCAGATTGGATATTAGCTATGCAGGAAGAGCTGAACCAATTTGAGAGAAACCAAGTATGGAAGCTGGTACCCAAACCAAAGAACAAGAGTCCTATTGACACAAAGTGGGTATTCAGAAACAAGATGGATGAAAATGGCATTATCATAAGGAATAAAGCCAGACTGGTTGCTAAAGGCTATTCTCAGCAAGAGGGAATAGATTTTGATGAAACATATGCTCCTGTTGCAAGACTTGAAGCCATCAGAATATTTCTAGCCCATGCAGCCCATGCCAATTTCAAAGTCTATCAAATGGATGTCAAGAGTGCATTTCTAAATGGGAAATTAGAGGAAGAAGTCTATGTAAGTCAACCTCCAGGATTTGAAGATCCAAATTTTCCAGACTATGTGTATTATCTGTTGAAAGCACTCTATGGACTGAAGCAAGCACCTAGAGCCTGGTATGAAACCTTATCAAAATTTCTTTTGGAGAATCACTTCACTAGAGGTACTGTTGATAAAACTCTCTTCTTTAGGGATGTTAATGGCTCTAGTATACTTGTTCAAATTTATGTAGATGACATAATATTTGGCTCTATAGATGATAAACTTTGCAAAAAGTTTGCTAAGCTAATGCAAAGTAAATATGAAATGAGCCTAATGGGAGAACTAACCTATTTTCTTGGTTTACAAGTTAAACAAGTTAGTGATGGAATTTTCATTAGTCAAACTAAATATATTTATGATCTTTTAAAGAAGTTTGACTTAATGGAATGTTCATCTGCAAAAACTCCCATGGCCACTGCCACCAAACTTGAATTAAATAAGACTGAAAGGTCTGTGGATATTACAAGTTATAGAGGCATGGTTGGTTCACTTTTATATTTAACTGCTAGTAGACCAGATATAATGTTTGCTACATGTCTTTGTGCTAGATTCCAAGCTGATCCTAGGGAGTCTCACTTAATTGCTATCAAAAGGATTTTCAGATATCTCAAGGGTACACCAAATTTAGGTATTTGGTATCCTAGAGAATCTGGCTTTGATCTAATTGGTTATTCAGATGCAGACTATGCAAGTTGCAAAATAGATAGGAAAAGTACAACAGGCTCCTGCCAATTCCTGGGAAACAAGCTTGTATCATGGTTTAGCAAAAAGCAAAATTCAGTCTCTACTTCTACAGCTGAGGCTGAATACATTGCTGCTGGAAGTTGCTGTTCTCAAGTGTTATGGATGAGGAACCAACTCCTTGACTATGGACTTCATGTTGATAGAATTCCTATCTTTTGTGACAACACAAGTGCCATAGCCATAACAGAGAATCCTGTGCAGCACTCAAGGACCAAGCACATTGATATCAAGTACCACTTCATTAGGGAGCATGTCATAAATGGTACAGTGGAACTACATTTTGTTCCAAGTGAACAACAAATTGCTGACATATTTACCAAGCCACTTGATGAATCAACATTCACAAGATTGGTAAGTGAGCTAGGTATGCTTAATTACTCTTAAAATTCATGTCTTTATTGCAATTTGAATTGAAGCCTGAAATATATTAGTTGCCAAGAACAAATTTGACTTTTAACATAGTTTATTCCATCAACGGATGTTCCCTATCCGTTGAAAGTCAAAATTGCTCTATCAACGGATAGTCATTATCCGTTGAAAGACAAATACATTTCTGGAATTTTTATCTGTCAACGGATAAAACTGAAGTACCTTTCAACGGATGACAATTTGCCTTATCCGTTGAAATGTCACATCAATCGATTCAGGTGTTTAACAGCCGTTGATTCTATTCTCTTAACCGTTGATACTCATACATACATCTGTATGTATTGGTTTTAAAGGTAATTTTTAGAATACTTACAGTTTATTCTTAAACGGCTGAAATTCACTAACGCATATTTATTGATAAATCTTTCTTTCATATTTTTGTTTATTAATTTGAGAAAGCATATAAGTCCTTCTGATTGTTCACTCTTACTTTACGCTTTCTTGAAATTTCAAGCATTTACCATTTTCTCTCTGCAAAAACTTCAAGTTATTCTCTGCAATTTCTACTCACAAAAATGGCACCAGTCGTGAAGATTATGTCTCAATCTGGGTTCATCTATGAAAAGAACAATTTCATAGCTTTGGTAGAAAAGAATGAAGCCCACTCAGACTATCACAAAATGATGGACTTCATCAAAAACTGTAAACTTAGCTATGCAATGCTGGAAGCCCCAACAATTTTCTGTGAAATAGTTGAGGAGATTTGGACAACTGCTGAGTTCAACTCCATGGATATGACTATCTCCTTCACTCTCAAAGGTAAAACTCACTGTATTAACTGTGATGATTTACAAGCATGTTTTAAATTGCCTGAGAACAATGCCATGACACCACACACTGATAGTGATGTATCCAGCATGTTAGATTCCATAGGTTATTCTCTTAACTCTGCTAATTTAGGGAGTATTAGAAGAAAAGGCCTTAGGAAAGAATGGAGTTTCCTTGGGGATGCCTTTATAAAGGTTTTCTCTGGGAAAATTAGTAATTTTGATGCCATAACTTCATCTCTGGTTAATATGCTCTATATGCTTGTTTCTGATAGGTATTTTAACTTTAGCAACTATGTGATGCTAGAATTAGGTACTAGATTGGGTAACAAAGCTAATAGACCTAATAACATCTATTATGCTAGATTCTTTATGTTATTGGCTAACCATGTTGCTGAAGGTTTAGTCATAATCAATGAGAATAATAAACTCAAGTGCTGGGCACAAGAGAAAAGAGTTCTTGCAGACTTGAAGAGAATGGATCTTAACAGCAGTGTGCCATTGGTGTATTTACCAATCATGAATGCACCTCAGGTAGGTGAGGTAATTGCTTCTACAACTCCTACTTCTTCCAACCTCTCTATTTCTTTATCTTCTAGTGTGGCCATGAAATCTGTGATGCCCCAACAGATTTCTACCAAGGTCACCAAAACTAAACTTTCAAAATCCAAGACAAAGAAATCCACCTCTGTTGTTTCTCAAAAGACAACAGTTGTAACACCAACTATTAACCCTGAGGTGAGTGAACAGGGTGTGAGTGGTGAGGGGAGGGGTGAACATCAAAGAAACCCCCAGGATAAGGAAGGAAAGTTGAGTGCTTCCCAAGCTAGCCAAGCCACAGTTTCTCAAAAAGCTGTGGTGGTTGAAAAGGTATCTAGCACATCCCTAGTAGCATCCTCCCAAAAGGATGTTACTATTGAAAATAGTTCCAAACCAGGAACACAGAACAAACGAGGGAGGGACACTAAAGCCAAACACTCACCAACAAAAGCTTTTATTAGAAGAAAGAAGGCTAGAATTCAATCTTCTACACAGGGTGCACACACTGCACAGATACATCCATCTGTCTCTGTGCCTTCTCAAACTCAGTTTGATGTGACTCCAATAAATGTGGAGTCACAGCCCCATTCTCTCACAATAATCACACATCAATCACCAAACACTTCATCACCATCTCTGGATGTGGATATGTTATTCCCATCAATTCCTGATTCTCCCTCTTTACAACTCAGGGAGAAGCCCCACTCAAATACAGGTGATCATCATCTCTTAGATGATTTGTTGGATCACCCGCAAATTCTTTCAGATATAATTGAAGGATCTGTGTCACCACATCTCAAATCAATCTACACAGATTCAACAGTTATATCACTTTCAATTTCAACTTCTTTTCCTTCTTCAACGGATATCACTCATCCGTTGACAAGTGGTTGCTCTTCAACGGATAAGCTTAACAGCAGTTATCCGTTGATAACAACAGTTTCAACTTCAACGGATATTCCACATCCGTTGATAGTCTCTACACAAATAACTGAAATGATTCCAAGTGTAGAAGACATGAATACTGTGCAATCACTTTTAGGATTGAGGGCAGGGAGTGAAAATTTGAGTGAGAGGCTGGGTTGCTCCCAGGCAAAAGGAGAGATTGAGAGCACAAAAATGCATGCTATTTCTTCCAGCATGGCAAAAGTAAGTGAGTGGAGTACCACCTTAGTAGGTGATGGTGAGGGAGTGAGATGTGTGAGCCAGGGGGAGCCCCTGATGCAAGAACATAGAGAAAAAGAGAGAAAAGCAGGTACAGTAGATACAAGGGTGGAACCAGCCATTGCTAATGAGTCAATGATTGTGGATGATGCTGAAAAGGAAAGACAATTTCAGCAACATTACAAAGCTGTAATTGATAACATTTCCTTGGATGCTGACACTTTTACTCATCCTGTGACAGCCTATCAACTGTTGGCTGCTCAGGGCAATGAGGAGGCAGAAAGGTCACTACATCTAGTGCACACAACACAATCTCTTCAAAGGGATAAAGCTGCCATTCACAAAATGCCTTCTACAGCTGGGGAGCCATCTGAGGAATTTGGAGCAAATTCTGATGATGATGACTCTATTTCTTTTGATGGAAGCATGAACTTAGGGGGAGATGAAGGCCCTAGTTCAATTCCAAATCTACCTGAATGGGCCTTGACTAAGGAGTATAGATCAGGGGAATTCAATGTCTCTTTAGTCAAACAAATCAACACTATTCAACAGGCCATTCAGAATACTTCACATGCAAGTATCAAGGCTATCCTTCAAGCTCACCTGGACTCACTGCATCTCATGAAGCTGCAGCAAGTGAAGCAGAATCTGAGTATGGATGATCTCAGGAAGGATATTGCTGACTTGAAAACCTATACTTCAGAAAAATTGGATTCAGTCATGCCCTATGGTACTTTGCAGGACTTGGTTTCGAGATTGAAAAAGGAATCAGTTACTGAACAAAGGCTGGCCAAGTTGGAAGACAGAGTTCAAGGAATTGAAGACTCTGTGGCCACCCTTCTTCTCAACCAACAATCTCAAACCAATCTCCTAATGCAGCTGGCAAAAGCACAAGGCTTGACCCCTCTCCTTGATGATAACAAAAAGGGGGAGAATAAAAGGGAAGGGGAAGGAGAGCCCTCTACAAAGATTCAGATATCTAAAGTGCTAGTTCCTGCCATCACTACCTCTCCAATCATTCAAATCAAGGGAAAACCTGATGGAATTGATTTGATTCAGCTAGCAGCAGCTGAAAATCAAGTGAAAGAACAAAGGAGGAGAATTGATGAAAGGTTGCAACTGTTGTTTGGTTCTACACAAGACAAATCAACATCTGTGAAACACAGCACAAAAATTGAACCAATCAACATGGAGCTCATGCCAGTAGGGAGTCATAAGGATGGAGAAGCTTCTTCCAAAGAACTACAAGCTATAATCCTCAAGCCCAATGAAAGATCCAATAAGGACTCAACAAAGAATCCTTTAAAAGAAGTGGACTTTCCTCCTCCAAAAGATGATAAGAACAAGATTTTAGGCAGGAGTATTGCCTATCTCAAAAAGTCCATGGATGAGGCTGTAAGGAGAAATAGAGCTATTATCATTAGAGAGGGAAAGAGCATATGTGTGATGCAAGGACATCCCAAATTCTCAATAGCCAAGAAGGAAGAAGCCAAGCAATTAAAGGCTGATAAAAGAGCACAAGGAAAGCTTGAACAACAGCTAAAGTCAAGTCTAGTTGAAAAAGAAAAAGGGATTGAAGTCAGGGGTGAAGACAAGACTACAAACCTAGATGAGGTTTTAGGGAGTATATTTGGTGAGAGTGTGGAAGAAAGAGAGGAATGGCAGAAGGGAAACAGAAGAAAGGCCAAGGCACATAGAAGGAGTGGAGATAACACTGAAGTAACCAAATCTATATCTAAACCACTATCTTCCATACCTGAACCCCTTGTTGCTGATCCCACAATAAACATCCATGGTGAACCAATCATTCCAAAAGAGGAACCTATTGATTGGGACACTATCAAATTGCCTACCTTTCTAACCACTCTTCCACCACCAAAGAAACAGAAAAGAAAACCAAAATCTACACCTCCCATAACCTCTAAGAAATTCACTCAAAAACAAAAACCTAAGCCTAAGTCACCCATTTCTAAAGATGATTATGTTCACATCTGTGACATAAAAGAAATTTCAGACATTGAACTCTATCTGGATGAGCTGGAGGATGTAAGGGGAATAGCTGCCTACAGACAGCTACCAGAGAGATTAGTGTTCAGATATAAAGGAGCTGGGGAAAGAACATGGCCTCTCCACAGGATTCTGGATGAAGGCTACTCTACCTTGATTAGAGTCTTTTCAGCCATACAAAAGGATTCTGGCTTTACCAGAACTGCCAAGACTGAAATTCTCAACAAGATAGCCAATATAAGGAAAACTTGGAGGGAGCCCAATGCTTTACCCAGGACTTTACTCATTCAAGAAAGGGGAATTACAATTCACAAATCACCTCATTGGTTGATGGAATTTAGAGATGATAAAGGAGTCAGAAGATTTTTCAGACTTGAAGACCAACTCAAGATTGCCAGCAATGAAACTCTCAAAGAAATGCAATCTAAGTTGGATGTCAGTGTTGAAGATGAAGCTGAATTCTTCAGACAACTCCAACTCCAAATTGAGGAAAATGACAAAAGGCTAGGAAAGAAAACCAGGGAACAAAGAAGAAAAAGATGATCTGCTCAGACTAAAGGAGTGTCCTTGGAAACACTGTAAATCTTCAATTATCTCCTAGTACATACACTTTTGCAGCATTTTTAAATTTCTACTTAGTTTCAATTCATATATCTGTTAAGTGTTTTGTTATCATCAAGTTAACCCTGAATTTATGCCTACAATTCTTATAGACATAAATAGGGGGAGATTGTTAGGAATGTATGTGCATTAGTTTGATGATATGTTTAACAAAATACTTAAGTAGAAATTTAGTGTCTGTAGCCTCAACGGATAAGATCACTTTGACTATCCGTTGATGGTGTAGCTTTACTTAGAAATAAGTCTAGTGTTGTAGCATATTTCAGTCTCTGTATTTAAAATGTAATTCTTGGAAGTTGAGAGAAACTATGAGTCATGTTGACTACTAGATGATATGCAGATAGGAAGGCCAATTGTAAATACTTCATACCTTGTAATTTTGTATAAGTGAAGTGGTATCAACGGATGACTTAAAGACCTTCAACGGATGAGAAGCTAAGCTTCAACGGATGTCTCTAAAGCTTCAACGGATAAAGTCATCAACGGATAACATCCTTCAACGGATGAGTGCATCAACGGATGAAAGCTTCAACGGATGTTCTGATGATTAGCCGTTGATAAGAGGTAGTTGTACCTACAGACAGAGGCACATGGGTTGATAGAGACAACTGAGATGTGGTAGCCGAATTTCAGGAACAACAGAAAAAGCAGCCGTTCTTCTCTGGTACAAAGATGCAATAGTCAACAAAGTACTGGAGTGAACAGGAAAAGAAGCAAGTGAAGATCTTACTGTATTTTATATTGTTCTTCACTTGTACACTTGGTAGTATATAAACCAAGTAGAAGCTAGTAATTAGTGAGATTTTCCAGAGCTGTTTAGAAAAATATTGAGAGAAAATTCTTCTAGTTTGTACTAGGATGCAGCTGTGATCAACATTGTTTAATCACAGATTTTCTAAAATACCATCTCTGGTGGAACAACAAATCCACCAGAAAAGTTTTTAAGGTCTGTTGTGTTCTTTTCATTTGTGCTTGAATATATATCTGTCTGTATTAGCTTGAAGCAATTCACACACTTGTTCTTCTTGAACACACAACTTTCATAAACTGCTCAAAACTTGAAAAAGTTTTGAGATTTACATTCAACCCCCCTTCTGTAAATCTCATTGTTAGTCCACTAGGAATAACAGTCTACAACACTGGTGAATATGAATTTTGCTCAGTCCAAAGCTGATTACAGTCTGTTCATTCAGACTACAAACACATATATTACAGTGGTACTGGCCTATGTGGATGATCTACTTATCTGTGGAAATAATCAGGCTCAAATTGATGCTCTAAAGCAGATGCTTTCAACCAAATTTCACATGAAAGATCTAGGACCAGTAAGGTATTTTCTGGGACTTGAAGTTGACAGAACAGAAGATGGATTTTTTCTTTCTCAACAAAAGTATACAAGGGATCTGCTAGCAGAATATGGAATGTTGAATGTCAAACCTCTGTTATTGCCTCTGGATTCTCATCTGAAATTAACAGCAACTAAAGGTGATTTACTTCCCAATCCTGTTCTCTATCAAAGGTTGCTAGGCAAACTTATATATTTAACTATCATCAGGCCTGATTTATCTTTCTCTGTGCAACTGTTAAGTCAGTTTATGCAAGCTCCCACCACTGTGCATTATCAAACTGCTAAAAGGTTGTTAAGATATTTAGCAGGCACAATCTCTCAGGGTATTCTTCTGGCTTCTAAGAATGCGGCTCAACTCACAGCATATTGTGATAGTGATTGGGCCAGCTGCCCAATCACCAGAAGGTCTACCTCTGGATACTGCATCTTTCTGGGATCATCTCCTATATCTTGGAAAGTAAAGAAACAGAGTGTAGTTGCTAGGAGCTCTGCAGAAGCTGAATATAGGGACATGGCTTTGACCACTTGTGAAGTAACTTGGCTTACTGCTTTACTCAAGGATCTGGGAATTTCTAAACTACCTCCGGCTGTCTTAAACTGTGATAATCAAGCTGCAATTGCTATAGCTGCAAACCCAATTCTACATGAAAAAACCAAACATGTTGACATTGATTGTCATTTTGTCATGGATGAACTTAAAGCTGGTAACATCACTACTGCCAAGGTCTCTTCTTCTGAGCAAATTGCTGATATTTTTACCAAGATCTTGCCAGTCAAACTTCATCAAGCTCACCTTGACAAGCTATCAAGTTCAGTTCCCTCCTTGAAGCTTGCGGGGGAGTGTTGAGTTATGTTCATTATGCTCAAATAATTTAATTAGGCCATCTGTTCCAGGACCACTCTGAATCTTTTGTCTCTCATGATTGGCACTAACTTCCAAGCCTGTTTGTCTGATAGTTAGTTTGTTAGTGTCAGACTGTATTGTCTATTTGTCTTGCTCTATTAATTCAGCTCATGTACTCATTTTGAAGACTATGCAGAATTTATAAGATCTATTTTGAGCTCTCTAAAATTATCTCTGCATCTTTATTGTTCATGGTTATATCTACCATATTTTTCTTGATTTATGATTATTTGAATCTTGTTTATCTTGTCATCAGTATTGGTTCACCATTGTTATTTACGCCCAAAACTCGTCTATCGATATTTTTACCTAGACTAATTCTCATCTTCTTCCTCCAAGAACGCTTAGTGTTCAGGTCATGTTCCAACACACAAATGTCCAAAAATTGTGATTTGTCCTCCTCGTATTCATTGTCTTCAGATTCGTCGAGTTCATGTCCATTATCCTCGTATAGCTGAGTAAAGTATGCAACAGATTGACCTGATTGATGAATAAAAGTATTATCCAGCTGATCAATGTTAGATATATTAGGGTATTTTCGGTATTTAGTTTATATTGATTTTTTATATAAGTTCAGACATATATTATAAATTCTGTGTTGATTGTAATAAAGTCTTACGTACGTATTATATCTCTAAAGTTAACATGGTATCAGAGTTAGATTTCGAGTGATCATGGAAGTTTAGTTGAATCATTAAATAGATATAATTACATTACAACAACAAAAGTTTTTTGAAAATTCGCAGAAAATTTTCTGCCCAGATCAGCCAACTTGTTTTTACGATTCCCGGAGTTTCAACCGTTGGATCATCCTGAAATTTTAACCATGCCTTATTTGCATCAGTATCTAAATTTTGAACGGTGGAGATCAATTTGGAGCTCCAGAAATCGATTTGACGGATCCAACAGGTTACTGTTTACTTTTAGTTCATTCTTTTCATCATTGTTGATTTTGCAATTTGGGTTATTTAATTGATTAGATTTTGTAGTACTCGATTATTGGGATGTTACAATTGTAGTAATTGATTTATCTGCTTGAGATTTGATATTAGTTTTGGATTCGCAATCGAAATTGAAATTGGTTTTCGATCTACTTTCGGATTTGATTTTGGATTGGAATTGGTTATTTGAGTTTAGATTTGATTTCGGGTTTGGTTTGTTGATTTAATTTGGATACAGTTTAAATTTGGTGTTGAATTTGGATTCGACTTTGTTTCTGATTTTGTTTGAGTTTAGTTTCAGCAATATTTATGTCTCATCATCAACAGGTCTTTTGTCAACCGGTACTTCAAGTTTATTTTCTTCTCTATGGATTATGGATTCGGGTACATCTCATCACATGTCTCCTCATTGATCATCTTTCGTTTCATTTTCCGATGATTCATCTTTATTCATCATGACTACTGATGACACTCCTATGTCGTTACAAGGTGTTGGTTCTGTAGTTACCCAAACAGTATCTCTCTTTGATATTTATTATATTCCAGATCTCAAGTTAAATCTTGTTTCGGTTAGTCAATTATGTGAATCTGGTTACTTGGTTTCTTTTTCTTCTACTACTTGTTGTGTTATGGATCCGAGATCTCAAAAGGTAATTGGGAAAGGTCGTAAGCAGGGAAGACTTTATGTTTTGGATGAACTTAATGTATTTGCTGTGGGAACTCCTAGTGTTGATTTATCATCTTTTCGTTTGAGTGATTTGTCTTCTGACTTCTACATATAACATGCTTGTTTAGATCATGTTTCTCAATCTCGTTTACAATTTTTAGTTTCAACTGGAGCTTTGGGACAACTAAAAGCTCATGATATTTCTGGTTGTAGCGGTTGAATTAGCGAAATTTGATGTTTTACCTTTTCATAAGAGTGTTACGTATTCTCTTGATCCGTTTGATATTGTGCATTCTGATGCGTGGGGACCTGCTCATATGCCCACAAAAGGAGGATCTAGATATTATGTTTCATTTATTGATAATTTCACTGGTTATACGTGGATTTATCTTATGAAGCGAAGGTATTTTTTGGATATTTTTAAAAAAATTAGAGCTCATATATAAACTCAACATAAAGTTGTCATTAAATGTTTTCGTTGTGATTTGGGAGGTGAATACGGCTCTAACGCTTTTTGTCACTTGCTTTCTTCTGATGGGACTATACGTCAAACCTCATGCACTGATACTGCTCAGCACAACGGTGTTGCTGAAAGAAAACATCATCATCTTGTTGAAACAACTTGATCATTTTTGTTGTCGGCTGATGTTCCAAGTGTATTTTGGGGTGAAGCACTTCTTACTGCTGTTTATATGATTAACTGAATTCCAACTGCTCAAAATTCTGGTTTGTTACCTTTTGAGAAATTATTTGATGAAGTTCCTGATTATGCTTCGTTGCATGTGTTTGGTTGTACCTGCTTTGTTCTTAAACCTCAGGTTGAGCGTAGTAAATTGTCCGCTAAGTATGCTTTATGTGTGCTTTTGGGCTACAGTGTTACCCAGAAAGGATATCATTGTTTTGACCCGGTCAATAAAAAATTGCATATTTCTCGATATGTTTACTTTTTGGAGCATATTCTGTTTTTCTCTTTTTCTGCTAGTTTGCATCATATGACACAAGAAGATCTTATTCGTATTGATCCTTTTGACACAAACATTAAGGATGCTTCAACCTCAAATTCTAATACTTCAGTTCTGGAGGCATCTACATCTCAAACACCCAGATCTCCACCGATTTCTACATCTACATCTCAGACTCCGACGTCTCCACCTACTTCTACAACCAGTCAATCGTCACCAGAGATTTTAGATTCTCCTTCTACTCAATCGTCTACCGAAAGTTCGACTCCTTCGCCAATTCACCAGTCTACTCGCATACGTTAGTCCACCCAACTACGTAATTTTGCTTATTCATCTTATTCCCCATCTTTTGCTTCATTCGTTACTTCTGCTCACCATTTGTCTGAGCCTACATCATATAGAGAGGATGTTCACGATCCTCTATGGTAGAATGCCATGGCCGAGGAACTTACTGATTTACATCAAACTCATACATGGGATTTAATCCCATTGTCGTCAGGAATACATGCAATTAGTTGTCGTTGGGTATATAAAATTAAGACAAAAGCTGATGGATCCATTGAGCGTTATAAGGCTCGCCTTGTTGCTAAAGGTTACTCTCAAGAGTATGGCTTGGACTATGAAGAAACTTTTGCGCCAGTTGCAAAGATGACGATTGTTCGTACTTTGATTGCAGTGGCTTCTGTTCGAAAGTGGAAAATATTTCAGATGGATGTTAAGAATGCATTCTTGTATTGTGATCTTCACGATAAAGTTTACATGACACCTCCTCCCGATCTTCCGCATCAACCAGGTTATGTCTGCAGACTTTGTAAATCTATTTATGGTCTTCGTCAATCATCTCGTTGTTGGTTTGAGAAGTTTTTTACTGTACTTTTTTCACTTGGTTTTCGTCCTAGTAATCATGATTATTCTCTTTTTGTACAATCTACGAGTGATGGTTGTATCTTATTATCTTTATATGTTGATGATATGATTATTACTGATAATGATTGTGATGGTATTGAGTCATTGAAACGTGAGTTGGCTCGTTGTTTTGCTATGAAAGATTTGGTTTTGCTCCGTTACTTTTTGGTAATTGAAGTTGCTAGCTCACCAAAGGGGTATCTTTTGTGTCAATCTAAGTACATTGCTGATTTATTTGACCGTGCACGTCTTACTGATAACAAGACTGTGGAAACTCCTTTAGAGATGAATGCTAGATATTCTCCATCTGATGGTCTTACCTTAACATGTCCTACTTTATATCGTACGATTATTGGTAAACTTGTTTATCTCACTGTTACTCGTCCGGATATTGCACATGTTGTTCATATAGTTAGTCAATTTGTCACTTTTTCTATTACCGTACATTTGGTTGTAGTTCTTCGTATTCTCAGGTATCTTCGTGGAACTCAGTTACAGAGTCTTTTATTTCCTTTTAACTCATCTTTAGAGTTGTGTGCTTATAGTGATGCTGATTGGGCTGGTGATCCCGAGGATCGTAAATCCACAACTGGTTTTTGTAGTTTTCTTGGTGATTCTCTTATTTCATGGAAGAGTAAGAAACGAGATGTTGTTTCGAGATCGTCTTCAGAAGCTGAGTATCGTGCCATGGCTTCTACTACTTGTGAGATTGTTTGGTTACGTCGCTTACATGCAGATTTGGGTGTTAGCCTTCCTAGTTTCACTCCATTATATTGTGATAATAAGACTGCAATTCATACTGCACGTAATTCGGTATTTCATGAGCACACTAAACATATTGAGACTGATTGTCATCTTACTCACCATCATCTGCTGCAAGGCACTATCTCATTGCCTTTGGTTCCTTCTTCGCTTCAGATTACTGATATTTTTACAAAGACTCGCTCTATTTCGCGATTTCGTTTCTTGTCTGACAAACTCTCAATGCTCATTGCTGCAACATCATGAGTTTGAGGGGGGATGTTAGAATAAATAAATAAATATATATATATATATATTAGGATATTTTCGGTATTTAGCTTATATTGGTTTTCTATATAAGTTCAGACATGTATTATAAATTCTGTGTTGATTGTAATAAAGTTTTACGTTCGTATTATATCTCTAAAGTTAATAATCAAATCCCTCCAACACTACTAGAAACATGGCATCAGACATCGGTTCAGAACCGATGTTGAAAACAAATTGAACTGATGTATTCGCGTGTGAAATTTTACGCAATGTATGGGTCTTGGTGGCAAAGCACATAACTATAGTTATTATACCATGGTCCTCCAAATTAAACCCTAACCAATATGCAGCACCATTAACAAAAACAACATCATCGATACTGATGCTTGAAATAAAAACATTAATAAAACATGTCATCTTCCAAAAATCAGCGTTTAGACTATAAACACCATCCCTTATGGAGTCCCTGAAACAATCGATATGTACAACAACAAAATCACTAACATCTGGCATGAACCCATCAGAATCATAAAACATGCGAGAAACAAACATTAAACCATGTGATGTATGGTACCAGAAGCGATCTAAAATAGAGGAATATTCCAACCAACGATAATTAGAAATTTTAAATTGAATATAATTTCCTACATTTTCAATGATTTTATAAACATTTTTGTATACTGTATTCCTTTTTACAGCTAAATATTTCCTTGCGCAAATAATAATTTTTTTGAGTTTATTCGTAAATCCTTTATTATAATAGCCAATTTTCATAATCTTGTTATCGAAATTTGCATATAAACAAAGCATTTAAAGACAAGTCGAGTCGATGCAGAGGTTCCGGCTCGTTTAATTAAACAAGCAGATTTAACTCAAGTTGTTAAATTAAACGAGTCGAGTTCGAGAAGATTTTTAGGTTTGATTAACCGTAAAATTAAATGAGTCGGCTCGTCCTACTCGTTAAAACTAGCTTGCTAAGTTTTAAGTGAGCCGGTTTAAGTTCACGAGTTGAATTCAAACAAGTTCAAACAGAGATTTAGGCACCGTTAGTTAACGAGTCAGGTCGACTCGACTTGAATTACGCTGAATTTGTAATTCGGTTCATTCGGCCTGAATTACAGCATTAGTGTTTGAGGGGGAGCCTTATATTTTAATGAATCTTTTGTGGTTAATTATCAAAAACAAGAATGTTGATATATCTGTATTGCATATTCTAATTTACCCGGTCTGAACCAGAAATTCTTTTCTAGGGTACGCCAACAACATTTTGTAGCGACACTTTATATTTTTTTATATTTTATGAAAGCAGTACTTTCGTATATTATTAAAAAACTAGCGCTATTGCCCGTGCAATACCCGGTCATACTCTAAATTCGTTGTAATTGTTGACGATAGATCTATGTTATTATCTAATGAATGAAATTTATTTGTTTATGCATATGAGTACGAGTGAATGAGGTATGTTTGCAATGGTGCATTCGCCAAAAGTAATAAATTATGTTAATATACATTTTTTTCCGCTTCACAATTAAATGGTGATTGTAATATGTTAATACTTAGAAAATAAATACTTACAAGTGATTATGTGTGTCTGATGTATATCAACCACTCTAAATATAAAATAATTATTAATTTGTTTTTCAATTATTTAATGTGTTTATGTGTTAGACTTGTGATTGACGAGTCATACTATATAGGCAATTGACGTCAGGATTGTAAATTTACTCACTGAATGACATACGATACTCTCCGTCCCAATAACTTTCTATTTTGGGACATATTGTTAATATTTATTAAAATAGCATATTATTTTTATAATGGCTCCAAAATTTACCTCCGCTTTCTTAATTTTTCTTCAACATAATTCTTTTTTTTTACCTTTGTGTCTAACAACGATGTTAACAACCTATGTTATGGTGGTAGTATATGAGATATGTCATAAAATGATTAATAGTGAAGTATATAAATCGTACATTTATGTATAAATAGTTTATTTTATTTTTTATTTCATTGAATTTATTAGAATATTTTGCCATTTCATTATGTTGGGACGAGATTAGATTGATGACAAATAAGAATATACGAGTATGTATGTGTGTGTGTATCTCTCTCTATTAATATATATATATATATCACATGTATGTATGTATAAACATATTAATTATACAATAATTGATAATTTTTAATAAATGAATGATGATGTACATTAAATATTATATAGATATTAATGTAGGGGTATAATTGTCACATAAATTAATTTGATCAACCCCCCTAACAATATTAACAATCTATGAGATGGTAGAAGTATATATAATATATGTTACATAATTATTAATAGTGAAGTAGAAATCGTACAGATGTGTATAAATATTTTATTTTAATTTTTATTCTAAATAATTTAATACAATATTTGGTTATTTCATTGTATTGGTGGATGATGTTAAAATTGATTACAAATAAGAATATATGAGTATGTGTGTATGTATGTGTGAATATATTGAACTTATGTGTATGTATGCATGCATGCATGCATGTATTATATATATATATAGATAGATATATATGTGTGTGTGTGTGCGCGCGCGCGTGTATGTATGTATGTATGCATGTATGTATGTACATATTAATTGTATAATAATTAATAATTTTTAATAAGTGAATGATTTATTGTGTGTATGTATGCATGCATGTATTAATGTATGTATACAGATATTAATTATACAACAATTAATATTTTTTAATAAATGAATGATGATGTGAAATGTATGTAGGTATGTGTTGAACCTATGTGTGTGTATGCATGCATGCATGCATGTATTAATTTATATATGTGTGTGTATTTATTGTATGTATGTATGCATGTATGTATGTATTAATATATGTATGCACATATTAATTGTACAGTAATTTATAATAAATGAATGATTTATTGTATGTATGTATGTATGTATGTATGTATGCATGTATGTTTGTATTAATGTATGTATGCATTTATTGTATGTATGTATGTATTAATGTATATATCCACAAATTAATTATACAACAATTAATAATTTTTAATAAAGGAATGATGATGTGAAATGTATGGGTGTATGTGTTGAACCTGTGTGTGTATGTGTGTGTATGTATGCATGCATGCATGTATTGATTTATATATATATATGTGTGTGTGTGTGTGTATTGTATGTATGCATGTATGTACGTATATATGTATGCACATATTAATTGTACGGTAATTTATAATAAATGAATGATTTATTGTATGTATGTATGTATGTATGTATGTATGTATGTATGTATGCATGCATGTATGTATGTATACATGTATGTTTGTATTAATGTATGTATACACATATTAAGTAAACAACAATTAATAGTTATTAATAGTTTTTAATAATTGAATGATGATATGAAATAAATATTATATATGTATTAATATAGGGGCATAATCGTCATATTAATTAAATTATTCATCAAACCCCCTATTGTTGTACTATATATATAATAGATAATAGATAATAGATAGATAATAGATGAAGTGGTAAAAGAAGTTAGATTTTATTTTCTCATATACCTAGTGTTGTAAAAAGTGGAAATCAAATTTAGTCGGTGGAAGCACTGTCCAGAGATTAATTGGGTAATCGGGGATTAATCGAAATGATTAATCGGTTCATTAATCGGAACTAATTTAATATTATTTTTATTTATAAATAATAATCCATGTAATTTTTTTACTAATTTGATTATACATATATAATTTTTATAAATATTTATACAAATAAATTTAAATTATGAAATATTATTAAAGTAAATATATTTCTTAAAATCTAACTTATGAATTGAGATTAATTTGAGATGAAAATTAAGAAAGTTTATTATTTAACCATTTAAAATTGTAAATATGTATACGAGATTATTATTTTTCTTAATTTTTATAGAAATTTATATTTATTTTTATTTTTTATTTTTCTAAATAGTTTTTCAATTTTTTATCAATGAGACTGATTTTTGACCGAATACCCGATTTTTGACCGATTAATCCGATTTTTGATCTATTTTCGTAAAAAGCGATTTTTGACCCGATTTTTGCTTACTCAGTTCAATTTCTTATCGAAGTATGATTAATTATCGATTAATCCCAATTAATTGCCAATTTTTAGAAAACTGCCTATACCTTTACTAGATCAGTCCAGCCCCAGCGCAAAGTAATCGTGCCCCTTACTAGATCGGTCTAGGTCTAGCCCAGCGCAAGGTAACTAGTTCTGGTTGATAAAAAATAATGTATGTTGTATTATTAGGTATTAGGTATTGTTGAAATATTTATCAACAAAACAGAAAAAGGAATAAGTTAGAAGAATACATAACAAACATATGTCTGATCATACACAATGCCATGCAGAGGCAGTTAACAAACACCTGTCCTGCCATCCCAAAGAGATAGCTGTGTTTTCATCTCTTTCAAACACCCTAAATCCACCATTTTCTCCATCACATTGCACTGGACAATACTGGCTCCTTATTTTAAGAAGAAGCTTAGCTTGCATTACGCTTTTCGAGCTTAACTTAAGTCCTTCAAATCCATGTCCTTCCATTCTCCCTTTCCATGTTTCCATCCTCTCATGTTTCATGCAATTTGTGACATCTTTTTCGTAGTTTATAAAGCTTTTGATTTCTCTCCCAAGATGGTTTTTCTCGATTCCCAATCTCTCCGCGCTATCAAGTGGAAGACAGTCGTCTAAGGAATCAAACATTGCAGCAAAATAGTGTAGAGATTCCATGAATCGCGCTAAGAAGCTTCTAGGATTTCTACTACCATCTTGTTCCACTAAGATTACTATGGCAGGGTTTAAGGAATGTACCGATTTTAAGGTATCTGAAATCTTTGAGAAACTAGTGAGAGTGTTGAGATGAAAGACTAAATTTACTGCCAATGTTTCATTGTTCCTTCTCTTTATGTTCGAAAAACTTGAACCTCTTAATAGCCCTTGAAATTCAAACACCATGTTCCTAAATCCCTTGGCAAAACACACTAGTCTTGTCTCAGTTTCATGCAGTTCTTCTACACTTCTTCCAAAGGCAGTTATTCGAAGAGTTATACGATTGCTGTTTGTGGTTTTATCTGATAAAGATTGTATAAGAGAAGGCCATTGGAAGCCATATGAGACGTCGAAATCAATAACATGCAAAGCCCTGTTATTATATTCTTCTTCTTTCTCGAAAGCTTCTATAATAGCCTGATTAGCTGTGAAATGAGCAAATTGGTAATAAGGAGACACCTTGTAAAGCTCAGTGAATGCCAAGAACTCTTCTTCAGGAGTTGGTTCCTTCATGATCATATCGTAAAAAGGCGATTTTCGTGTAAGAAGCTTGGCCACCAAGCCATCAGCAAAATAGGCTGCAACTCTTTGGATAGAATCTCCTGATAAACACACATTCTGAAACAACTCACTCAAACTCTCAATCGACGAATCAAGCTTATTTTCATCGACAGAAGTGGCTGAGATAAGGAGCAAATGGATCAAATGAAGCCCTTTTCCATCTTCTGCCACTCCTTTTCTCTTGTGATCTAGTTTCAACATTTCTTCTCTCAACTGCAGGAGGTTAAATATTTTACCTTCACAATCTTCATTCGACCTCATTGCAGGCTCGATTGGAGCTTCCGTTTTCATCCTCTTCCTCTTCTTATCGAAACATGAATTCTTGACAATCGCAAGTGTTAGAGTCAAAAACTCTTCATCATGATCTGTTGCTTCCATGTAAACAACTTTAAAAAAGAAAATGAACTAGAAATTAAGATGAATGAGGAGAGTACAAGAAGAATATAATGTGGCTAGCTAGGCCTATTTAACCAAAGTATGTAAAGGCTAAAGGAATATATCTTGAAAATTCTTTGGTGGCATTACATGGAGTAGAAACAAAGACAAGAGAGAGTTCTTACAAACATATAAATGAAAAAAAGTTGGAGATGATGTACAAATATAATACTGTTAATTTGATGTAAGAAGTGTGTACACGTATATATAACTTTTTCTGGACAGTAAACGGAGCGAGTGAGATACTCCTACATCTTCGAAATATATTGGGTATATGCTCTGTCATAGAAATCGGCCAATTTTTCAAAAGTCGCCGATAAATCGGTCATAATTTGAATGATTTAATAAATAAATTATCAATAAACCACAAATTAGTACATTAATATTCAAATTTACGAAATCTGTAACCACCAGTTCACATGTAACTTTAAGATACCTAAATCAACAAGTTTTAAGGATTTAGGATAGTGTTAGATTTGTTCCAACTATTATCATATACATTTAGAAAGGGGATATGCTGAGTACTATGAAAGATGATAGTTTTGTTTTGTTTTCTTGACTTTTGCATGGTGGATCAAGAGATGCCACTTGAAAGGGACAAAGATGAGCTAGAAATTATGAACGAATCTTAACCTACCGTTTACAATAAAAGCTTGTCTTTACACTCCCTTCTAGATGCATAAATCAATCTATTTATGTTTATTATATCTTTAGCATAAAACTAACCATTATATTCGATCTATAGTTGAACGTTAGTTGCCTCCAGCATCATATATGAATATATACTACTTTTAACAATGGCATCTATACGGACACAAAGATTGATGAGCATGCTACCGTTTGGGAGATATTTCAGCTAGTTTTTTCGATTCTTACAAGCGGTAGAGTTACTCATTGAGGTAAAGGTATAGTCGTATAGACATGTCTAGACCTCACAAATCGGATAACCAGATCGGTTTTGAATTGAATCTATTTCGAATCGCTTCCATTTTTAGATTATTATATAACTGGTGTTGGGCTTGCTGAGCAGACCTAACTCCACATTAGTATGATATTATCCGCTCGTTTTGGGCACCTCCCAAAAGGCCTCATACTAATTAGAGTTGTCTTAAATTCTAGCAAAATGTCTCTCCCACAAACGATATGGGACAACTCCTAACAAACAACTGGAGGTTATTCGGATCGGATCGGATCGGATGTGATTCGGTTCGGGTCTAATTCGGATCAAAAGCGGATGAAATTCGGATAAAAATCGGACAAAATTCGGCTCGGATATTTCAGATCATGACTTATTTATTTTTTCATGTTTTGAGACTTAAAAAATATCTTTTTTATTAAATGTAGTATAATGTACTTTTACATTAATTTATAATTAAATAATTAAGTTATCACGAATATAAGATACATTTAAGTATGAATTTTGCTTATTTCGGATCATATTCGGTTTGAATATTATCTGAATCGGTTTTGTTCGGTTCTAATTTATAATCGGATCTATTATTTCGGATCATTTTTGGTTCGGTTAATTTTCGGATTGGTTTAATTTGGTTTTCGGATAATTATCTGATTATATAATTCGGATCTCGGATCCATAGATTTCGGTTTGGTTCTTCGGATTCAGACTCATTTTGCCGGGTCTAGACATGTCCAAAAGTATTTATAGATCCAACTTAATCTTATATTCTCTCCATTATTTTAGTTGTCACAATTTTATTTTTATCGGTCAACTTGACTATTTTTTTATCAAAATTTATAAGTTATTCTTACATTATTTTGAAAAACTGAAAATTACATATTAAAGTAGATTAAAAGATCTTTTTTATGATATATTATTTTATTTTATCAATTGATAAAATGTTAATAAATTCCGATTAAATTTTGGTCAATTTAATTGGTTAACAGTATAACTTAAAAAGGACAGGGGAGTATTATTTTCTAACCTCTATCATTCAAAAGCTCATTTTTGGACCGAAATGTAAATCACAGACGTCCATTTTTGAAATATTTATTCACTGTGAAATGCATATAAAACGTCTCGAACCAAAATTTTCTAAAATTTTAATATATTACAGACAAAAAAAGATCTTATCGGATCATATATTATAATCCGAACATAATTTTGTGATTAATTGAGTTATTGACTAGATTTATAATTAAAAAAAGAGAGCATAATTTTGTTAGCTATACATTTTGTTTAAATATCAAACAATATTCCATTTCATCAAGTGGCAAATTTAGAAGATCCTAGGAGTCTAGGACAATATTTTACATTGAAATAAGAAAAAAAAAATTAGCTATATATCTTTCTTAAGAAAAAGGCAAACATTACAAAGTGATGAAGAATCTAACAAGCTACAATATGCAATTATATTCCTTTTTGCATATAATTTACACAAAAGACAAATAGAAGAAGCAACTTCTACAATAGAGCATCTATCACAGAAACAAACGATTCGATACTAACACCAATGATACATTTAATATTTAATTTACACTTTTGTTGGGTTATGAATTTGTCAAAAGTATCATTACGTGCGGGCGCAACTTTTTCCCCTTAAATTGGTGTTCAATTATTAGATGTGACATGCATCCTCGTATTAGCTCCGTTTGCACAAGTATGAGAATACCTTTTGCCCAAGAATCTTTCCAAATGTTATTTATGATTGGTTTTAAGTTTTTATTTTGTAGTGAAATGTTTTCTTGTTTTAAATTTATTGTAATGACGCTACCAACTATCATTATATGAAAAAAAGATATTTTTGCGGGAAAAACATCGGCCGAATTCAATCTTTTCTCGTTGAAATTTGTCGAATTTAAGAAAATTTCGACTAAAACAAGATTGGTGATAGTAACGGATCGCAAACAAGGATTTCATCGAATTTATGGTAAACATGCGGATGTTTTTTTTAACAAACAAAATAGAATGCATTAATTAAAATACCGGAAGACAATCGAAATAAACCTCCGAAATGATAATACAAACTGATTGGTAAACAAATAAATGTACTAAACAAATAGTCGTCTTGTTTTCGGATTGCTTAGCAAATAGAATAAAATTTTTTGAAATAAAAAGAATTATAATAATTTTCCCACCAATCCAGCTAACATCAACCCTGAACTATAAGAATCACAATTTACTTTCACATAAATGTCATTGGTAGCTCAATATTCATATTTTTTTAGTTACATAAACTAAAATCGATGGAACAAATGCCCCCAAATTATGAATAATCTTTTGTTGTCAAAAAGTAAACTCTTGTGATATTCACCATCGTCTCAGTTTCGATGCAATAAATTCAGATCTTCCAAAAAATTATATAAATTCTTTCCAACGAAACCAAAAACAAAATACACAAATACTTTAAACAAAATATACTCACACCCAAAAAGATTTGGGACAACCTTGATAACAAGGTTAAAAAAAAAATCATCTAAAAAGGATTAGATCCCATAAAAAAATATGTTTATTCGAATTTTTTGAAAAAATAATAAAATAAAAGAAAGGATAGAATAGTGAAAATGATTAAACGGTGAAAGGGAATTGTAAATCCGCGAAATGGAAAATAGAAGGGCCATTAGAACCATAGATCTAAAAATGGAGGTTGACTCTCATCGGGGAGAGAACTAGGATAATACGCGGATGTTAATACCATTGATTTAAATATCACTAACATTTAATATTTAATATGACAAATTCAATTATCACCGATTTAAATAATAAAATTTTCTGGTTTTAAATTTGTCGTAAAGACAGTACAGACTATCATTATGAAAAACTGATAATTTTAACGGGATAAAAATCGATCGAGTTTGAGTTTTTCGTTAAAATCAGTCGAATATAACATAAATTAAACAAGGATTTCCTCGAATTTAATCTTAATATAACAAATATTAATATCACCTGCAACTCAAATATCACCGATTCTAAACTACTGATATTGTGTAAACCGAACATGCGAGTCCTTTGCATTTCAAGTTCGTTAAACTTTAGTCCACAATTACAAACAGAATCACAAAATATTAAATTCCTCAAGACATTGAAAACTATGTTTGAAAGAATCAAGCTGATTAAGAACCTGGCATGAAAACAAAACAAGTCGTTAACATCAGATATTGAAATTCAACTCTAAATGAATATTGTTCTTCTTGTTAATGCAGAAGCTTTGAAAACTTTTGTTTTATACAATGTTCCACAATATAGATAAATTTGACAGTCCTTATCTTTATAGTCTGTATCTGCAGACACAATCATTGATTCAAGAATATATCAAATGAGATGGTTAGATTCTTGTAGTTGAAACATGAAGTTGACATTTGGCAAATCATGGCTTATACTATGCAGCAGCAGTTGAAGACTGGTAGATGATTTGTCTATGCCCCTCTGCATTATATTTGCCGTTGAATTCGACATTGTGCATGCACTTTCATGGATTTTTATCTATTTGTATTCGATTTGGTTTTTGATTTGTTTTATTGTCGAATGATGGTTGTAAGTATCTGTTTGCATTTTTTTCTGCGGGTGCGCCTGTTTGATTGATATATTTATGGGTGGATCAGCGCCCATATTTGATTGATATATATACGGTAGGGATGCAAAACATGTCTTAACTTTAAATTCACCCTAGTATAATATGTAATTCGACATTGTGCATGCACTTCCATGGATTTTTATCTATTTTTATTCGATTTAGTTTTTGATTTGTTTTAAAAAATGACAACCTGCCATTACATTAATATTTGATGGGTCATGTTCCCCGTCCACTGTCCAACGATGTTTATAAGCATTTGTTTGCGAAAATTTTCCCCCACAAAAGATTTATACTGGAATTTGATGTGAATCCAGAAAACCAGGAAATTTTCCGAACTACAATTAGTTGTTGAGGATGGGCGCCCATATTTGATTGATATATTTATGAGGGACGCAAAACCTGTCTTTAACTTTAAATTCACCATAATGTGATATTGATCTTTCTGGACCAAGTTTGAACAGCATATTTTCAAAAAAATTGTTTTTCAACTCATCGATGTGGTACTTGAATGACGTCACAGATGAATCTGAATCAGAGGAAATATTTTATTTTTATTTTATTTTTTTACCGGGTAAACCCTACGGGCTCGCAAACCACGTGAACCAATATAAACCGCATTTAAGCGACAGACTCTGACTAGAGGCATAAGGAAATATTTTACCAGCAAAAACAAGTTCATTTGTTTCTGTCTGGTATCAATCAAGATCATTAAGCTTAGAGACCTGCAACACTGAACAAAGAAAGAAAACGACTTGAAAATGTGTCCGATAGCAGGCGCTGAGCTCTGCAGACATTTCATAAAATACGATAAAAGTCGAGACAGGGTACCAAATGAACAAAAATTGCTGTAAATTCTTCAACAGCAAAGAATTTGATTATCTTGATAATCTTGCAAACAATTTATATATAAATCGAACAGACAAGTCCTTCCCACCAAGGCTCGTGTATCCCTCATACACGACATTTTTACAGCTCAAATTCCAGTGTATCGACTGACATGAACATACAGGTTTGAAAATATATACCCTCCAAAAAAATGTGCAAAACTGTAAAAGGACTGCAATTTTTTGTTGGGGTTCAAGTATTTTTCTACACTATGAATTCATTCATATTGTATGTGGCCGCGAAGATATGTGGCTCACAGTGCTTTAGTGGCCTCCAGGCGCAATTGTCAATTTGGCTGATGTTTTAGGCTTTGGAAGCAAGACTATCGCCAAAACGCCACTAATTGCAGCGCAGAACATGCCAATTACAAACATTGGCAAGTTTCCGCCATTTCCAAATGCTTCATCTATCGGTCCACTCGTCAAAGAAATTATGATCTGTATGTTTCACATTATTATTGCAAGTTATTAGTTCACATTGCTTTGAGAACCATTTGTTTGCACTTTGCAGGCTGAAAGATTTTACGATGAAATGTCACTATGTGGTACATGAATATCAAAGAAAATATACCTGTGGTATGCAGATTGAGATATTTAGAACCCCCAGGGAGAGACCTGTACATCAGAAGTTCAGATGAGTTAACTCAAAAGTTCATCGTATGATTTAGGGGTTTCAGAATCAGATAGGATACAGGTCGAGATTTAGTATCATGTTCAACAATTATTTAGAGTAGAAAGACAATTACACATTTAAGTGTTGAAACAAGCTTAGAGCTAATTTTACCTTGTCCTGCTTTCGAACCAGCTGAAAATATGGATGCCAAAGCAAATGGAATGCTATAGGTCACCTGTATCGAAAAATTTAGAGACCAGAATGTGGCTGTTAGCATATCGTATATTGATGTGATCTCCTAAATTCCATATAACCAAACCACACTTTGCACTCACCGCAAGAGGAATTCCCAATACAGCGAAAATAGCAAGAGCACCAGCCCGGACTTCAGGAGACGGTGTTAGAGCATCCCCATCAGGACCAAATTGGCGCTGGGAAGCAGCAACTTTGCTCACAATTAGTATCATACCAAATCCTATCGCCAATATGAAGTTGACGAACCCCCACAACAATTTCACACCGCCAACACCACGTATGCAGAGCTCCACCACCAAAGATGTAAGTCCCAAGACTATTGAGTTAAGCATCAAGCCCAATGAACCTGCATGCACTCCGGCATCATAGGCCTTGCCTTTATTTGGAACTCCACCATACACTTCTTTACCCATCCAGTCTGTATCGAACAACAAGAATGGAAACCACGCGATCCAATTTAAACATGTCACAACTAGTAACAATACCATTGGACGTGACAATCCCATAAATGCACCAAATATTTGACCGAAAAATGGGACACTGCCACTTGAGCCGTCGTCTTCAATTTCTTCAGGTGTCAGTCTTTTCTCCTCTACTAAAGAAATTGCTACCAGTGTAATGGTCATGAGTAGTATTATACCAATGATAAAACAAGTCTTGAGGTTTGCACAATATACATCACACGCCTCAGTTTTCGAGAAGGGGAGAATCTTGTATAGCTTCTGATAGGAACCAGCAGCATACCCGAGGATATTACCAACAGCCATAAAAAATGAAAAGAATGTGTTGGACCTGCTCATGAGATTTGTATCTCCGGCACATAAGTCGGCAAGAAAGGCCCGGCATGGACCCTGCAACATGTTGTTAGCAACATCCAGTACCCAAAACCCGACGACAAAAACTGTAATGGCACGTGGCTTCAACTTACTTGTCAGGTCATCACCAGCTGCATATCCAATATCCGCTGCAAAACCAATCAATACAACAGCAATGGCAACGCAACACGCACCACCTAGAATAAACGGACGACGACGGCCAAAGGCAGCAGTGCAACGATCAGAGTAGTAACCAACAATTGGTTGGACTAACATGCCAGAGACAGGGCCACAGAGCCAAATATACGCAGACCAGGTGTGGGGAATTCCGAGAAGCTGAACGTAGGGTGTGAGTAGAGAGAGCTGCAGAGCCCAACCAAATTGAACACCAGCAGCAATGGCGGAAACAAGAACCAGCTTCCACATTGGTGCTGGTTCATCATAGCTGGAGGAAGGTTTATCGATTTGTTCCATTTTGAAGTACCTCTGTGTACCTTTTATGTAGAGTGTGAGGGTGTTCTATAGAAAGTGAAAGGGGTCACTTGCCAAGAAGAATAGCAACCTTAAATCCTCCGGATCCAATAAAACCTGTCAAATTCAAACCATCATCAGCATTTTATGCAGTGGACCGATAATGTGTTTTTCTAATATCTACTCAATAATATGTAATCTGCATTGGCTCAAAACCAGACTATGAAACATTGAAACTGCATAACTTACCTTGAGCTTAGGATCCGTTGTGCTCGTTGTGCTATTCTTCAATCTTATACTCCTTTCGTCTATAAAACCCCCCCGGTATCCTTCTACATCTGTGAAGTATCACAAATGAGTTGCTTGTTCGAAAAGGAGAATGATAATGATGATGATAATGGTATGTATATAGGTAAAAATCTACATTGATACTTCTGGTTTTGTGAGGTTCTCCTTTTTATTAGGACAACCTTTTCTTTATAGAACATTTTGTCCAGACAAAACTAGTGATGCTATCTAGAGTATGTGTAAATACCCAAGTTTTGTTATAACTCCATAGGTAATTACATAATTAAACCTGATTTTCTGGATGTCCACCCATTTTATCTGTTCAATTTTTTCCTTTACTATACAGTTTCTGCCAAAACTGTTAAATCCATATACAGCTTGTAATTCTTATTTTCTATATTTATCTAATGCTATAACCAAAAAACAAAATGTAGAAATGTTATAGTAAAGCTACTATAACATAGGATCTTCGGTTTGATGAGCATTTGGCATGGTACTTCTAGCAGGCAATAGCTCAAGAAACTGCAAAGTGTTTTCAATTTCAGCTTTTATTTACTAGAAACGAAGCCGCAGCATAACTGTTGATAAACCAGCCACGTGTTAAGGAATCAGTCGCTCTAAAATCTTGAGGTGGTAGAGGAAGGCCCTTTCTAGGATCTTATATTATTATTCTAACAATAACCATTAAGAATATTCTTAACTCTCAAATAAAATTATGCTTCAAGACTATTAAACAGATATGCTCTTTTAGTCAAAACTTAAATTAATAGTAACAATTATAACCCTTGATTCCTTTAACAAAAAAAAATATAACCCTTAATTCTCTATTCTAAACCCTAGAAATCAATCCAGCAAAACTGCATTTTTAGTAATATTCTAACGCCAGTGCCTATTATTCCCTCTAAAGCTCAGGCAGAAACATTGAGTCTAATTTTAAAGAACACCGCATCTATTCTCAACACCTGTCAAAGTTCCCTGTATTCAATCCATTATTTCCGAAAAACTTGTGCTTGTTGAGATGCAGCACATAAAAATTAAGCTCTGGAAAATGTTTTTTTCCCAACTTTTGACTCCCAATTAGAAGGAAGGATGACATGAGAGTAGAACCGTAGAAAGAAAGAAAACTAGTGGATATTATTAAAGTTATCAGTAGTCTGTAGATCTCATATCATATGAATAAAACTGACTGTAAACTATATTTCAGTGTCTTTTTCCTACTTTGAACTCTGCAAGTTAAATACGGTTATTGTCTTGGTATTAAAGTCCAGAATATCGTGTACAAGTACAGTAATCACCACAAGAATGTTGTGGACGTGATCATCGAAAGATTATATTCCGGAAAAGGCCTTACGCAATTGAAATCTCGATCATTTGAAAATGGAACTATCTCCTCTACCCCTCCTCACACCATTGCAGTTTAGGAAGTGACTAAAGAAGCCTTCACACACACTGCCTATCATTATACTCTCCACAAATAAATTTGTTAGGTAATAGAAAAGTAAAATTAGTTGATAACTTACAAGTGTGTTGGCATCAGAGTGTCATACAATTACCAGCATCGCCAAAAGCACCATATACCTCCAAGTTTAAGTACTGGCAATGTCCACATTTTTTATCCATTACCTTAAACAGTAAACAGAAAACAGTAATTAATTTTGTTATACCAAATAGAACAAGATAAACAATAAAAAAATAACTCTTACCATATCTGATGGTCTCAGCAAGTCACACGCATAATGAGAACCAAACCATTAACTGCATGGTAAGGATTAAAGAATAATGTGTGCAAATGTAATTATAATACTCAGAGTGGCTTCTTCAAACTTGTTGTTTCATATCCTTTCTAAAAATCCTAGACAAGCGAGGATTTGGTCATCAATATGATCAACATTCATCAAAATGACGCTTAATTGCCTAACTATGCTTTCGCTAACAGGACAATGATCCACTCTTTGCACTGGCATTCACACAATATTAATCAAAACAATCAATACTAAAATCGCCATTTTGATGTGGATGTCGTCAAGACTCCGACTAAAAAAATATCTCAAGAACAACTCATAGCGAATTCCATTTACCAAACAAACTTCACAACCTGAAGTCCTCTTTAGCTTCAAGGTATATATACAACACTCATAAATTACAAATTGCGAGAACCTACAACTCTACCTTCATCATGTTAGGAGTTGTCACACATCGTTTGTGGGAGGGGTAGATTGTTATCATATAAGTAGTCAGTTAATTCCATTAGTATGAGGCCTTCTAGGAATGACCCAAAAACAAATCTTTGCAGACTCGGCCCAAAACGGACAATATCATACTAACGTGGAGTTAAGGCATGCTTAGCAAGCCCAAAACATCATTATTATGGCTCATCCACTAAATGGTTCCATTTTAATTACCGCATAATCTCAAAATCCCATCTCATAAGTGTTGAAAAATGATGTCTACTTATCGAACCTAAAATCGAAAGAACAGACACACACAAATCAAGAATAGCAGAAACATGCATGTTTAATTAGTAACATAAAACATAAGCTAACATCAAAATTCATTACAATCACATGAAATAACAGTAATCTAAGTAGATGTAAAAGCATCCAAGATTCCAAGTACATAAAATGTAAAAATGAGCAGTAACAAGTAGTGCAACTCCTTGGTGCAACATTAGGGGAAAAACAATAACATGAAAGTTTAAAGGCTAACACAATTAGTGAAATAAATAACATCCTGTTTAAGCGGAAGTCAACATAAGTCTTCAAGCAGACAAGAACACACTCCTCTATGTTACAGTTGAAAAATGGAAAAAAAAAAACACCCCTCAAGTTTAAATTTGAAGAGAAATGGATATTTTTGTGGTTATTTATTTTACAGTTTCCCAAAAATTTTGCAAGAAATATAAAAAGAGGAAGGTCAAGAAAAGTATAAAAAGGGAGGTTAATTACTCTCTCAATTTTTTTAAGTGAAATAGTGAGAAAAAATTTGAGTAATAAATTCAAAAATATGAGAACAAGAAAAATTGCGCTTTAAACTTTCTCTTTTATTGGAAATATAGCTTTAAAGTTAAAAGGAACGTGATATCTATCCGGCAAGATGTTGAGTGTTACAATTTTGTCAAAATCAAAAAATGAGTGTGTGAATGTGTTTTAATAGAAAGAACGTGTTATTTATCTCGTAAAATGTTGAGTGTTAGAATTTTGTCAAAATCAGAAGATGGGTGTGTGAATGTGTTTTAATAAATAAAAATAAATATTGATAAGAAAACATTTTAAATGAAATATTTTATTCTTGTTTTATTTTTTTATTCAAAGTATATAAATATATTCATTTAAACATGTGCATTTTTTATTTAGCAAAAAAAACATGTGCATTTGAGCATCTTTTATGTTTTATTGACAATTTCATAAAAAAATTGCGATTAAAGAGTTTAATATTTCTAAGTACATATTCAAATTCGGGTAAGTAAAAAGAATTTAAAGCATGAATACACGAGTGGTACATATGTAATTGCATTATTGATAAATTTGATTCAAAATTTGTAAGTTTATCATTAAAATATAATTCCTCGTATAACTTTTCTAAGCACGTATTTAAGGGTTTCTGTTTTTATATAATTAGGGTACCACGTCATAAAAACTAGACCTGGCAAAATGGGTCTGGATCTGAATAATCGAACCGAAATTCATGGAATCGAGAATTGTTCTGAGACCTGATCCGAGATCTGAATCATATATTCTGATAATTATCTGAAAACCAAATTAAAATGATCCAAAAATTACCCGAACCGAAAATTTAACCGAAAACGATCCGAAATACTAATCAGATTATAAATTAAAATCGAACAAAACTGAATCATATATTATCCGAACCGAATATGATCCCAAAAAAGAAAAAAAATCATACTTTAAGTATTTGATATTTATGATAATATAATTATTTAATCATAATATTTTGTAAAAGTACATTATATTATATTAAAAGTATTGTATTTAATAAAAATATATTTTTTTAAGTCTCACAAATTAAAAAAAATGAATAAGTTATGATCTGAAAATATCCGCACCGAATTTGTTCAATTTTTATCCGAATTTCATCCGCTTTTAATCCAAATTAGACTTGGACTGAATCACATCTAATCCGATCCAATTGGTCTCGAATTATATCATAATCCGAAAATGAAACCGATTCAAAATTGATCACATCCAAAACCGATCCAAAATTGATCCGATCCAATTATCCGATTTACCAGTTCTAATAGAAACTAATGAACCAAGTAACTACACGATAATAACATTCACAAGATGTGTCTCTAGCGACGTAAATTTAAAAAAAAAAACTACAATTCTATACTTGTTTTGTTTTCATGAGTAATGTGTAATTTGTAATGTCCTGTGGCTCATTTAGATACATAGACTATAGTAATAACAATAACATTCGCAATATTGATACAAATGCAAGGACCCTAACTTTAACAAAAGTGTGCCACGAGTTATTTGAACTAATGGCCCTAACTTTAACAAAATTGTGCCACAAGTTATTTAAACTAATGGCTATGGTACAAAATTAAATAAAGAATAAGATGTATTAAATATCTAATATACAACATGATAAACCCCAATATATACCCCAGAGCTGTCCCTTCACATTTCAATGTCGTCCAAATCTGGCATAGGAAATCGAAGGATTGCTGCGATTCCAGTTATCTGTGCCAATTCTGTTACACCAATATCCAGTTAGTCGACATTTAACAACGAAAAGTAGAACCATAATAAATGATAGGGGTTGTAATCGAAAAGAGCCGTGGGTTATGAGATTTATTGATGGAGGTTCAACTTAGAGCTTATATGACTAGATCATTACTTATATCAAGAGGAGAGATAAAGTATACGTACGCTCTCCTGAAGCATGCATTGCTGAAAATATATGTGCGGTGCCTCCTGAATGCTTTACAGAATCGACTAAATCGACATATTTTCTCCGTGTTCCTACATCAGAATTCCTGCAAGCAAAATGACTTGCTGTATGTTAGGAACTGCTAAACTTTGTACCTCTCTCAAGTAAAAATGTTGCGGTGATTTAGTGAGCTGTGTAGTGAAGATCGGATAAACACTTAAAACCAAGTTCAGAAATTGAAAGCAGTCTCAGGAGTTTTGTAGAGATAGGTATAGCCAAGATTACTAACCTAAAGAGCTCATCTGTGATGAGAAGTGTTTGCACAGCCATGCGTTCGTGGGCAACCTCAACATGCTTTGGTCCATAACATGCTCGATATGCATCCTACATAAATTGTTTTAAAAGATAAAAAATGTAAGTACAATTGAAAAGGATAAGTGAAACATTCTTATCCCATACATGTATATGATTGTTTTTGTGTATAATATGCAAGAAGTTTTCCTTCATTGCCAATGCTGGATACATACGCACACACATAAATATATAAAGATGGGAACCCCGTTAAACCAAGTGAAGTGATGAACATTGTTCACAATGTGTGATCTATGTTATGTAAGAAATGATGAATTATAATGCATTCAGTCTTACATTTGAAAGCATGTTGTAAAAGTCTTTAAGAGCTCGGACCTAAATAAACAAAGGAAAAAAACGATTTAGTGATTGATTAAAAAGAAAGTGCAGATGCCATGAAGAAAGAAAAAAGAGAGGAGAAAAAATAAAAGTTAAGTTGTGATGCTGGTAATTATAATTTAGCACTTTGCTTTCTCGATATACCTCCTGTGCTGCCTTGGTATCTTTTATCATATTCTTCACATTTGGAGCATCCAGTACCTCTCTTAAACTATGCCTGTGTATAAGTCAAGCAATACTTTCTTTACGCTTGAAAAAATTTCATTTTACCTATAAACGATAGACTACGTGCCAATAACATTTTACAAAAAAAAACTTGATAGGAAGACCAAGCACTAAGAAACATAAACCAAACTGTACAGGGCCCATATAATTACTAAAACACAATACTTGGATTAACTCGGATTGGTACAGGATTCTATATCCCGGCCACCCTACCTACCTAAACCAAATATCATATCGGTCCCCAACAAGCACATTTAAAAGACCGCTAAACATAACAACCTGCGATATATTTGAGGCGTCTCATTATTTCTCAACAAGTGCTTTAACCATCACAACGTGCTGGATAATGGATAGACAAATGAAGGCTACGGGTTAGGCTTATAGTGTTCAGCTCATTCATCAGTCATATCAGTTTATTTTGCGTAACTTGTATCTTGTAGACTATTTTTCATACAGATGCTATTAAACAAAACTAATATCTAACAAACGAAGAAATATACAATATAATGACTTGCACTAAGAGATATATACCATTTAGCTATGCGATATAAACTAAGAACTATCTACCTCCGCATGAACCATGCCTAATAAAGAAACTCCTGTTTTCTTTGCTTCCATCCTCACTTGACAAAGAAGAGGGAAAAACAGGGGGGGAGGTGGCTATGCGCTATTGGAATAAAGTTAAAAAGATTACACCTAGATGAAGCTATCAGGAATGCCTGGAAAGAAATATTTAGCTCCAGGTATACGTTTAGGAAATTAGTCCCAGTAGAAAAAATTTCCCCAATCTTACACAACGGTATAGTATGAAGATTCTAATGCCTGTGAAACAAGACTATGTTGCAACCAAAATTTTGTTTAACCTAATAATGGGCCCAATAGTTTAAACATTCAATATAACTTTCACGTTGTGCCAAAAGTCCAATAGTTTAAACATTCAATATAACTTTCACGTTGTGCCAAAAGTAATTAAAACAAGGTTATTATTTCATTTTATAAAAGAGTGAGCTAAACATACTTGTATCCTGAGGTCGTGTGCACAAGAATTATGCGAGACTTGTTTTCGATTATAGCTCTGAACTCCTTCCTTTCTGCTTCCAACATTAAGTGACGATGAAACTGATCCTGAAATAAATCAGGAAACAGCTCCAGATATATTAGAATATGTTTCGCAATATTCAGGACTTCGTTAATATGCAAAGAGTTTGCTTAAGAACTCATTTTCAAAGCTCCCACTGCACAAAAAACAGATTAAATGCATAGGACCTGGCCTCCCTTTACGCAAACACTGACTTCTAAACAGAACTAAATTAAGGGGAAAAAATAATCTCTGACTCACCCTCGTGAATCCTGGACTTGCAATCACAGCACACCGCACAACCTGGAAATTAATATGATTCATGAAAGCCTGCAATGCACCCAAACAAAAGGAAAACAAGGCTTAACACAACTCAAATAGAACCTGTAGGATATCAAGACATACTAATAGAACTCGGTTTAAGCTCTCACCTGTGCAACATTCTCGAAGAATTTGTTCAAAGCCTGTACTCCAGGTAGTTGAAAAATTAAATTAATATGATTAAATACACAACTATACTAACTATCACTGTTTACCATCATAATCTGCAGTAAATGAAATCTGCCTATATATTATTTTTGCTTAGGGAACATACTTTGTCATAACCAGCTATAGCAGGTCCGTGCTTCCGAGGTATTGAAGCTTCAATCCGTGTACGGGTAACTGTGACACTGTTGACAAATCACCTAATTACAAAAGTCTAATTTTGACAAATTCAACAAATAAGTTCTAAAACTACAGAGTACAGACAAATGCAGAACAACTGCATTAGTGTAGCTCATCATTATATACTACATATACTAGGTTGACATTCATTATGAAGCATTCATATACCAAAAACAGTTAAAAAGAAACTAGGCTACTATAGTTTCAGAATTTAAATAAATCACAATGTGTGCTTATTAATATAAAACTCTATTTTCATGGTAGACCCTCCTAATAAGGTCACTTCAATTATTATGAACCAGTATATAATTTATCTATAGACTTTTATTCAGTTTAACTACTCCTCCCAAAAGAAGTTAAATGTTAATATGTTGAGTTTAAACTTAAAGGTTTGAATTAGAATGCAAGTTCTTTGAAGTTAAGAGTATCTGCGAAAGGGAAAAAAACTTAAATAGTACAATCCCGGATATTTAGTGTCTGGAAAATATATAGCACGTGGACTCGTGGGAAATCATATAAAGGGAAACTTATGTTCTACGGAGCTTAGACTTTCCAAAAGTGGCAACAACGGAAACATATTTGCACAAAAGGGAAGCTGCTCACTGCTGTTATATCTATATTCAATATTTTCTCTCTGATAGTCCTAAAGATCTGGTACCTTTTGAACTAGTGACAAAACATTTTAGATTGCTGCATGTGTCTTATTACCCATCTGAACACAAACATAAAATTACCAAATGTTTGAGCAATATAGTGATGACCATCCAGGTTCATAAACTAAATTCTCCACCACTGCTAAAAGAATTCATAGTCTAAAGGGTGAAAATTTCTTTATACTATCAAACATCAGTATAATGCTCTCCTAGGAGCTAGATTTTCCCACCCCACACATCCTTAGCTCTCATGTGGTTAACCAAGTAGAAAATTTAGAGAACAAAAGAGCAGGAGAGAACAAAGTTCCAAACTCTTTTCACCAGCAGTACAATAAATTAGTAAAAATAGAATATTTGAACTTTTGGAATCTCACGAACAAACAGATTTGGAGAGGCAGGTTTACACTCAAATTTACCTTTTTCCAATGAGGAAAATTTCTGCCAGCCCTTCTTGCATCATAACCACGGCCAGATCAGCACTTGCAGAAGGATCTGAGAAACAGATAATGTTATGCATACAGGAGAGAAGACACAAAACGAGGAGGTACAAAGCATCTCATACTTTCAGTTTTTCCACTTTGCATATGTGGAAGCAAGAAATGGACAAACATGCACAATATTTTATAACCCTTATATAGATTTGAAACAGAAATACTTTATAAACCCATATAGAGATGCAAATTGTGAAGCAAAAAAAAGTAAGCCAATCCACTGAGCGAATCGAAACACAACTAAACTTATAATTCAAACAAGAAGTTACAACCCTATTGAAGTTTTTACTGGTATAACCTTATAACCAGAGTAATTCGTATCATCAATTTACAAAAATGTTCTACTAAACAAAAATTCTTTATCACACAACAGATGCTTGTACACTTGCCCGAATAGTATAAATGGAATAGTAAAGTTGTTATCCACTCAAGTTTGGGAATGTCCCAGAAGTAGGAAGTAGGAAATCCATTTTATTTCACTTTGAGAAGAAGGGTATAAGGGTCTGAAGGAAACAAGGTCCGCTAGTTTAAAATTATTTCGTACTAGGCCAAAACTCTCAAGAAAAGGAAATAAACAGAGAAATTAAAACCATACAAAGATACAACGTTACACTACAGTCATTGTGCATCAGAAGAGGCAATACTACATCTTCTTCAGCAATTGTCATTCAGTAATATGGCTCTAAATGCAATATATGCAGTATGGCATCTTTCGTAGCCTTCATTAACCACAAACTTTTGAATCAAACAATCTAGAGATCAGCAGGAGCTAATCTAATTATGATAATTAAACAAATAAATAAAGTCGAGAACAAGTAGAAAGCTATGAAAGGAACTGCATGGCAGATTCGGATTACATTGAGCATGATTTGTAACAAACATTCTATGCTACACATCCTTCGAAAATTCAAATCAAAGAAATTATAGTTAAAATTGCATACCAGAGGCTTGACGGAGTACATCTAACGCCATTGTATCCCAAACTGCCTGTTAAAGAGACAACCCTCAATTAAAAAAACAAATGACATACTCCAGAAAGTATAGGTAATACTTGCACTGAATCCTGATAGCACACAAAATTTTAACTTATACCATTGGGTCTTGATGAGAGAAACTCCTTTACACAAACTTACAAAATAACTACAGCAGGTAATTAAATGCAAATACAGCTTATGTTGAATTTTTGTTTATCCATATAACTAGATAGTCAAATCAGATACTACAGTATCAGGTACACATGCACTGAAACCCCCTCACAAATTAATTGGCACAAAAATAAAAAATTTATATACATACACCTCCACGTGAATTATCTAACGGCACTGGTGTCAAAATTATTCACTAAATTACTTGCACACGGTACTTCATATATAAGCATACTACTTTTTTCAATCTGTCTGTCACTTATCACAGCACCAACAAATGATTGTCTAGTACTCCCTCCGTCCCATTTTAATTACTTATGACTTTTCAACAGGCATATTGAGGTGTTAAAAAAATCGTATTTAGATATACTTATTTATAATAATTATATCAAATAAAAATTTAGAATCTAAATTTTAATTTGATATAAAATTTAAAATTTTATGTCAAGTATAACTACTACTTTTTACATCTTGACATGCGTGTCAGAAAGTCAAACATCAAATAAATGGGACAGAGGTAGAATACCACTGTGATTTGAAAACAACATTTTTTTCAAGAATAATGAATGAAGTAAACAGATAGGCAACTAAATTTGATTGATAGAGACCAATAGAAAAGCATACCTTTCTTAGCAAAAAAGGCCGGTGCAGCTCAAGTTCAAGCGTATGGAAAGCTCCAATCTGAAGTAGAACGCATAAAGTTCACTACATAAATTTAATGAAAACCATGTAGCAAATGTCATTTTAATGTTATATTGTAAATACCTTCACATGTTCGTTTTCCATAATGGTTTTTCCTCGTATACGCAAGACAGATCCTTCTTTGTCATAATCTACAGCCTACATACAAATTCATAACAAGGAACATATATAAATGAAATTCTTTTTACTGAAATGTGATAATTGGCTTAGAGATTCGTCAATAAATTCAAAAATATGCATGTATATATAGAATAATAATTCTTGCAGTGTATAGTTTCTAGAAGTAACCACCTTTAAAAAGTTCAAAACTGGATGGAAATAACAGTGAAGAAGAGATTTCTTAAATTGATGGTAGGCCTCAACCCCCCCAGGCCCCACCTCCACCCAAAAAGAGTGAAAACCCTTCCTTAGATGAAAAGGGAAAGTTACAATCCCTCATGCAACATGTATAGTTTTCTACCAATATTACTGGACCACAGTAGTCATAGAAGTGGTCAAGGCACCCATAACTATAGGAAATTCAGGATTATCCAGTATCGTTGGGTCAACAGGTTAGTGCCTTATACTGATCAAATTATCATCCAACAAAAGAATATTCAAATACTATGGCTTACTTAAAACATCCATGTATACCAATCAGCAAAGTGATTTGAGCCTCATCTCTTTTGTAAGGTTTCTCCGCATATTAAATATGTATAAACTCTATTTCTTATACTTGCATCACTTAATCTCTGAATTACATGAAACTACACTAACACTGCCACACACTTAACATACTGAACTTAATCTAAACCACCATTTGTGATGCATGGTCATACCTCAACTTTGATTTCCAATTTCAATTTTACACGCTCTGCATCTCTTCCGCCAGAAGCTGCTTCCCTTAAAACTTTCCTGCAAAACATCAAAAATTATATATCATGAAAACCAGTTCCTTGAATGATGTACATTAATCATGATATATTTCACATGCTTGATAATACTGCCAAGCCCTAAGGTTATTGTAGCTTATATGAGGTTTCGAGATTCAAATTTGGATTAACTTGGCGAAAAAAGAAACTGCTTGTAAAGGTGTTACAAGACTACTATATATGTCAAGAGGACAATATATAGATGTGCAGGAAATCAGAAGAAAAGTGAACTGGAATGTATATATACTTCACAATCCTCAAAATCATGTAATCACAATTCAATTCCTATGGTTGTGGGATTGAAAATCGAATTGAAAAGAAGATACATTTCAGACTTCAAATTGTACCAAACACAAAAAAATAGCTTAAAGCTTCTTTTATCTAGTAAATTAATTTTAGTTGATCCTCTATGAAATTGCCTAGATCACGGTACTACAGTAGAATGCTCTAGTGACATTTAAGCTACTGACTGAGCACTAGAGGGTTGGATTCTATTTCGCCAAGAAACAGTTCACAACAAGATATTCGTAAGTATTCATATTTAATATAATGCTCTTGTCAGTTATTCCTTGTTAAGTCTTCTACTGCAAAAACTTTTTGCCCAAACTCCTTTATCATAGCAAGTAATATCGCGCATCAAGAATTACTCTAGAATCATGAATAACAGAGGATTCAATACTCAACTAAACTTAATATAACATCATGTCATATCCATTCACTTTTTTAGCCTTCATAACGCAATAAATATATTAAATTCTTGCTAATCCATTTACTCGAAAAATACTTAAAAACATCAAAAATCAGCATAATTAATCTTGAAAAAAAGTGTGCAACTTCCTACTTAAAAATACTACACACACAACCAAGTTAATCCAAAGCAACCCCGATTAATAATTCTTCATCAAGAACATCAATCATGACATAAAGTTACAAACTTTACTCTAATTTCCACCAAATTTAGTAACCCAATTAATAAAAATCCAATGTTTACAAAAATTACGAAATTTTTTGAAAAACAGAAAAACACTAAACACACAACCAAGTTAATCCCAAGCAACCCCAAATAACAATTCTTGATCAAAAACATCAATCATGACATAAAGTTACAAACTTTACTCTAATTTCCACCAAATTCATCAACCCAATTATTAAAAATCCAATTTTTACTAGAATTTACGAAATTTTTCGAAAAAAAATAAAGAAAGTACCTAACAGTACCAGAACACACTTTGTCACCTTTACTAATCAAATTATAAGCTAACCATAAATCATCAGCTTCTTCAGGAACCATCTGAAAAAACAAATTAAAAATCAAGAATTTAATAAAATTAAATACCCAATAAAAATAATTACACAAAATTTACATAAAAATAAAAAAAATATGTAACAATTGCACCTCAACACTACCAGGGCCTTTAGGGTCTATGTTTTTATGAATAATCTTCATCTTTATTTAGCTGTGTGCTTTTGCTGTGTGTCTGTGTGTATAGATTATAAATTATAGAATGAGTTGAACATGCACAATAGAAAAGGGGGGTTTTATATCTGGGGTGAAAAAATCAAATCCCATCTGGGATTTGATTGGAAAAAAAAAGGAGGCAAATTCAAGAACTGTGGGCAACTTTTATATGGGTCGGGTTATAATTTCTAATCGGGTTTTTTTTATTTTGTTTGGGATTTTGTGCTGATGGGGTGTGTATAAGATTGGGTTGAGGTTCTGGTTAATGCATGGCCCATTGGGTTATCTAGGGTTGTCAATCTCGGGTTACATGTAGGGTTCATGTGATAGGCTTAGGTAGAATTTTAGATTCGACGTTAATTTCACCCGGAAAAATTTTGACAGGGAAAACCTTGACACTAATTCGACCCGTTTATTAAACGGGTCACCCGACCCGACTCGCTAATTTATTTATTCGACGAATTACTTTGTCGACTAATGATATAGTTATTCAAATTGTTTAAAAAATTTAGTTGAATATTATATTTATCAAATCATTACACTTGATAATTTTTTAAGTTTGTGTAGTATAATGAATAATTTACATTTTTAAGTTTAAAAATATTATTTTTGTGTTATAAAATTATTCATGATGTATTAATTAATTAAAATTCATAAATACATTTCGTTCAAAATATAAAAAGATAATCAAAAAATGATTCAACCTTTATAAATTTGTGTTTAAATGATTAATTATATTACTCTATAATATTATATATTAATAAATATTTTTACCCACATTTATTATTCGGGTGGTCCGACCCGTTTTTGACCTGGCCCATAAACCGTAAAATATGTTTGTCGGATCGTTTCCAATCTTGACAGGCCTACGCTATGCCATTGGATGGCTATAGAATTTTAAATTTTCTATTGAAATAAAATTTAGTTATAAACTTATTAGGATTTTTAATAAGTTTGTAAATTTTTATTGCATTTTCAAATGTAAAAAACACCTTCGACGTTATACTAAAAAGAGTACATCAATGTGGAAAGCTTCCAAGGAGAAGGTTTGGAACCAGAAAAACACCACAATCAATTGTATAGTTACTTTGGCAAAAGAGTACCTTACAGTTACACAATGAAGATACGCTCAGGACCTCCAGTGCTCAATCCCAACCACTAATGGAAGGCGATGGACCTTATACATGGGTAAAATCATAAACTTGTATTGATCTCTCACAATTTGTTGTGTTATGATTTTATAATTACATGAGTATCTATAAGAGAAGAAATTAAGCCTAAATCCAAATTATAGTACAAATCTGAAAAGTAGACTAATCCATAAACTAATCAAAATCTGAATAGTCTATTTTCATGGGTTTAATTAATAGATTCCACAAACCCAACAATCTCCCAGTTGGAGTCTGGCCAATCTTCACTTCACTCTTGTAAGTCTAGTAAAATCAATTCCTCTATCAATAACTCTAATTATTGCAACGCCTTCTCATCAATCAATTCTGAAGGCCAGTTGAAACTACGCAAAGCTTTAACTTTTCACTCGTGACCACCTTAGTCAACATATCTGCAGGATTCTATGAACCAAGGATTTTCTTCAAGGACAAAGTACCATTGCTTATCAACTCTCTTGTAAAGTGATATCTCAACTGAATATGCTTCGTCTTAGCATGACATACGGGATTATTTGCAAGATGAATAGCACTCTGACTGTCGCTATATAAAGCACTGTCCACCAGTTTCTTTCTTCAACCAAATCATCTCTTTGTTACCTCTACAGATAGCCATATATTCTACTTTTGTGGTTGAAAATATCCAACTAATTGCGGTGTCACCTAAAGTGAAAAATATAACCTGTTGCACTTTTTCTTGTATCCAAATATCCACTCAAATCTGCATCAAAAATTTCTTCCAAGATAACATCTTTCTTACTGAAACATAGTGCAACATTGGATGTGCCTTTTAAATAGCGTAACAACCACTTGACTGTTTTCCAATGCCTTCTTCCTGGATTAGACATAAATCTGCTAACAACTCCCACTACATGAGTAATATCTGGCATTGTACACACCATAGCATACATTAAACTGCCAATTACAGATGCATAAGGAACTTTAGCCATATCTTTCTTACCTTCATCCGTTTCAGATGATTGCTTCTTTGTGAGATTAAAGTGACTCGCCAACGGTGTACTTCTGGTCTTCGCATCTTGAACACTGAATTTCTACAATAATTTCTCAACATACTTTTCTTGAGATAATTTTAAAGTACATTCCCTGTCTCTTATAATACTCATACCAAGTATATGTTTTGTTGCACCCATATCCTTCATCTCAAACTCCTCAGACATCTGTCTCTTTAACCTTTTGATTTCCCTCATGTTTGATCCTGCTATTAACATGTCATCAATATACAACAACAATATGATATAGGATGAATCAAACTATTTAAAGTAACAAAAATGATTCATAGCACTCTTCGTGTACCTATTCTTCATCATAAAGTTGTCAAACTTTAAGTACCATTGTCTTGGTGCTTGCTTTAAACCATACAAGCTTTTTTATAAGCTTGCAAACCAGGTTTTCTTTCCCAGCTACCTGAAATCCCTCTGGCTGAACCATGTAGATGTCTTCCTCAAGATCACCGTGTAAGGACGCGGTCTTAACATCTAGATTCTCTAGATGTAACTCCTATGCAACCACAATACTTAGCACAATTCTAACAGTATTCATCTTAACAACGGTAACTCTATTAAAGATCAAGTCTCATTCTTCTCAAGAGAACTCATGTCCTCATCCATGGTTTATTTCCACTAAGCTGAAGCATCCACTTGTACTGCCTCTGAATAACACTGAGGCTCCCCGTCGTTGGTCAATAACATATAATATAGTGAAGGAGAATATCTTTGTGGTGGCCTCACAATTCTGCTAGATTATCTTACCTCAGTCTGTGGAGTAATCGGAGCCCTGTCATCAAAATTCTCCGAACTCCCATTATTTCCTGCAAGATATGATTATGTAATATCTTTAAGCACTGCTTCCTCTTTCTTAGATTGTTCCTTTGTAAACTCACAATCGACTACAAGTTTATCACGATACACTGCATTTTCTTTAAAAGTAACACCACTACTTCTAACGACCTTCTTAGTCAGTTCATCCTAGAAACAGTAACTTATATCATCTGAGCCATAACCAATGAAGATACACTTTTTTGCTTTCGGATCAAACTTGTCCCTGTCGGAATCTTTAACATGCACATAGGAAACACAATTAAAAACTCGCAAGTGTGAAAGATTTACCTTTTTTTCCTGTCACTCTTCTTCAGGAATCTTGAACCCCAAAGGACTTAAATGTCCTCTATTTATGAGATACGTTATTGTGCTAACTGCGTCTGCCCAAAACATCTTTGGCAACCCTGCATGTAATCTCTTACTCTTGGCCCTCTCATTCATGCGCTCTGCAACATCATTCTACTGTGGTGTCTCTGGAATAGTTCTAATCATTCTAATCCCAAATTCCCCGTAGTAAATTTTAAACTCATCGCTACTGTATTCACCTCCATTATCTGATATCAAACTATTCACCTTTAAACCGGTCTGATTTTCAACTTTAGACTTCCACTTCTTGAAAGTAGCAAACACATCTGATTTATTCTTCAAAAAATAAACCCATGTCTTTCTAGTGGAATCATCCATGAAAGTGACATAATAGTGAGATCTTCCTAATGACGCAACTGTTGTTGGGCCATATGCATCTATATGAACTAACTCTAACTTCTTAGCCTTAGGGGTCCTCCCTAATTTTACAGAAGTAACACGTTTCTGCTTTCGAAGAACATATGGCTCACAGAATCCAACTTTCACATTCTTCAACGCTGGAATCTTCCCCTTCGAAGTTAACAGCTTCATACCCTTTTCACTCATATGACCAAGCCTTTGGTGCCACAAAGTTGAAGACTCAATCTCATCAGCAACTGCATTTGCTTCATAGTTAGATTGTTCAACAACGTACAAAGTCCCATTTTTCTCTCTAGGAGCAATAACTAAATTCTCCTTTATAACCTTCCACTATCTGTCTCCGAAAGTAACTCGATACCCTTCCTTATCTAACTGACCCACAGATAACAACATCTTCTTCAGGTCCAGGAATGTACCTTACATCTTTCAACGTCTAGCTAGTTCCCAAAGAGATTCTGAGATTAATATCTCCCATGCCCGCAATATCCAAAGTCTCATCATCAGAAAGACGAACTTTACCAAACTTTCCAACTCTGAAGTTTAATATTAAATCCTTGCAAGGGGTAACATGTAATGATGCACCAAAATCCATAACCCATGATTCAACCGAACATTCAACACAACAAATCGAAACATCGTTATCCACCACTTCATCAACTACGTTAGCTGAATTATCCTCTTTATTTTTTCCTTTAGGAGTCGCGGGAGTCGTGCATTGATTCCTGAAGTGACCCTTCTTCTGACAATTCCAAAAAACAATATCCTTGCGATCTTTGGATTGTCCTCTCTTTTGTGACTTCGATCTGCTACGCCCCTTATTCTGCCCTTGTTCGAACTTTCCTCTTCTACTCTCAGCACTAAATAAGGAACCTGACGACTCTCATGAGTTTCTCCTACAAATATCTTCTCCAAGAATTGAATCTCGAACTCCATCAAAAGTCATCTTACCGCTCCCAGATGAATTACTTGTAGCAGTGACAAATCCCGACCAACTATTTGGTAATGGGGATGCCAACAACAAGGCATGTACTTCATCATCGAATTTAATATCCTGTTAGATATTTTTGATAATGTCATGGCTAATATGTTTTATGTTTAGATTTCAGATCTTATTTGAACAGGACAAATCAGTACTTAACTGATCAGTACTTATACTGGACGTCAGGACTTAAGGGATATCAGTACTTATGTTATCAGGAGATAAGCATCAGGAGATAGATATCAGAACTTAAGTGCTGAAGGACGATCAGATAAGGACAGCAGCTGATTAAAGTTAAGAAGATCAAGATAAACATAAGAAGAGATATGCATGAAGAAGGAATTCCATAAAGAATGGAATACTTGGAATAAAAGATATCTGATTGATATATATTAGGAAGCAGAATTATATTCCATATCAATTAGCGATTATCTTGTAACTGTGTAATATATAAACACAGACATAGGGTTTACACTATAAGTGTTATCATTATCGAGAATATTATTTACTGTAACCCTAGCAGCTCTCGTGATATTTTGTTCATCACTGAGAGATAACAGTTCTAGATTGTAACAGAGTTTATTGTTTCAATAAAGTTTGTTTTTTGTTACATAAGTTTTTGAAGTTTGATTTGATTGTAATAAACACTGTATTCACCCCCTCTACAGTGAAAGTGTGACCTAACAAGTGGTATCAGAGCCTGCTGTTAACACACATACAGTTAAAGATCCAAACACAATCATGTCTGACACAGAAACTCCAACTAAGCCTACCAAAACTGAGGAATCATCAAAGACATTAATTCAGAGTCGATATGAGACCATCAGAGTTCCCATACTGAGACCATCTGAATATCCCATATGGAAGGTAAGGATGACCATGTTTCTGGAAGCAACAGATCCAGAATACCTTGATAGAATCAAGGAAGGGCCTCACAAACCTACCAAGCTCGCTGTTGTAGTTGCAGGTGAAGCAGCAAAGACTGTACCAAAGGAAAAGAGTGATTACACTGCTGAAGATATAGCATCTATTGCTAAGGATGCCAAGGTACGACACTTACTGCATAGTGCCATTGATAATGTAATGTCAAACAGGGTAATCAACTGCAAGACTGCCAAGGAGATATGGGATGCACTGGAGATAAGGTGTCAAGGAACTGAAACAGTTAAGAAGAACAGGAAGACAATACTCACTCAAGAGTATGAACATTTTGACTCAAAATCTAATGAGTCATTGAATGATTTATATGATAGATTTGTCAAACTTTTGAATGATTTGTCATTGGTTGATAAAGAGTATGATCTTGAAGATACCAACCTAAAATTCCTGTTAGCTCTTCCTGAATGCTGGGATTTGAAGGCAACAACAATAAGAGACAACTACAATCTTGATGAAACAACTCTTGATGAAATCTATGGAATGCTCAAGACTCATGAACTTGAGATGGAACAAAGAAGCAAGAGGAAAGGAGGAAAGTCAAGGACAGTTGCTCTCAAGGCTGAAGAGGAATCCCCCAAAGCACCTTCCTCAAAGAAAGACAAGGGTAAAGCTCTTTTCATAAAGTCTGATACTGAGTCATCAAGTTCTGAGAGTGATGATGACTCAGATTCTGAAAGCTTGCCTGAAACTGATGCTGATGAGGAGATGATGAAGCTGTGTACTCTTATGGTGAAAGGAATCACAAAGATTGCATACAGGAAGTTCAGGAAGGGAAAGAAGTTTTCCAGGAAAGGCATAAGTTCTGATAAGAAGAATTTCAGAAGATCTGAAGGAAGAGGAGGAAAGTCTGACAGAGGAGATTACACCAATGTTAAATGTTATAATTGTGGTGAGAAAGGCCACATATCTCCTGATTACAAGAAGACCAAGAGTGACAAAGGCAAAGCTCTTGTCACAAAGCAGAAAAGCTGGACAGACACCTCAGACTCTGAAAGTGAGGAGAACTATGCATTGATGGCAAATGCTGATAAATCAAGTTCTGAGAGCAGTTCTGAAGCTGCTGAAACAAAGGTACCTCAGACTACTTATGCTTTTTATACTGATGATATTAATGAGTTGAGAAGATATCTTAAAACCATGTTTGTTAGTTATAGAGATCAAACTTTAACATGTGAAAGATTAACTTCTGAAAATCTTGCTTTTAGGAAAAGAAATGATTTCTTAGAAAAAGAGTTAGTCATGTTCCATCAAACTCAGAAGGATAGAGATGATGCTTTTTATGTTAGGGATGAAGTGCTAAAAATGAATGAATCTCTAAAAACTGAGTTAGAAAAGGAGAGAGAGATTATTAGGACTTGGACTAACTCTGGCAAAACAACTCAAAATTTGCTAAGCAGTGGAAACTGGAAAGAGGGCTTAGGTTATGGAGAAAATAAAAATGAAAAAGGAACTGTAGAAATTAAGCCTGTTGATAAGCAAAAGCCGAAGTTAAAACCTGTTAAGTTTGTAACTGAAAAATCTGAAAATGAGAAATCAGAAGTTAAAAAGGAATTAGCTTCTGACAAACTGCAACAGGAAAAGACAGCTGAAGTTAACATAGGCTTAATGACAAAGAAGCAGCTTAAGCATAAGCTGAAAGATGTTAAGAATGCAAACAAGGTAAAATCACCTAGGAAAAACAGGAATGGAAAGGAAGGTGTGAATAAAAGCAATAACTATAAATCTGTTCCTGATGCTCCTAGGAAAGCATGTCATAACTGTGGAAGTTCTAACCATCTGGCTTCTTTTTGCAGGAAGAATAAGAATATTAACTCCTTATCTTCAAAATCAAGAGTTAAGAGTCAGTCTGTTAGATACAAACCACAAAATCCTTGTTTTCATTGTGGTAGTTTATGGCATTCCATTTATACTTGTAAGGAATATCATAGTTTGTACTATGATTATTATCAAATAAAACCTTCTTTAAAGAAAGTTTCTGTTGTTCCTTCTAGTGTAAGTTCTGATTCAAAGTCTGGTAGTATAAGTTCTGATAAGAAAACTGTTAACATAAAATCTGATGCTAAATCCGCTGCAAATGTTAACAAACCTAAAAAGGCCAAAGGATCCAAGCAAGTCTGGGTCCTTAAAACTAATAATTAGTGGTCTTTTTGATTGCAGGGCAACAGGAAAAATATTTTAGTTCTGGACAGTGGATGTTCAGGACATATGACTGGAAATAAGGCCCTGCTATCAGACTTTATGGAGAAAGCTGGCCCAAGTGTTTCTTATGGAGATGACAACATTGGAAAAACTTTGGGATATGGCAATATCAATCTTGGGAATGTCATCATTAAAGATGTAGCTATGGTCTCAGGACTTAAACACAACTTACTGATTATAAGTCAAATCTGTGACAGAGGTTATCATGTTGATTTCTTTGCAGAACATTGTGAAATAGTTAGTAAATCTAAAGGAAAAGTTGTTCTAAAGGGATTCAGGAGTGGTAACATTTATGAAGCTAAGCTTTCAACAAGTTCTGATGGTTCTGCAATCTGTTTAATGAGTAGAGCCTCAATTGAAGAAAGCTGGAATTGGCACAAGAAACTCTCTCATTTAAACTTCAACAAGATAAATGAACTGATCAAGAAAGATCTTGTGAGAGGACTGCCAAAATCAGTGTTTGCTCCTGATGGTCTTTGTGACTCATGTCAGAAGGCCAAACAAAGAAAATCTTCATTCAAGAGCAAGACTGAATCATCAATTCTTGAGCCTTATTATCTACTTCATGTTGATCTATTTGGTCCAGTGAATGTCATGTCTATTGCAAAGAAGAAATATGCGTTGGTCATAGTAGATGAGTTCACCAGATACACATGGGTGTATTTCTTGCACACAAAAAATGAAACTGCATCTATCCTGATTGATCATGTCAAACATCTGGATAAATTGATCAAAGATTCTGTGAAAATTTTGAGGAGTGATAATGGCACTGAATTCAAGAATCTGATAATGGAAGAGTTCTGCAAAAATCATGGAATAAAGCAGGAATTTTCTGCTCCTGGAACTCCACAGCAAAATGGAGTTGTTGAAAGGAAGAATATAACTCTCATTGAAGCTGCACGAACAATGCTTGAAGAAGCAAAGCTTCCAACCTATTTCTGGGCTGAAGCTGTGCAGACTGCTTGTTTTACTCAAAATGCAACACTCATTAACAAGCATGGAAAAACACCATATGAGATGGTGAAGAACAAGAAGCCAAATCTGAAATACTTTCATGTATTTGGATGTAAGTGTTTTATTCTCAAGACTCATCCTGAATAGCTATCCAAGTTTGATCTAAAAGCTGATGAGGGAATCTTTGTTGGATATCCACTTTCCACAAAAGCCTTCAGAGTCTATAATTTGAGAACAAAAGTGGTCATGGAATCTATCAATGTCTCTTTTGATGACAAGAAGATCACTGGACTTGAAGATTGCATTGATCATGATCAGCTGAGATTTGAAAATGAAGATTCATATTCTGATACCTTAAGTCCTGACAGTCTAAGTCCTGATATTGTAAACTCTGATGGATTAAACTCTGATGTTATTGAAACTGTGGTGACTACGTCAAAGGAAGATGCACCAATGCAGGGGGAGCATACTCAAGATATTATCACATCTCAAGAAGCATCAGAACATACATCTGGCTCTTCAAGTTCTGATTCGTCAAGTTCTGATAAGCCAAGTACTGACAGTGCTGAAAATCTAAATACTGAAGGATCCAACTCAGAGAGCATAGTTTCAGGGGGAGCATCAGAAAATGAAAACGAAGACAGCATGAATCATGGGGGAGCATCCAGTTCTAGAGAAAACCTTCCATCTTCAAGGAAGTGGACAAAATCATACACACCTGATTTGATAATTGGAAATCCTGATGCAGGTGTCAGAACTAGAACAGGTACTTCGAATGAATGTCTTTACAATTCTTTTCTCTCTCAGTCTGAGCCAAAGAAAGTGGAAGAAGCTCTTCAAGATGCTGATTGGGTGCAAGCAATGCAGGAAGAGTTGAATGAATTTGAAAGAAACAAAGTCTGGACCTTAGTGCCAAGACCTAAGAATAGATCTGTTGTTGGTACAAAATGGGTATTCAGAAACAAAACTGACAGTGATGGCATAATTGTAAGGAACAAGGCAAGGCTGGTTGCAAAAGGATATTCTCAACAGGAGGGAATTGACTATGATGAAACATTTGCGCCAGTTGCTAGGTTAGAAGCCATAAGGATATTCATGGCTTATGCTGCTCACAAAAAGTTTACTGTCTTTCAAATGGATGTGAAAAGTGCTTTTCTCAATGGAGAATTGGAGGAGGAAGTATATGTTGAACAACCTCCAGGCTTTATAGATTCCAAACATCCAGATTATGTCTACAGGCTTGATAAAGCACTTTATGGACTTAAGCAAGCTCCTAGAGCATGGTATGAGACTTTAGCTCAGTTTCTTCTGGAAAGTGGATTCAACAGAGGAACTATTGACAAAACACTGTTCTATTTCAACCATGGCAAGGACTTACTTTTGGTCCAGATTTATGTTGATGATATCATCTTTGGGTCTCCAAATGACAAACTTTGCAAAAAGTTTGCCAAACTAATGCAGTCAAGATATCAGATGAGTATGATGGGAGAACTTAGTTATTTTCTGGGCTTTCAAGTCAAGCAGAGTGAAGAAGGCACTTTTATTTGTCAATCTAAGTACACCAGAAACTTGCTGAAGAAATTTGGAATGCAAGACTGTTCAAGTGCATCCACTCCCATGGCCACTGCAACAAAACTGGATAAGGATACTGGTAATTCAGTAGATATTACTGATTATAGAGGTATGATTGGCTCACTTCTCTATCTAACTGCTAGTAGACCAGATATCATGTTTGTTACCTGTCTTTGTGCAAGATTTCAAGCAGATCCAAGAGAACCTCACTTAACAGCTGTAAAAAGAATCTTTAAGTATCTTAAAGGAACAGTTGATCTAGGATTATGGAATCCTAGAGAATCAAACTTTAAATTAATAGGTTACTCAGATGCAGATTTTGCAGGTTGCAAAATTGACAGGAAAAGCACAAGTGGAAGCTGCCAATTTCTTGGAGGCAGATTGGTTTCTTGGTATAGCAAGAAACAAAAGTCAATTTCCACATCAACTGCAGAAGCAGAGTATATTGCTGCAGGAAGCTGCTGTGCACAGATTCTTTGGATGAAGAATCAGTTACTGGATTATGGGTTAACATATTTCAAAATCCCTATTTACTGTGATAATCAAAGTGCTATTGCTATGACAGGTAATCCAGTTCAACACTCTATGACAAAGCACATCAGCATCAGGTACCATTTCATCAGGGAACATGTGGATGAAGGTACAGTGGAATTGCATTTTGTTCCCACAGATCAACAAGTAGCAGATATCTTCACAAAACCACTGTGTGAAGCTACCTTTACAAGATTGGTAAATGAACTTGGAATGATTTCAGGTTCTTTCTCTAAATCTGCTTAAACTTGTTCTATGTTATCAGACTTTATGATCAGTATTTACAGAATTAATCTCTTTGTGTATTCTGTGCTTAATTGATAAATGTTTTTAAGTACTAACTGTTGTCTGATATATATCTCTTAACTCTAATAAGTGATATATCTGTTTAAGTAATCATTCAATCCTATGAGGATAATTGTGCTAGATACTGACCTACTAGTCTTCAATAAACAAATGATCCCTTGAAAGAAGTAATTATTTTTGTGGAAATCTTATGACACAAGCAAATTCTGATACTTGAGCTTAGTTTAGTTTACTTTATTCATCTTATTACTAAGTCCCAAATTAGAATAATGCTACTCATCTGTTTAAGTTCTGATTCTAGTAAAACTGCTGAATGTACTAAGTGCTGATAAACCTCACTTATCAAAAGAAGAAGAAAAAGAATCAAAGAATAATATCAGGTACTCCTTTGAGATCTAGAGTAAAAATGTGAATGGGACGACCCAAGTGCATAGCTGGTATTAAGTAAATATGCATTAGAAAAGCAAAATATTTTCTTGGTGACTTTTCACACTCTATGATTACTGGAGAAATACTCTGATAATAGCATAAATTCTGATAAGCAGTCGTAACTCACTTACACTGAGCAGCCACTGTAAAATAGAATTTCAAAAGATGCATAAAATTAGCACAAAAACAGTTGAGGTGGACTCATGCATGAACTCATTTATCAGTAGGTTTCAGGATAATGACAGCTCTTTAGCAAAATTTTAATTATGACTTATTTCTAAGATGTACTGAAGTAAATCAGACTTTACTCTTTATTAGTTATTTAGCTTAATGCACACACAAATCACTCCATATGAATGATGAAATTTTTGTGGTGGTCTATGTTCTTTTAGACAAACAGTCACTGTGTCACCTTGCACAAATTCTGAGGACACGTTCTAGTTATATGTTCTGATGATTAAGTTCTGAAGACTATAACTCAGAACTTGTATGAAAACTTACTAAGATAGATATTCCTTGTTCGAGTTAAGACATTATGTTCTGATGACTGTTAAGTTCTGGTATAGGTCTAAGTTCTGATTTTTCAGTCTAACCCTTTACTTGACTTATCTGTGAGTAAAATTTGGTAACAGTCTCAGATTAATTTAGAATATGTTGAAGTGGAAGATTAATAGTCTATGGTTAGGACTAATGGCACTCGTCCTTGAACAGTTCACTCTTGTTACATGTGCACATTCCTTTTCAAATGACTGTTATTCTTTTTCAAGTCTAGGGAGACGAGGTAGACTTAACTCTATCTGTCAGCATTAAATATCTTCGCGTCTCCTGGCATTCTCTTGCCTATATAAACAGCCACTTCACATTAGCCTTTCCATCCATTTTTCTCACAATCTTAACTTCATATTCTTTTTCAAAAACATCATGGTCCGATTCAACATGTTTTTGAATTACCAAAATTTTCATATGGAGCTAAGCTGCGCCGACTGGCAGCAGGAGTGGCATGTAACTGCCATTCCTGAAGAAATATGGGGCTCTGTCCCACAGGCGGTGCTGAACCGACTTCTGTTCTTCGAGATGGACTACCAGCTTCATCTTGATCGATTGGAGGAGGAAAGGCGGGAAGCTATCCGTCAGCAAGAGCGAATCATTCGACTCGCTATCTTGTTTGTCGAAGATAGGAAGAGGAAGATGACTTAATCTCGTCTTCTTCCTGTTCTTCTTCATCCTCAGCTTTGTCAGGCTTCTTAGCTAGGACTAAGGCTGTTGATGTTAGATTTAGAAGCTTAGGACAAGATTGTAAAAGTTCTGATGTAATTTCAATTTCATCAATGTATTAGGTGGCACTTCCCTCACTTACTTTTGCCATGCTGGAAGAAATAGCATGCATATTTTGACTCTCAACCTCTCCTTTTTCCTGGGAGTAACCCAGCCTCTCACTCAAATTATCACTCCCTTCCCTCAATCCTAGAAGTGATTGTACAGTAACCATGTCTTCTACACTTGGAATTGATTCAGTTATATGTGTAGAGACCATCAACGGATAGGGAGTATCTGTTGAAGTGGGAACTGATGATATCAACGGATAACTGCTGTTAAGCTTATCCGTCAAAGAACAACCACTTGTCAACGGATGAGAGATATCCGTTGAAGAAGGAAAAGATGTAGATTTTAAAAGTGTCATAATTGTTGAATCTGTGTGAATTGATTTTAAGTGAGGTGACACAGATTCTTCAACTAAGTGTGAAAGAATTGGCTGATGATCCAACAAATCATCTAACAGATGATGATCACCAGGATTTGAGTGGGGCTCCTCCCTGAGTTTTAAAGAGGGAGAATCAGGAATTGATGTGAATATCATATCCACATCCAGAGATGGTGATGGAGAATTTGATGATTGTTGTGTATCTATTTTGAGAGAATGGGGTTGTGACTCCACATTTGCTGGAGCCACATCAAGCTGAATCTGAGAAGGCAAAGATACAGGTGGATGTATCTGTGTAGTGTGTGCCCCCTGTGTGGAAAATTGGGTTTTAGCCTTCTTTCTTCTTGAAAAAGCTTTGACAGGTGAATGTGTGGCTTCAGTGTCCCTCCCTCTTTTGTTCTGTGTCCCTGGTTGGGGACTATTTTCAATAGCTGCATCCTTTTGGGAGGATGTAACTAGGGATGTGTTTGACTCCTTTTGAACCACCACGGTCTTTTGAGAAACTGTGGCTTGGCTGGCTAGGCTACCACTCACCTCTCCCACCTTATCATGGGGGGTTTCTTGATGATCACCCCTCCCCTCACCACTCACACCCTGTTCACTCCCTTCAGGGTTTTTGGTAGTTGTTACAACTGTTGTCTTTTGAGAGATAACAGAGGTGGTTTTCTTTGACTTGTGTTTTAGAATTTTAGTTTTGGTGGCTTTGGTAGGAATCTGTTGGGACAAAGACACAGATTCCATTGCCACACTAGAAGGCAAAGAAACAATGGGGGTGGAAGATGTGGGAGTTGCAGAAGTATTTACCTCACTTACCTGAGGTGCATGCATTATTGGTAAATATACCAATGGCACCTGGATGTTGAGGTTAATTCTCAAAAGGCCTGCAAGGACCCTTTTCTCTTGTGCGCAACATTTGAGTTTATTGCTCTCATTAGTTATGACCAAACCTTCAGCAACATGGTTAGCCAATAACATAAAGAATCTAGCATAGTAGATGTTATGAGGTCTATTAGCTTTGTTACCTAACCTGGAACCTAATTCTAGCATGACATAGTTGCTAAAATTAAAGTACCTATCAGAAACTAGCATATAGAGCATATTAACAAGAGATGAAGTTATGGCATCAAAATTGCTAATCTTCCCAGAGAAAACCTTGATAAAGGCATCGCCAAGAAAACTCCATTCTTTCCTAAGGCCCTTTCTTCTAATGCTCCCTAAACTAGCAGAATCAAAAGAATATCTTATGGAATCTAACATAGTAGATACATCATTATCAGTGTGTGGTGTCATGGCATTATTCTCAGGTAGCTTAAAATATGACTGTATATCATCACAGTTAATACAATAATCCTTACCTTTGAGAGAGAAAGCAATGGTCATATCTGTGGAGTTGAACTCTGCAGTTGTCCAAATCTCCTCAATTACCTCACAATAGATAGTTGGGGCTTCCAGCATTGCATAACTTAGTTTGCAGTTCTTGATGAAGTCCATCATCTTATGATAATCTGAATGGGCTTCATTCTTTTCCATCAGGGCTACAAAATTGTTCTTTTCATAAACAAAGCCAGACTGAGACATAATCTTGACTACTGGTGCCATTGTTGTGAGTAGAGGTTGCATAGAAAAGATTGAGAGTTTTGGGAGAGAAAGAGAGTAAAAATTGCAAGAAAGCGTAAAGTGAAAATAAGAATTCAATGGGCTTTTATACTTTCTCGAATTAAAACGTAAATAAAATGATTAGATGATACTTTTAAATAAATTACAACCGTTTGAAAATAAAGAAAACTGTAGAAATTCTGAAAACTGCCTTCAATACAAATACATACAACAGTGTATATATGTATCAACGGTTAAGTAAACAAATCAACGGCTGTGACTCACTTAAAGTAACTGATGTGACACTTCAACGGATGAGGTAAATAGTTATTCGTTGAAGGTTAACACTGTTTTATCCGTTGAAGGATAAAATTACCAGAAATGTATTTGTCTTTCAACGGATGATGAACATCCGTTGATAGAACAATATTGGCTTTCAACGGATAGGGAATATCCATTGATAGAATAATCTTTACTTAAAGCCAATTTTGTTCTTGCCACAAATTCATTTCAGGCTTCAAAGCAGATTAACGAGGACATGAATTTATGAATAATTAAGCATACCTAGCTCACTTACTAATCTTGTGAATGTTGATTCATCAAGTGGCTTGGTAAATATGTCTGCAATCTGCTTTTTACTTGGAACAAAATGAAATTCCACTGTACCTTTCATCACATGTTCCCTTATGAAGTGGTACTTGATGTCAATGTGCTTGATTCTTGAGTGCTGTACTGGATTTTCAGTAATGGCAATGGAACTTGTGTTGTCACAGAATATAGGAATTTTGTCAACAGTTAGTCCATAGTCAAATAGTTGATTTCTCATCCACAATATCTGTGCACAGCAACTACCATCAGCAATGTACTCAGCTTCAGCTGTTGATGTTGAAACATAATTTTGCTTCTTGCTCAACCATGACACAAGCTTATTCCCTAGATATTGATAGGTGCCAGTTGTGCTTTTCCTGTCTATTTTGCAACCTGCATAATCTGCATCTGAGTAGCCAATTAGATCAAAGCCAGACTCTCTAGGGTACCAAATTCCTAGATTTGGAGTCCCTTTGAGATATCTGAAAATCCTTTTAATAGCCACTAAGTGAGACTCTTTAGGGTCAGCTTGAAATCTAGCACAGAGACATGTAGAAAACATTATATCAGGTCTACTTGCAGTTAAATATAAAAGTGAACCAACCATGCCTCTATAACTTGAAATGTCTACAGACTTTTCAGCCTTGTTTAATTCAAGCTTGGTGGCAGTGGCCATGGGAGTTTTTGCAGATGAACAATCCATTAAGTCAAACTTCTTTAAAAGATCATAAATATATTTAGTTTGACTAATGAAAATTCCACCACTAACTTGTTTAACTTGTAAACCAAGAAAATAAGTTAGTTCTCCCATCATGCTCATTTCATATTTACTTTGCATTAACTTAGCAAACTTTTTACAAAGCTTATCATCTATAGATCCAAATATAATATCATCTACATAAATTTGAACAAGTATTGTAGAGCCATTAACATTTCTAAAGAAAAGAGTTTTGTCAACAGTACCTCTTGTGAAGTGATTATCTAGAAGAAATTTTGACAAAGTCTCATACCAGGCTCTAGGTGCTTGCTTTAATCCATAGAGTGCCTTCAACAGATAATACACATAGTCTGGAAAATTTGGATCTTCAAATCCTGGAGGTTGGCTGTCATAAACTTCTTCCTCCAATTCCCCATTCAGAAATGCACTCTTGACATCCATTTGATAGACCTTGAAATTGGCATGGGCTGCATAGGCTAGAAAGATTCTGATGGCTTCAAGTCTGGCAACTGGAGCAAATGTCTCATCAAAATCTATTCCCTCTTGTTGAGAATAGCCTTTAGCAACCAATCTGGCTTTATTCCTTATGATAATGCCATTTTCATCCATCTTGTTTCTGAATACCCATTTTGTGTCAATAGGACTCTTGTTCTTTGGCTTGGGTACCAGCTTCCATACATTGTTCCTTTCAAATTGGTTTAGCTCCTCTTGCATTGCTAAAATCCAATCTGGATTCAATATAGCTTCTTCCACTCTCTTAGGTTCCTCCTGTGATAGAAAGCTACTATACAGACATTCATCTTGAGTAGCCCTTCTAGTTTGCACTTTAGTTGAAGCATCACCAATGATTAGTTCAAAAGGGTGATTCTTGGTCCATTTCCTTTGAGGTGGTAGATTAGCTCTAGATGAGGTTGCCTCAGTATTGTCATGATGTGAGATAGAATGTTGATTGGTTGAAACTCCCCCTGAATTGTTGATCCTTTGAAAGGAATTGGGAGTTCTATCAGCTGATGAAGTGAAATGATTATCCGTTAACAGATCAACGGATGCTTCATTATGAACTTCAACGGATGATGCACTTTATCTTTCAACGGATGCTGCATTGCTTCTATCAACGGAAGTTGAATTATGACTTTCAACGGATGCAGCATTCTGTGCATTATCCAACGGCAGATTTTGAATTCTTTTCGAGGTGCCTTCTCCATCATTCTCATCTCCACTATCATCACAATATATCTCAATGTTGTCAAATTTGAGTCCTTCATGATGTCCCTCATCTGTTAGTCCATCAATCTTTTTATCATCAAACACAACATGCACAGATTCCATGACAATGTTGTTTCTTAGATTATAGACTCTATATGATTTTCCAGCAGAATAACCAACAAATATTCCTTCATCGGCCTTTGCATCAAACTTCCCTTTGTGATTAGGTTGATTCCTTAGAATGTAACATTTACAACCAAAGACATGCAGAAAGTTTAGAGTTGGTTTTCTTCTCTTGAACAATTGATAAGGAGTCATGCCTTTTGCCTGATTAATTAGAGAAATATTCTGAGTGTAACATGCACAGTTAACAGCCTCAGCCCAAAATATGTTGGGAGTTTTGACTCTTCAAGCATTGTTCTTGCAGCTTCAATTAGTGATCTGTTCTTCCTTTCCACCACACCATTTTTTTGTGGGGTCCTTGGAGCTGAGAACTCATGCATGATCCTATTTTCTTCACAGAACAACTTCATGGTTGTATTCTTGAACTCAGTTCCATTGTCACTCCTGATATTCCTTACTGTGAAATCTGGATGATTGTTGACTTGCTTGATATGGTTGATGATGATTTCACTAGCTTCATCCTTTGATCCAAGGAAATAAACCCATGAAAACCTTGAGAAATCATCTACAATCACTAGGAAATATCTTTTCCTTGAAATTGACAATACATTGACTGGTCCAAAGAGATCCATGTGTAGCAGTTGTAATGGTTCATCAATTACAGATTCAAGCTTCTTACTGAATGATGCTTTCTTTTGCTTTCCATCTGACAAGCATCACACAGTCCATCCCTTTTGAATTCCACTAGAGGAATTCCTCTAACTAAGTCCTTTTTGACTAGATCATTCAATGTCTTGAAATTCAAATGGGATAGCTTCTTGTGCCATAGCCAACTTTCATCTGGACTTGCTTTGCTGAGAAGAAAAGTAATTGATTCTGAATCTGTAGAGTTGAAGTCAGCTAAGTACACATTCCCTTTTCTAACTCCAGTTAGAACCACTTTGTTGTCCTTCTTACTTGTGACAACACAGGCTTCAGAATTGAAGGAAACAGTATTCCCTCTGTCACATACTTGACTGATGCTCAATAAATTGTGTTTGAGACCATCAACTAATGCAACTTCATCAGTGATGACATTTTCTTTTGAAATCAAGCCATATCCCATAGTGAACCCTTTGTTGTCATCTCCAAAGGTTATGCTAGGGCCAGCTCTCTCCTTGAACTCTGTGAGCAGGGTGAAATCTCCTGTCATGTGTCTTGAACAGCCACTGTCCAAGTACCATAGATTCCTTCTTTTTCCCTGGTTGCTTGATGAACTAGTTTCATTTTCATCAGAATTAGCCATCAGGGCTAGGTTGACATATTCCATATCATCATCTTCATTGGCTCCATCTGCTGCCCAATCCTCTTGAGTCAGAAAAGCTCTTTCCTTTTGTTTGAGCAAATCAAAATACTTCTTTTTGTAATCAACTTGCTCAAATTTCTTCTTATCAGAGGTTGGCTTCCTACACTCATTTGTAAAGTGTCCACTAATGCCACAGTTATAACATTTGAACTTGGATTTGTCCACCATGTTTTTGTTTGGCTTAGTAAATTTTGTATTTTTCCTGAATTTCATCTTTGCAAACCTCCTGGACAGAAAGGCCAGATGTTCATCAACATCATCAGAGTCATCTTGACTGGAATTGTCTTCATCCTCAGCTATTTGCTCCTTTCCCTTACTTAATTCCGATTTGCTTGTGCCAATTTTGAGACTTGGCATTGTCTTTTCCTCATTCCTGGCTTCAATCTTCTCATTGTCAGTTACAAGTGCAACTGATCCTCCTTTTCTCTTTCCCTTTTCCAACAGCTCCTCTTGCTACATCTCAAGTTCATATGTCTTCAAAATTCCATATAATCTTTCAAGTGTGAAGTCGTTATAATCTTGAGAATTTCTTAGAGAAACAGTCATAGGCTTCCATTCCTTTGGTAGAGACCTCAGAAATTTTAAATTGGAGTCCTTGGCTTGGTACACTCTGCCATACAGCTTCAATCCATTCAACAGTTTCTGAAATCTGTTGAAGGTATCATTCAATGATTCTCCTTCTTCAAAATAAAAATATTCATACTGTTGAATGAGAAGCTGCATTTTGTTTTCTCTAACTTGCTCAGTACCTTCACAGATAAGTTGTACAGTATCCCAAATTTCCTTAGCAGTTTGGCTGTTAATGACATTGTCAAACATATCTTGATCTAGGCCATTAAACAGAATGTTCATGGCTTTCTTGTCCTTGTGAACCTCTTCAATATCTTCAACAGTCCATTCTGCTTTTGGCTTGGGAATAGACTGTCCAATAGCAACTGTTGCAGTAGCAGCCATGGCCACCTTGTGAGGGATGTGAGGACCATTTTCAATGCAGTTGTTGTAGCTTTCATCTTGAGAGAGAAGATGTAAATGCATCTTCACTTTCCAGTGATGATAGTTATCTCTTTCCAGGATTGGAATCTTTACACCAATATCCTTCTTACTCATGATGTTAGCAGAATAGATCTTTAAACTCTTTGTATGTTAAGAGCTCGCTCTGATACCAATTGTTATTCCCAGTGAATCAATGAGATTTACAGAAGGGGGGTTGAATGTAAATCTCAAAACTTTTTCAAGTTTTGAGCAGTTTCTAGGCTATTGTGTTTTGATGAACAAGTGTGTGTAAATTGCTTCAGCTAATGCAGACAGATATATATTCAAACACAAATGTAAAGAACACAACAGACTTAAAAACTTTTCTGGTGGATTTGTTGTTCCACCAGAGATGTGTTATTTCAGAAAATCTGTGATTCAAAGAATTAAATCACAGCTGTGTCCTAGTACAAACTAGATGATTTTCTCTCTGGATTTTTCTAAACAGCTCTTGAAAATTCACATCTAATTACTAGCTGCTACTTGGTTTATATATCACCAAGTTTACAAGTGAAGACAAAACTGTAAAATACAAATAAAAGATTCTTCACATGTTTCTTCTTCATTTCTCTATCCAATGCAATCTAGGTTTAGCTATGAATCTTTGAATACTTCCTTGTTTGCACCAGAATGGAAATGCTGCATTTTCTTGATTCCTCCTAGAGGCTGCCACATTCCAGTTTGTCTCTGTCAGCTTATGAATTGTCACTATCAACTGCTATTGAACTAAGCATCCGTTGAAGCTTTCATCCGTTGATGCTTTCATCCATTGAAGCTTTATCCGTTGAAGCTTTATCCGTTGATGCATTTAGTAGTTGAAGCTTTATCCGTTGAAGCACTCATCCGTTGATGGATGTTATCCGTTGAAGCTTTAGAGACATCCGTTGAAGCTTTGTTTCTCATCCGTTGAAGGCCTTTAATATCAGTTGATACTACTTCACTTATACAAAATTACAAGGCATGAAATATTTACAATTAGCCCTCCTATTTGCATATCCACTAGTAGTCAACATGACTGATAATTTCCCACAACATCTAAGAATTACAACTTAAATACAGAGAATGAAATGTGCTACAATACTAAACTTATTTCTAAGTAAAGCTACTCCTTCAACGGATAGCCAAAATGGTCTTATCCGTTGAGGCTACAAACACTAGATTTCTACTTAAGTGTTTTGTTTAACTTATCATCAAACTGATACACATATTCCTAACATTATGCAAATGAATGCCCTAATAGAAAGAAGAATGACGGCAAGGTCCAAATGCTAGAACAAATTTATTCTTTAGGATATATTCCTATTGAAGACCCGTATGAAGATACTCAAGAAGTATATTCAATTGAAGAACTGGACCTTGGACCAATAGAGTCAGATTCTAATGAATCAACTTCCTCAGAATCCGACTGAAGAAGAAGAAGAAGTGATGACCAACATCACTAATCCAAACTCTATTTATATCTCAGGTAAATTAAAATTTACAGGATATAAACAGATTGAATTACAATGTTATGTTGATACAGGCTCCAGCCTTTGCATAGCAAGTAAGCATGTTATTCCACCAGAACACTGGATTAACGCAGAAAGACCTATACAAGATAAAATTGCTAATGGGAGCACCATTACAATCAGCAAGGTATGCAAAGACCTTAATATACTGATAGCAGGTGAAATATTTCATATTCCTATTGTTTACCAACAGGAAGCTGGAATAGATTTTTTAATTGGTAACAATTTTTGCCAATTATATGAACCATTCACTCAGTATACAAAAATGATTATACTAACCCTTTCAGGTCAAGAAGTATATATATCAGAAAAATAACAACAGCTCATAAAGTTGGAGTTCCAGGTTTTCTAGAATCAATGAAAAAGAATTCTAAAACCAAAAAACCTGATGCTATTAATATCACCACTAATAAAAAATTTCTTTTACAGAGGGGGAAGGATGTCATTAGAAGATTCAAAGAATTAAATGATTGTAAAAATTTAATTCTTCATATAGAAAAGAAGACTATAATCGAAGGATTATTAAACTCTGTCTGCTCAGAAAATCCAATGGATCCTACAAAGACCAAGAAATGGATGAAAGCAGCAATCAAGCTCAGAGATCCTAAAACCGTAATCAAGGTTCGACCTATGAAGTACAACCCACAAGATCGTAAAGAATTTGGAATACAAATTCAAGAGCTTCCGGATATGAAGATCATCATACCCAGTAAATCACCCCATATGTCTCCAGCATTTCTTGTAGAAAATGAAGCTGAGAAGAGAAGAGGGAAGAAAAGAATGGTAGTCAACTATAAAGCAATCAATGAGGCTATAATAGGAGACAGCCATAACCTACCAAATAAGGATGAACTTCTCACCCTTATCTGAGGTAAAAAAATGTTCAGTTCATTAGATTGTAAATCTGGTTTTTGGAAGGTATTGTTAGACGAAGAATCACAGTTACTGACAGCATTTACATGTCCCCAAGGACATTACCAATGGATTGTGGTGTCATTCGATCTTAAACAGGCTCCTTCCATTTTTCAAAGACACATGCAGGATGCATTCAGGTCATTTGAATTATTTTGTTGCGTTTATGTTGATGATATCCTAATCTTTACTGATAATGAACAGGATCATTTAAGGCATTTAGCAGCAGTTCTAAAGAGATGTCAACATCTTAGCATAATTTTATCCAAGAAGAAAGCACAACTTTTTAAAATAAAGATTAATTTCTTAGGATTAGAAATTGATCAAGGAACGCACTGTCCTCAAGCTCATATTCTGGAACATATTAATAAATTTTCGAACAAACTTCAAGACAAAAAACAGTTGCAAAGGTTTTTAGGTATATTAACTTATGCATCTGATTATATTTCAAAACTTGCAGCCATTCGTGCACCTTTGCAGGTTAAGCTCAAGAAAGATATTCCATGGGAATGGAAAGATTCAGACACTGATTACATTTATAAGGTAAAAAAGAATCTCAAGGGTTTTCCAAAACTCTATCATCCGGAGCCGGATGACAAGCTTATCATTGAGACGGACGCTTCAGGAGAATACTGGGGAGGAGTTCTCAAAGCAGTTAATTTTGATAAAGAATTAATATGTAGATATGCTTCAGGAAGCTTTAAAGACGCCGAGAAAAATTATCATTCAAATGAAAAAGAATATTTGGCAATCATTAGAGTCATTAACAAATTTTCTATTTATCTAACTCCGGTCAAATTTTTGGTTAGGACTGATAATAGAAACTTCACTTATTTTCTTCGTATTAAGTTACAGGGAGATAATAAGCAAGGAAGATTAGTAAGATGGCAATAATGGTTATCTCGCTACAGTTTTAATGTAGAGCACATCGAAGGAGTTAAAAACTGCTTAGCAGATTTTTTAACAAGAGAATTCCAGAAAGAACAGGTATGAAAAGCTAATACTGTTCATACAGGAATCCAAGGTCATTTTTTGGCTATAAATACAGAAGGAACTAAAGAACAAATCATAAAACATTTGCAAACACCTTCCTTCTTCACAAGTTTCTCTCAAAAGAAACAAATACCATTGCGGGTATAAAAACAATCTTCTTTCTTTGAAGATCCCATAAGCTAGTAGATATGGAGAAGTTGCTTCTGGAAGAAACAATTCTTTTAAAAGAATGGTTAATTATCCAGGAAAGACTACACTTGGTGAGAGCCAGGATAGAGTTCGAAAGGAAATTCAATACTCCTCAAGAACAAAAGGTTATTTGTTCACCTTCATCAACTCTTCGTGAAGAAAAAACTAGCCTGGAGCAAACGGCTACTGGTAAAGGCTCAACAAATCCGTTGAAACCTGTGAATTTGGTAAAAAATCAAACTGAGGAAATTACCTCACAATAAATGGTTATTTCATCACCATCTTCAGAAATGAACAAAGATGATTCTAGTCCAGTGCAAACGGTTGCTGGTAAAGACATGCCAAACCCGTTCAAGGTTGTGAATTTACCAAAAATTCAGACAGAGGTACAAACCTCCACAACGTTGATTAGTCCTAAGGATATAAACCTCAGGCCCAACGGGGGAATACAAATCCCTAAAAAGACTGAAAGTCTAGCTTCAGCAACCTCTCACGAGGAATTAGGTATTCGAAAGCCTAAAAATTACTATGTTATTTATAATGGTCCTAATCCAGGAATTTACACAACATGGGAAATGGCGGAACAAGTGGTGAAGCATGTTCCCGGAATCAAGCATAGAAAGTACAAGTCTCTTCTAGAAGCCCAGATGGCAGGAAAGATTTTTACTACTTCTCAGATGATCCCACCTCTTGAGCTCATCAAAATGTCAGACTGTATAAAGCCAACTTATCATTCTGTTCTAGCAAAAGCAAAGGACAGAAAGGCAGTCCTAGGTCACATTCCAGTTCGACAAACTCTTAAAGGAGAAGAAAACTTGGTATATGAACCTGAGTTTACCACCTTTGACTATATCTACAAGCTGGGAAGAAGAGCCACGGAGCAGACCTTCGTTGAAGAAAAGTTTTTCACCACTAATAAGAAAAACATTAGTTACTTCAACTGCAACCCTAATTCTCATCCAGAATTAGTGTACGAAGCTTTCAATTAAGGATTATTATCTGTAGTTTATCCATCTAGTAATCTTCTGGAAATTTCAAAATTCTCAGAAAATTTCAGAAAGGCCATAAAGACATACAGGACTAGGTATGCAAATGGAAATGAAATTTTCCTATAATTTCAAAGTAGCATCATCTCCTGGAATGAAAAAGACGAGGCTATATACCCGATTACCTTAATCCAGCTCGGAATTAGTAAGGAAAAAGATTATAGTCCAAGTCAGGCTAGTCCATGTTCAGTCGAGAAGCAAGATTTGCAAGAATTGGTTGTTTAGAATTTGATCATAATAGCAGAAAAGCTATTTGCGATCAACGAAGAGGCTCACATCAAAGTTAATTACTGCTCCAGTAATTGCATAATGACCTCCCACTTCCATCAAAAGATTAGTACTGAAGATCTTAACAAGATTCTTATCTTCAGAAGACCTTTTCTTTATGAAAAGATTGACGACATCCACTCAGACAGACTGTGCAATCAATTAAGGAAAATCGTGCCAAAGTCAGGGTACATGTTCAATTGTCTTATCTGCTCTCACAAGCCAGAAGATAATGATAAAGATAGCTCCAACAAAAATAAAATAGAGGAACCCTCCACTTCAGCAGAAGACAAAGGACTTTTGCCTAAAGCAGGAATACTGCTCAAAGCAAAACCAGGACATCATTTTTAATAGAGCATCTTATCTTTTTGAAAAGGTAAGGAATCTACTTTATGGAAAGCAGATAGCATCTACTTTATGGAAAGCAGATAGCATCTACTTTATGAATTATTAGAAGACGAAGGCATCTACTTTATGAAAAGCAGAAGGCATCTACTTTATGGAAAGCAGATAGCATCTACTTTATAAAAAGCAGATAGCATCTACTTTATGAATTATTAGAAGATGACTAGTCTTGTAATAGAATCTCTTCCTTACTCTATAAAAGGAGAGCTATGTTTTAGGAAAGATCATCTTGTAATCTACAACGAAAACTCTTTCTTAATTCAGAGAGTACTAGTAATGTATTGTGAGTAGTAACCTCAACGGGGTTTTAAGCTATGTATTATGTAAGGGTTTGAGAAATAAATAATATTTGCCTATTTTGACAATACTTATGAAGTGTTCCGCGTTTTGGTATCAGAACCTTGTTGTTTATTTAATTCTTCAATATCAAGGTTTGATTATATCCTAGAGAGAGTAAGTCATAGCGAAGTACCGTTTAGGCAGGTGGCCATTGAGGGAAGAAGCAGGTGCATCCTTGGAGTAATCAACATCAGGATAACTACAGAATTGAATAAATTCTCGGATCTTATCTTACAAAGACTCAGGTATGTCAAAAATAGGTAGTATATTATTGAACCTTACTGCAAATACAAATGCTTAGAACTCTGTATTTTTAATAAGTGTTAAATCTTTTTAAATCTTCTCATTTTATGAGTAGCAATAATCATCCGTGGTTAGTAAACATATCTGGTAGTGCCATGATTTCCATGAATAAATATCAATACTTAGAACACCTTTTACATGTTTCTAGAAAGATTGTCAGTGAAAAAGACAATAGAAATATTAGATATCTTATATGGGATCTAGAAGAATTTAAAACTGAACAAGTTCAATTCTATAATAGATATTATATGCAAATAGAAACAGAGATATCTTCTCTTAAAAGAATTCTCAGTTATGATCTTATTAAGAATCCATAAATGAGTTTTTTAACAGAAAAACTTCCTGAGGAAACTCAAGATGAAAACAATTTGGAAATCGAGTTTTCAGAGAATGAAAAAGGTTTTCAAGCAAGCTTTTTGATAAAGCAAGAAATTCTTTCTAAAATTAAAAGAAGCAAACTCGATCTAAGAAAAAGAAAAAATATTTAACATTCCTATGTTAAATTGTTTTAAAAGGAAAAACCATATCTTTTATTATATTTCTACCAAAGAAATGCATGTAGATATAAAAGATACTACATGTTTAGTTTATCTGCCTTTAATCACTAAGGAAGAGATAAGCAAAAATTTGTTGAAAATAGACTCTAAGATAAGATCTACAAACAGTGTAGTTCACTTAAGTGCTATAAAAATTTTGCTTAAAGCAGAATTTCAAGAAGGAATAGATTCTCCTATTAAAATGGCTTTAATAGATAAAAGAATCAATGACCGGAGAGATTGTATTTTAGGTGCTGCTAGAGGTAATTTAGCATACCAAAAATTCATGTTTACTGTCTATCCTAAATTTGGTTTTAGTTTAGAAACTAAAAATATTGATCAGATATTATCTTTTGTGCATGACTTTGAGAGACATAATCTGATGAATGCAGGTGATAAAGTATTTAGCTTAACTTATGTTGTTGCTTATGCTTTAACCAATAGTCATCATAGCATCGACTATAAGAAAAATGAATATATTGAATTGGACGATGTATTCTCAGAAATAGGATATGTAGAAGAAAAGCAATTTTCAGATATCAGTCCTTTAGATAATTCTTGGGCAATTGATATTGCAAAGAATAAGCCAATTCTAGGACAAAAACCTAGAATGAGTTTTAGAGGAAGAACCTTAGAGGTTGGTGAATCTTCTAATACCTCTAATAAAGAATTACTTTATAGCATGTCCAAAAGAGTTGATGTTTAATGTCAGAAACTGGATCATCTGTAGTCATTCTAAATACTAATATGCACCCGCATATTTATAAAAAAGGAAAAATTCTAGAGTTTAAGAAATTAAATGAAGGGATAGACCTTGAACCAAGGAAGTACGTCTTCAGTGGTGTAGTAGGAAGTAATATCCTTAACACTATTGTTTCTTCAACGAATAATCTTAACCAGATTACAGGAAGATATTTATTAGGAATCTACAACTTACTGTCCTACTTCGGACTAAGTAAAGATCCCAGTGAAAAATTTTCAAAATCACCCAGTATCTTCAAAAGATATTCTACTTCTTTGAGAGGGGGGAGTAATGTGGAAATAGAAATTTTGAGAGACATAAAAAAGCTCTTAGTAAAACAGAACGCTAATATTGAAAAATTAGAAGTTCAGTTGTCACAGCTTAGAAACACTAAGTGTGATAATGAAGTTATTGACTGCAAGTTCAATGAAATCATATAATACCTTAAGAAAATCTTAGGATGAGCATTAAGGAATTACTAGAGGACTTCAATAAAAATATTAAGCCACAAATAGGAGAAATCCTTAGGTTGCTTAAAATTAAGGATGCTAATCATGTTACAGATAACATTGAGGCAGCAGCAGCAAAGATCATTATTGAATTGATAGCAACAATTCAAGAATGATTTTGTAATCATGAAATCCTTGAAGCTCTCAAATAAAGGCAGCATAAAGGAAAAGAAATTATCACAACAGATGAAGATCTAGAGCACAAATCAAGGATCTGGAAATATAGTTATCCCAACTATAGTGTCGGTAACGAAGAGCTAGGAACTGGAAAAAATCCTGGCAGTCTGACGTGGTCATTCGGTGTTGATAAGAAATCAACATGAATTACATAAAAATAGTAGAAAAATTCTTCTGGGATAACATAGAAGAAGAAGAATTGCAGGTTAACGATGACAACTATAAAGTCCTCGAACAAGCAATCAGGTTAATGGAGTTAGATAATGAATCTCAAGCCAACCAAGAAATAGAAGACAGTAATGAATTAAAATCTTTATTTGGTTTTGATGATTACAAAATTCTTAACACAATTGAAAGTTTCAGTTCTGAAGAACAGAAAGACCTTCAAGAAACGGAAGTTGATAGTTCTGATGATGAGGAAATAGAAAACCTCTAGATGAACACTCATCAAACTTCAGCACCTCCTTCACCAAAAAGAGAATCAGGAGAAACATCAGGTACAAAGAAACCTGAAGGAAGCAGAAAAAGGAAAGGTAATTTCTATCCTTTTAATAATTCTTAGGCTAAAGGAAATTCTAATATATTTGGTAATAATATCTTAAATATTGATGGAAAGCCAAATAGGAAAGAGCTTATAGACGCTTGGGCAAAAGAAATTAGTCTTATAATTCAGACTAATAAAGACGCTTATGATGATCAAAATACAGTTTTATTATTGATCGAACATAAGACTTTAGGTGTCATTAATAATTTTATTAAAAACACCACTTGAGAACCAGTCATGAGTCCCGTTACAGCCTTTGAAAATGTATTAGATGGCATCTATACAATGTTCTTAGGAATTAATCAAGCTTCTGATAAACTGCAGGAGTTATTAAGAATAAAAGAAAAGGCAAGAACTAGGATCACTAATATGCAGCTTTGCGATATATGTTTCCTAGATCAATTTTTCTGTGATTATAAAAAATATCTATACCAATTAGATGACCAAGCGGAATATGTGAAGTATGTAAAATACTATCTCCTCAAAATTCCACTGGTAGGATTAAAAGCTCTAGAAAGATTTAATCTAGAAGCTACTGGTCCAGCAGAGTATAGTTTAGCCTATGCTCAAAGAATTGTTAAAGAGGAAATCTCAAAAATTTGTGATTTAACAAAGAAACAAAAGCAGTTGAAATCTTTTAGCAAACAGTGTTGTGAAAAGATTATTGAAAAACCATTTGAGTATGGATGTAGGAAATCTTCTTACAAGAAGCCCTACAGGAAGAAGGCTTATAAACATGAGACTACTTACAAGTTTATCAAGAAGAAAAAGCCTTATAAACCAGGTAAGTATTTCAAGAAAAAATCAACCAAGAAATTTTCTAATGACAAGAAAAAGTTTTGCCCAAAAGGCAAGAAAAATTGCAGGTGTTGGATCTGTAACGAAGAAGGACATTATTCCTAATGAACTAACAATGAGATTTACAGAAGGGGGTTGAATGTAAATCTCAAAACTTTTTCAAGTTTTGAGCAGTTTCAAAGGCTATGTGTTTAAGATAAACAAGTGTATGAATTGCTTTAAGCTAATACAGACAGATATATATTCAAACACTAATGTAAAGAACACAACAGACCTTAAAAACTTTTCTGGTGGATTGTTGTTCCACCAGAGATGGTATTTCAGAAAATCTGTGATTCAAGAAGTTGATCACAGCTGCGTCCTAGTACAAACTAGATAATTTTTCTCTCAAGATTTTTCTAAACAGCTCTGGAAAAATTCTTATCTTATTACTAGCTGCTACTTGGTTTATATATCACCAAGTTTACAAGTGAAGACAAAGATAAAAAGTACAATAATAAAATAAGTTCTCCACTTGTTTCTACTCCATTTTACTCCAGTGCATTGTTGACTATTGCCTCTTTATGCTAGAGTAGAACGGCTGCTTTTTCTGATGTTCCTGAATTAGGCTACCACATCTCAGTTGTCTCTGTCAACCCATGTGCCTCTGTTTGTAGGTACAACTACCACTTGTCAACTGCTATTTAACAGAACATCCGTTGAAGCCTTCATCCGTTGATGGCTTTATCCGTTAATGTGTTAGCAGTTGAAGCTCTATCCGTTGATGCACTCATCCGTTGAAGGATGTTATCCGTTGAAGCTTTAGAGACATCCGTTGAAGCTTTGTTTCTCATCCATTGAAGGTCTTTAAGTTATCCGTTGACACCATTTCATTTATACAAAATTACAAGGCATGAAATATTTACAATTGGCCTTCCTATCTGCATATCCTCTAGTAGTCAACATGACTTATAATTTCCCTCAACACAGAAAAATTATATCTCAAATTCAGAGACTGAAATGTGCTACAACACTAGACTTATTTCTAAGTAAAGCTACACCATCAACGGATAGCCAAAATGGTCTTATCCGTTGAGGCTACAAACACTAGATTTCTACTTAAGTGTTTTGTTAAACATATCATCAAACTAATGCACATATATTCCTAACAATCTCCCCCTATTTATGTCTATAAGAATTGTAGACATAAATTCAAGGTTAACTTGATGATAACAAAACACTTAACAAATATATGAACTGAAACTAAGTAGAAATTTAAAAGTGCTGCAAAAGTGTATGTACTAGAAGGTAATTCAAGATTTACAGTATTTCCAAGGGTGCTCCTCTAGCCTGAGCAAATCATCTTTTTCTTCTTTGTTCCCTGGTTTTCTTTCCTAGTCCCTTGTCATTTTCCTCAATTTGGAGTTGGAGTTGTCTGAAGAATTCAGCTTCATCTTCATCACTGATATCCAACTTAGATTACATTTCTTTGAGAGTTTCATTGCTGGCAATCTTGAGTTGGTCTTCAAGTCTGAAAAATCTTCTGACTCCTTTATCATCTCTGAATTCCATCAACCAATGAGGTGATTTGTGAATTGTAGTTCCCCTTTCTTGAATGAGTAAGGTTCTGGGCAAAGCATTGGGCTCCCTACAAGTTTTCCTTATGTTGGCAATTTTGTTGAGAATTTCAGTCTTGGCAGTTCTGGTAAAGCCAGAATCCTTTTGTATGGCTGAAAAGACTCTGATCAAGGTAGAGTAGCCTTCATTCAGAATCCTGTAGAGAGGCCATGTTCTTTCCCCAGCTCCTTTGTATCTGAACACCAATCTCTCTGGTAGCTGTCTGTAGGCAGCAATTCCCCTTACATCCTCCAGCTCATCCAGATAGAGTTCAATGTCTGAAATTTCTTTTATGTCACAGATGTGAACATAATCATCTTTAGAAATGGGTGGCTTAGGGTTAGGTTTATGTTTTTGAGTGAATTTCTTAGAGTTTAGGAGAGGTGTAGATTTGGATTTTCTTTTCTGTTTCTTTGGTAGTGGAAGAGTGGTTAAAAAGGTAGGCAAATTGATGGTGTCCCAATCAATAGGTTCCTCTTTTGGGATGATTGGTTCACCATGGATGTTTATAGTGGGATCAGCAACAAAGGGTTCAGGTATGGAAGGTAGAGATTTAGTTTCTTCATTGTTGTCTTCACTCCTTCTATGTGCCTTGGCCTTTCTTCTGTTTCCCTTCTGCCATTCCTCTTTTTCCTCCATACTTTCACCAAATATACTCCCAAAAACCTCATCTAAGTTTGCAATCTTTTCTTCACCCCTGACTTCAATTCCTTTCTCATTTTCAACTAGACTTGACTTTAGCTTTTGTTCAAGCTTTGCTCTTTTGTCAGCCTTGAGTTTTTCAGCTTCTTTCTTTAACCTTTTGGTTTCTTCCCTCTTGGCTATTGAGAATTTGGGATGTTCTTGCATCACACATATGCTCTTTCCCTCTCTAAAGATAATAGCCATGTTTCTCCTTACTGCCTCATCCATGGTCTCCTTGTGTTTTATGATGCTAGCACCCAAAACTTTGTCTTCATCAGGCTTTGGAAGAGGAAAGTCCACTTCTTCCATTTGAGCAAAGTCTAGAGGGTTCTTTGTGGAGTCCTTGCTGGATCTAGTGTTGGGCTTGAGAACCATAGGTTTTAGATTCTTGAAAGAAGTCTCTCCAACCTTATTTCTCCTTTCTGGCTTGTGCTCCATATTGATTGGTTCAACCTTTGTGCTATGTTTCACAGATATTGATTTATCTTGTGTAGAGCCAAACAACTGTTGCATCCTTTCATCAATTCTCCTCCTTTGCTCTTTCACTTGAATTTCAGCTGCTGCTAGCTGGATTAAATCAATTCCATCAGGCTTTCCTTTGATTTGAATGATTGGAGAAGTAGTGATGGCAGGAACTAGCACTTTAGATATTTGGATTTTTGTAGATGGCTCTCCTTCCCCTTCCCTTTTACTCTCCCCCTTTTTGTTATCATCAAGGAGAGGGGTCAAGCCCTGTGCTTTTGCCAGCTACAGAAGTAGATTTGTTTGAGATTGTTGGTTGTGAAGAATGGTGGCCACAGAATCTTCAATAACTTGAACTCTGTCTTCCAATTTGGCCAGCCTCTTTTCAGTATGTGATTCCTTTTTCAATCTCAACAAAATGTCCTGCATTGTACCATAGGGCATGACTGAATCCAATTTTTTCAGAATTGTAGGATTTCAAGTCAACAATATCCTTTCTGAGTTCATCCACACTCAGATTCTGTCTTACTTGCTGCAACTTCATGAGATGCAGTGAGTCCAAGTGAGCTGTAAGGATAGCCTTTGTACCGGCATGAGAAGTTTTCTGAATGGCCTGTTTGATAGTACTGATTTGTTTGACTAAGGAGACATTGAATTGCCCTGTTGTAGACTCCTTTGTTAAGGCCCATTCAGGTAGATTTGGAATAGAACTAGGGCCTTCATCTCCCCCTAAGTTCATGCTTCCATCAGAAGAAACAAAGTCATCATCATCAGAATTTACTCCAAATTCTTCAAATGACTCACCAGCTGTTGAAGGCATCTTGTTAATAGCAGCTTTGTCCCTTTGAAGAGATGTTGTTGTATATACTAGATGTAGTGTCTTTTCTGCCTCCACATTGCCTTGTGCAGCCAATAATTGATAGGCTGAAACAGGATGAGTAAAAGTGTCAGCATCCAAGGAAATGTTATCAATTACAGCTTTGTAATATTGCTAAAATTGTCTTTCCTTTTCAGCATCATTCACAATCATTGACTCACTAGCAATGGCTGGATCCATCCTTATATCTGCTGTCCCTGCTTTTCTCTCATTTTCTCTATGTTCTTGCATCAGGGGCTCCCCCTGGCTCACACAACTCACTCCCTCACCTTCACTTACTAAGGTGGTACTCCTTTCACTTACTTTTGCCATGCTGGAAAAAATAGCATGCATATTTGAGCTCTCAATCTCTCCTTTTGCCTGGGAGCAACCCAGCCTCTCACTCAAATTGTCACTCCCTTCCCTCAGTCCTAGAAGTGATTGTACAGTAATCAAGTCTTCTACACTTGGAATTGTTTCAGTTGTGTGTGTAGAGACTATCAACGGATGCGGAATAGCCGTTGAAGGTGAAACTGATGGTATCAACGGATAACTGCTGTTAAGCTTATCCGTTGAAGAACAACCACTTGTCAACGGATGAGTGATATCCGTTGAAGAAGGAAAAGAAGTTGAAATTGAAAGTGATATAACTGTTGAATCTGTCTAGATTGATATGAGTTTTGGTGACACAGATCCTTCAATTACATCTGAAAGAATTTGCGGGTGATCCAACAAATCATCTAAAAGATGATGATCACCTGTATTTGAGTGGGGCTCCTCCCTGAGTTGTAAAGAGGGAGAATCAGGAATTGATGGGAATAACATATCCACATCTAGAGATGGTGAAGAAGTGTGTGGTGATTGATGTGTGTTAATTGTGAGAGAATGGGGCTGTGACTCCACATTTGTTGGAGCCACATCAAACTGAGTTTGAGAAGGCATAGATACAGATGGATGTATTTATGCAGTGTGTGCACCCTGTGTAGAAGATTGGGTTTTGGCTCTCTTTCTTCTAATAAAGGCTTTTGTTGGTGAGTGTTTGGCTTTATTGTCCCTCCCTCGTTTGTTCTGTATTCCTGGTTGGGAACTATTTTCAATAGTTACATCCTTTTGGGAGGATGCAGCTAGGGATATGCTAGTAACCCTTTCAACCACCACAGCTTTTTGAGAAACTGTGGCTTGGCTAGCTTGGGAAGCACTTATCTCTCCTTCCTTATCCTGGGGGTTTCTTTGATGTTCACCCCTCCCCTCACCACTCACACCCTGTTCACTCCCCTCAGGGTTAATGGTAGATGTTACAACTGTTGTCTTTTGAGAAACAACAGAGGTAGTTTTCTTTGTCTTTGATTTTGAAAGTTTAGTTTTGGTGACCTTGGTAGGAATCTGTTGGGGCATTGTCACAGATTCCATGGCCACACTAGAAGATAAAGAAATAGAGGGGTTGGAAGAAGTAGAAGTTGTAGAAGCAATTACCTCACTTACCTGAGGTGCATTCATGATTGGTAAATATACCAATGGCACACTGCTGTTGAGATTCATTCTCAATAAATCTGCAAGATTTCTTTTCTCTTGTGCCCAGCACTTGAGTTTATTATTCTCATTGGTTATGACCAAACCTTCAGCAACATGGTTAGCCAATAACATAAAGAATCTAGCATAATAGATGTTATTAGATCTATTAGCTTTGTTACCTAATCTAGTACCCAATTCTAGCATAACATAGTTGCTAAAATTAAAATACCTATCAGAAACAAGCATATAGAGCATATTAACAAGAGATGAAGTTATGGCATCAAAATTGCTAATTTTCCCAGAGAAAACCTTGATAAAGGCATCCCCAAGAAAACTCCATTCTTTCCTAAGGCCTTTTCTTTTAATACTCCCTAAACTAGCAGAGTTAAGAGAATAACCTATGGAATCTAACATGCTGGATACATCATTATCAGTGTGTGGTGTCATGGCATTGTTCTCAGGTAATTTAAAACATGCTAGTAAATCATCACAGTTAACACAGTGATTTTTACCTTTGAGAGTGAAGGAGATAGTCATATCTATTGAGTTGAACTCAGCAGTTGTCCAAATCTCCTCAACTACTTCACAGTAAATCATTGGGGCTTCCAGCATTGCATAGCTAAGTTTACAGTTTTTGATGAAGTCCATCATTTTGTGATAATCGGAGTGAGCTTCATTCTTTTCTACCAAAGCTATGAAATTGTTCTTCTCATAGATGAATCCAGATTGAGACATAATCTTTACTACTGGTGCCATTGTTGTGAGTAGAAATTGCAGAGAATAACTTGAAGGTTTTGCAGAGAGAAAATGGTAAAAGCTTTGAAATTTCAAGAAAGCGTAAAGTAAAAATGAAAAATCAGAAGGGCTTATATACTTTCTCAAATTAAAAAGCATAAATAAGAGATTAAACAATAAATATATGTAAGTGAATTTCAGCCGTTTAAGAATAAACTGTAAGTATTCTAAAAACTACCTTTAAAACAAATACATACAGTTGTATGTATGTGTATCAACGGTTAATACAATAGAATCAACGACTGTGAAATGGAATTTGTTTTTGTCTTATGATCTTGTCTCTGAGAAATTTTGATACGCATTGATACATCCTGATAAATATTCTGATGATCGTATAAATTGTGTCTGACTTTAAGTTCTGATAATGTTGTATCAGTACTTACTTAACTGATTGATTTTACTCATTCTCACACACAGTTTTTTTCCGAATATTGATATTGCAGAGTAAAATATCTGAATTAGTGGGAACAGTTTCAATTTTAAATTAAAACTGATTCACCTTGATTAATGGAATCTAGGTAAGTGGATCGGTTTTTCCTTGAAAAACTGCAAGTGGGTGGTAATTATTCCTTATTTACCGTGCCCATTACTTTTTGCCTTCTCTATGTATAACAGGTGTCAAGGTATTTACCACTACTTTTAAATGCATGTCTGCCATGTGTCCTCAACGGTTACTTTTTGTGTATAAGTAAAAGAGAGCAAAGATTGTCAAATCTTTTATTTAACTTTATATTTTATCTCTCTCTTTACTTTTCAACTCTCTCATCTACTGACGATTTTCTTTTAAGAGGCATTTTCTCAAACACATTACAGGTTACCGATTTCTTTCCAAACATAATGGCACCCAAGGACATTCTCTTTACTGGAGCAAAGTTTGTTCCTAATAACTTCTCTGCGATACTAAACACTACAGAGGCACCCTCTGAACTTCATTTCATTCAGGACTTTCTCACTAGTTCTGATATTGGGTTTGCTCTAACTGAGCCTACATCCATTTCTGGAGTTCAAGTACTGGAGTTTTGGAGGAGTGGAGTATATGACAATGGTGGTGCTCAAGGGTCCCCAAGTATAATATTTTCATCAGGGGAAGATGAGTATGTTGTGACTTTGTCTACAGTTAGACAGGCATTACAGCTACCTGAGGACTGTGTTTATTCTACTGTTGATGACTCAGTTCTTCAAAACATGATGGTTAGTCTGGGATATGAAGGAACATTGACTAAGCTTGGACAGTTGAAGAGATCTTTCATAAGGAGGAAATGGAGTTTCTTCTTTGATTGCATTACCAAAGCTTTCGCCAACAAATGTTCAAATTTTGATGCAATTCCCATATTCAGTCAACAAATCGGGTATGCACTTCTAAATCACACTGATTTTGATTATGCACGAGCAGTCTTAGATTTTATTGGGGATAGGATGACAGAAGATCGCAATACTGTATATTTTGCAAGATTTTGTCAGCTTATTTATAGTTTTTGTTGTAATCAGCCCCAAAATTTTGGTGATCTAATTCCATCTTTCAGAATAGCTAAGAGAGCTTTTACTGATTTATTATCTTCTGATACTAAAAAGGCTGTGTTAAGACCCCTCTTAATACCTTTATCTGTCAAACAAGCCTTAATCACCTATGATCCTGTTAAGTACACTGCACTTTATCCTGATGTTCAAACATCAGAACCTGGCTCATCAGCACCTACCACCTCTACTCAGCCACCTCAAACCTCTCAACCATCTCTCAGAACATATCTCAAGTCCTATGTGAAGCCTACATCTTCTAAGTCAAAGAGAACAAAGACTGTTTCTCAAACACCTCAGAAGAAGAGGAGGATTACTTTGAGAGATGAATCAGATTCTGAGGAACAGATTCTTTCTTCAGAACCTGTGGTAACTGCAGCTGAGAAAAAGATTTCTCAGAAGGATTCTGAACTTGGAGGATCTAAGCTTCTCAAGAGGCTTAGAAAAATGACAATTCCTGAAACTTCCAAAGACTCTAAATTACCAAGGAAATACAAGAAACAGAGGGCACAAAGACCAGTTTCAGATGATGAGGAGGAAGCAGCTAAGGAAGGGGATCAGGAATCTCTGATCTCACAAGAAAAAGAATGTGCTCCAGTTACTTCTTCTCCATCCACTCCATCTCAGGAAACAGTATCTGACAAGGCTAATTCCCCTTCTGTGTCTCTTGGTAATCAAGGCACAAGTGATGATAATGCTGATCAACACTTAGTTGTGCCTGGAGTAATTTTCTTAGAAGCTCCAACAGCAACAAATCTTTTGCCAACACCTGTTACTGATGCTATTCAAACTCCGGAATTATCTAAGTCACCTTCTCTGCATCTAGACACTGATGATCAGACTTTAGGTGAGCATCAGGATATGGCTGTTGATCAGAACTTAGCATCAGATCAGCAATTAGAGGATGCTGAAGCCTCCATTGCTACTCACACTGCTATTATATCAGATGATACTGATTCTATAAGTTCTGATGCTACACATGCTGGAGATACTGGTGATGCTGCTCCAACTGCAGATACTGATGCAGCAGGTCCTTCAGGACATATTCCTCTTTCTAAGTCTAAACTAGTAAAGAAGTTTGTTACAGAGGAACCACCAGTGCCTTGGAGTGAAACTCCTGCAGGTCAGGAGTGGACTAAGGAATGGAACTCAGTTTCATGTATTCCATCTGCGTTACATCTTACTGAGCACTTGACTAAAGCTGATGAAATGTTACATTCTGATGATTTCAAAACCCAGCTTCGTGTCACTGCATTAAGTACTAAACATCTACAAGGTCTTCATTCAACCACTCATGCAGAAATACACCAGATTCAGGAGAACTTAATCAAGCAGGACCAAGTTTGGAAACTTGATAAGAAAAAGTTCTTTCAACCTTCTATTGACAGGATTGCTTATATTGAGAAGACTCAAGATCGTCAACAAGCACAGATTGATCAAATTCTGCAAAATCAAGCTTCTCAGCAATCACAATTGACTGAAATCCAATCTTCAGTGGAATTGCTTCTCTCTCTTCTACTTCCTGCTGATGCCAAAAAGGGGGAGAAAGTAATTAAGTCCAAATGCAAGGATGACAAGACACTGCAAGGAAAGGATGATGAAAAAGATGACCAAGGAAACTCTGGAATGGGTGGAGGTCATAGTCAAGGTAAAAGATTCTCATCAAGAAATGCTGAAATTGCAAGTCACAGGATAAGTTCTGATACTGGGAAGAGATTAAGTTCTGATACTGGTAAAAGAATAAATTCTGATGAACTTCTAGATCTTGATGAAGAAATGTCAAGACAGTTATTTCTTCAAGAAAATCCAGGAATGGACTTGGAAAGTTTAAAGGAAGAAGAAGCTAGACTTAAATCAAAGAAAGCCACATCTAAATCTGAAGCTTCTGGTAAAAAGTCACTTCCAAAACTGAAAGGTATTGTGATTAAAGAAAAGGCACAAACTGAAGCAACATTTGCTAAATCACAACCAAAGATAGATCCAAGATCCAAGGGTAAAGAAAAGGTTGGTGAACCTGTTAAAGTTTATGTACCTCCTGAAGATGAAGAAATTACTGATGACAAAGATAATCTTGCTCTGACTTCAAGAAAAGTTCTTAAAACAACCTCTGACATGGCTCAAGTTGTTCAGAGTCAAGAAATTAAAAGTTCTGATATTCAAAAGAAGCAAGTAACCTCTGACACAGCTCAAGTTAACTTGATATCAGAAGGAAGATCAAAAACACTCCTACCAGGATTCACTAAAGCAAAACAAACTCAACCTTTGAAGACTACTGCAAGTCATTTTGAAGCTAGAGTAGTTACTGGAAAGGAAGCAAGAGATAAAACTGGATTGGGAAGTGCTGATGAAAGAAGAGTACACAACACTACCAATGATCCAACTTCCTTGAGTGAACCAGGTATTGGAGCAACTCCTGAAAGATTGAATCAACTGGAATCTGTACAAATGGTTTACCATACCTACTTGAAGGAACACATCTTGTTGTATTTCATGACAGATGGTAGGGTATATCATATAAGACAGAATGCCATTCCATTGAAGTATTTTGAAGAATTGGAGCATGTATTATTCTTACTTCAAGTGGATGACAGATTGACAGGGACTGCTGCAAACTATTTGAAAGAACAGATTCAGAGACAGAAAAGACTTTATTCTGTTAAGTCTGACAGCATATATGTTCCAAAGTACAGAAATCACAATGGTGATATTGTTGATATGAAGCCTAATACTGCACAGATCAGAACATATCTTGGTATTAAGGGGCTTGAGTTTAATCTAGAGTCTGACAAAGCTTATGTCATAAGACTAGATCAGGAGTTGAGAAAAGCAAAGATTAATGATCTCAGAGCCGCAATATTTCAAACTGGTGAAGATACTGCAGAGCTTAAAGATGTCAAACGGAGAATGATTGATGAACTCAGATATGCTGAGAAATGTTTGTTGAAGAATTATCTCAGAACAACTCCTGACATCAGAGAGATCAGAAAATGATGAAGCCAAGTCGAAGATCTACAACTGCTTAAATTCTGATGTGTATACAGACTAAAGTTGTTATCAGAAGTTGAATTGGTAAAAGCTTTAAGGACTGTAAGTTGTAGTTATCTTGTCTAATTCTCATGCATTTGTACTTAATGTTTTTGACATCATCAAATATCTGTTAAACTTGTATATTTTGCTAATTTACAAGTTGGGGGAGATTGTTAGATATATTTGATAATGTCATGGCTAATATGTTTTATGTTTAGATTTCAGATCTTATTTGAACAGGACAAATCAGTACTTAACTGATCAGTACTTATACTGGACGTCAGGACTTAAGGGATATCAGTACTTATGTTATCAGGAGATAAGCATCAGGAGATAGATATCAGAACTTAAGTGCTGAAGGACGATCAGATAAGGACAGCAGCTGATTAAAGTTAAGAAGATCAAGATAAACATAAGAAGAGATATGCATGAAGAAGGAATTCCATAAAGAATGGAATACTTGGAATAAAAGATATCTGATTGATATATATTAGGAAGCAGAATTATATTCCATATCAATTAGCGATTATCTTGTAACTGTGTAATATATAAACACAGACATAGGGTTTACACTATAAGTGTTATCATTATCGAGAATATTATTTACTGTAACCCTAGCAGCTCTCGTGATATTTTGTTCATCACTGAGAGATAACAGTTCTAGATTGTAACAGAGTTTATTGTTTCAATAAAGTTTGTTTTCTGTTACATAAGTTTTTGAAGTTTGATTTGATTGTAATAAACACTGTATTCACCCCCTCTACAGTGAAAGTGTGACCTAACATATCCACTGATGCCAATCTTGCTATGATAGAATTAATTTCGTTCACATGATCAGCAACACAATCGCCTTCATTCAATCTAGTGGCAACTAACAAGAAAACCAAATACACCTTATTTCGCCTTCATTAAATCTAGTGGCAACTAACAAGAAAATCAAATACACCTTATTTGAAGCAGACGGCTTCTCAGACATGTTTGAAAAAGCCTTGATCAAACCATAAGTTATCGTTTCCTTGATGATATTGTAAGCAACGTTTTTCGCCAAAGTCAACCTGACAACCCCCCAGAGCCTACCTGTCCAATAGCTTCCATTCTCCATCCTTCATTATAGTTGATTTCTTTTCTTCCAGCAGTTCGTGTAATTTTTTATGATACAAAGAATCCTCAATTTGCATATTCCAAAACCATAATTTTTGCCATCAAATTTGTCGATCTTTACCTTTCCGTATTCTGCCATCGCTCTCACTCGCCTGAAAACCGGTCTCTTGATACCAGTTGTTGAGTATACAGTAACGAAAGTAAAACCAAAGCGAATAAACAAGAATAAGAAAATAAAAGACAATCACACAAGACAAGATTTACGTGGTTCGAAAATTCCTACTCCACAAGCCGCACTAATTTTGTATTGATCTATCACAATTTGTTGTGTTATGATTTTACAATTACATGAGTATTTATAAGAGAATAAATTAGGCCTAAATCAAAACTATAGTCTAAATCTGAAAAGTAGACTAATTCATAAACTAATATGAATCTTAATCTAAATAGTATATTTTCATGGGCTTATTTAATAGATTCAACAAAACCAACAATGTTATACTTCAACTTTCTATCAAGCAAAGTAAGTGATCGTTGATGGGCATTTATCAATCAGTCGAGTCAGCCCCAGGCCTTCTATAGCTGAAGGAGCTACTCCGCTTTTCTGGTTGTTAGGGCAGTGAAATGGGCATCTCCGGGTCTCAATCGGGTGACTTTGAACCTTGAGACCGAGCCTTTACTTTCTCATTTCGGTTCATTGTAAGGAAAGGCTAAAAAAAAGCCAACCATCCTCATCACCTGAAATAGCCTACGGTAAGGGACTAAGAACCGGGAGCAATCGAAAAACCAGACCCCACCTCTCTCGAACCCTAACTCACCAATCCATAACATCTGCATACTAAGTGGTATCCTATCACGGAGGCTGGTAAGTAGGCTTTTAAACCGGAAAAAGTCGAGTCCACCCACACTTGGGTGAGCTATCAGGCTCCACACATTCGTCGGCCAACCAATTCGTTCAAAAAATAAAGAAAAAGACGAACATTCTCTGATGCAAATAGCTTCTTTTGGAATCTTAAAGTAAAGTCACTCGTTCGTTCAAACTCTTACGTACTGATCGAACGGGCACTCCAGAAGATATTAATTTGTCAAAATTTGACGGTCTAAACGACCATTTGCTGTACGGTTCTTGTAAAAATATACATGTAAATAAATATGTATAAATCCAATGTACTATTAATCCGAATAGAGTGTTTCTAGTAGAGTCAGCGATATCCTTCGTTGTGTTATTTTTCAAGATTTGACAAGTTACATGAAAAAGATTCTTTCTTTACCGTTACTCGGCATATATAAAAAAACATCGTAACATTTCATTTTTTGCAATCCTTTCAAAGCTATTATTTTCACTTATTGAAAATAAATTTTAGCATTTATACTTTTATAAACTGATGTACTATATATAAAAGAAAGTGACCTATATATGTTTGTAATTTTTGACTAATGCGCGAGACTCGATAGAGAATCCAAGTTAATGGGATTTGTGGACAGAAATTATTGGACAAGTAGCATTGATACCAAATTATAAATTTAAATGCCTACATGATATGGACATTATACACATGCTTTGAAATGATCTTATACTTTTGGGTAGGGGCCAATATTAAGCGACTTTATGAGCATAATAATGAGTGTTTTCTTAAGTGAAAGATCTCTTAATAATGAGTGTTTTCTTAAGTGAAAGATCTCTTGACAAAGAGGATATAATAAAGGCAAGATTCATTAGGAGCACTAATTATGTAATATTCCACTAATTGCCTTGCATATTAGGTTGATTATGAACAATAATATGCCCTTTGCATGACTTGATTAGTTGATTTGAAATTCTAAGTTGATTTCAAGAACTTCCACTAAGACCTCGTACATCTTTATTAATTCAAATCACATCTTTCCGCATAATAATACCAACAATAATTGTTCAAATTCAATTATTATAACGTGTAAGCTTTTATATAGGTCGCTAGGGCTATGTTTGAGAGTGTCGTTGAAAACTGTTGTACTGTGAGAAAAAGTGCTGATGAAAAAAGTGTTGTCGGAAAATTATATGATTGTTTGATAATTTTTTTTAATTTATATATATTTTGAGATATAATATATAAAAATATTATTTTTGAGAAGGTTTGATAGTGAAACTGATAACTAATTCCTGCAAAAGCTGAAAACAGCTTTTTCCAAAAGCATGGGGGACATGCTTTTGCTAACGACATCTTTTAGACCAAAAGCGATTTTTCAGGTACCAAATACCTTTCTGACAATTTTCAGCAAAAAACTGCTGTAACTGTCTCCAACAGTAATACAGAACGGATCCTAAGTTTCTTAATTCGTTTTCAAAACTGTTCTCAAAATAACGAGTTGTTATTATTTCTTATTTTCTCATGCATTAGTATGATTACGTAAATAGAAAGATTTTACGTGTAATTTGAAAAAAATTCAACTGGTAAGAAATTTTTATTGTTATCGAAAATTTTAAATTCGATGTTCCCTCACTTAATATTTATTTAAATTCGTTGAAATATATACTCCCAGGACAGATAACCTAATTATTCAAAAAAAAGAAGGTTAATAAAAAAAACTTGATTAAGTAATGTAATTCATCTTGATTCTAAATTTAAAATTTAAGGTTGAATTTATTAACTTTTTTAGCTAAAAGAAAGCACATATATTCAAAGTAAATTTTAAGTATCTTGTCACCCTAATTTTATTATTAAGTATCGAAAGTGGAGAAGTACTATTAATGTATTTTTTTAAAACTAATTAAAAAGAGAATAAAATCTTGAAACTCCCATGCCAATGTTTTTTTGCATGCAGACGTCACTTTCTCAGTGTACTCTTTTCCAGTTTTACTTGACACTTGCGAGTTACTTACAGCTAGCTAATTGTTCATCTGTCGCCGCCATTAAAGATACTCCACCTCCTCTCTATTTTTATACATAAATTTATTATGAAGGGTCAAGTCTACGGCCCACGGCTATTATCGAGCTGAATCGAATACTGTCATGATCAGCTAAGCTCGTATAATTGATTGAATTTCAAATCAATTTTACCAACAAAATTCGAACATGATCAAACAACCTCACACAAACTACTTATTTGATAAACTAAAATTTATATTACATCACATTATTTAGAAAAAAGATCCGTGAAACTACTTCCGGACATGGTTACAGATTGCGAAAATTGAAAATATTCGGTTGAAATATTGATTTATGATTTATTAAATAATTTTTTTTAAAAATAATTTGTCGATAAATTATCAAATTCAGACTAATTGTTTTTAACCGATTTATCAACAATTTCTGAAAAATCGGCCAATATGACATTGACTCTGTTTGGTATTGATGCTGCAGACAGCTACAACAGCTTTTTGCTGAAAAATTATCAGAAAGGTGTTTAGTAAATTCTAAAAGCTGCTATTTGTAAATGCGTTTTTGGTCTAAAAACTGTTGTTAGCAAAAACATGTCCTCCATGCTTTTGAAAAAAAACTGTTTTCAGTTTTTGCAAGAATTAACTATCAGTTTCATCATCAGATCTTCTCAAAAATATTATTTTTATATATTATATCTTAAAATATGAATAAATTAAAAAAAATTATCAAACGGTCATCTAATTTGATCTGACAACACTTTTTCCGACGTCACTTTTTCTCACAGCACAACAGTTTTCAACAACCTCCCAAACGGAGCCATTATCAAGTTACTATTTGATATGTTTTTGAGATTCGTATTTCGCTATCAAGAAATTACTATGATAATCACATATCAAATCTAGTAACCAAGGTTTCAAATAGATATCTTACTCCAACATTAACCTAAATTCCTCATTCATATTATATTTACAATTATACCCCTACCAAATATCTATCAGTACCCCCACATAGCATGCCAGGCCTGTTAATGTCTCTGCAATCTGCATCCATCTTCATATCATTTTCTCATCAATACATAAACCCCCCATAAAACCTCCTCCATCTCTCTCCCCACACACAAACTCTCTAGCTTCTTCTATTAACTCTTCTTAATCATTTTTAATATCATTATCATGAACCCATAATAAATACTACTTTTAATGTTCTCTTCACCTTCTTCACCTCTCATAACATAAAACACAACACATAAAACACACACACACTAGTTATTTCACAAAGTTCAGTCCTTTAAACATAAAAAATGGCTGATAAAGACCTTGAGTTCTCCTCTCACAAATTCCCTACTCCATCTCAGGTACATAACATATTTCTATTCTTTTAACATGTTTATGTTTTGATTTATGTAGTTTTTCGTATCGGAATACAAACTATTTTAACCTACAAGCTACGAACACGTGATTTATCGTACAAGATCGGTGATACTAGTATTGTGACCTGACCTAGTTTGTAGTACAAAGATTTGTGCTATTATTACCATCAGTAAAGTATGTAAGCTAAAATAGTTTGCGGTGAACATACCAACTTATAATAATTTTTTAATCATATAGGTGTATGTGCTATATTATTATTTTCGGTAAAGTTTGTAAGCTAAAATACTTTGTACTTAACATACGACTTATAATGATTTTTTAATCATATAAGTGTATGTGCTATAATATTACTTTCGGTGAAGTTTGTAAGCTAAAATAGTTTGTAGTGAACGTACCTACTTATAATGATTTTTTTAATGATATAGGTGTATGTGTTATAATATTATAACTGTCTGTAAAGTTTGTAAGCTAAAATAGTTTGTAGTGAACGTACGAGTTTCAAATTTTTGTTAATAGGTTTAATGTGCTTGATATTATATGTTTTGATTATTTCATATTGAATTTGTAAATCCAGGTGGTGGAAGAACTGAAGGAGCTATGGTCCATGGCATTACCAATAACAGGAATGAACTGTTTAGTCTACATTCGAGCCGTGGTCTCGGTGCTTTTCCTCGGGTGGCTCGGTAGCTTAGAGCTAGCCGGAGGTGCATTGTCCATAGGGTTTACTAACATTACTGGTTACTCAGTGTTAGTAGGTTTAGCCTCAGGACTCGAACCAGTCTGTAGTCAGGCCTATGGTAACAAGAATTTTGATTTACTGACACTGTCGCTTCATCGTATGATCTTCATTTTACTAGTCACAATTATTCCAATTACTTTGTTATGGATCAATCTTAGCTCAATTATGCTTTTTATTGGTCAAGATCCTGATATTACCGCGACTGCTGCCACGTATTGTATAGTTTCGTTGCCTGATTTGTTGACAAACTCGTTTCTGCAACCGTTGAGGGTTTATTTAAGGTCTCAAGGTGTGACACAACCGATGATGTGGTGCACATTTATCGCGGTTGTGTTTCATATTCCGTTGAATTATGTGATGGTTGTTGTAATGAAGCTTGGTGTTAGTGGTGTTGCATTAGCATCAGTGTTGACTAATGTTAATATGCTGGTGTTTTTGTGTGTTTATGTTTATGTTTATGGGAGGTGGGAGTGGAATTGGAAATGGACAGGGGGGATTGGAGGAGGTGTGGGACCGTTGTTGCGATTAGCGGTTCCGAGTTGTATTGGGATTTGTTTGGAATGGTGGTGGTATGAAATTGTGACTGTTCTTGCTGGATATTTGCCTAATCCTAGGCTCGCGGTTGCTGCTACTGGGATTTTGATACAGACTACTAGTCTTATGTATACTGTTCCTATGGCTTTGGCTGGTTGTGTTTCTGCTCGGGTAAGTTGTTTAAATTTCTGTCAAATTTCACTGTTTTGTTTGATACATGGCTATTTGATTAAGGTCGTGTTTGATGCAATTGATTCCTCCGTGTTGTTGGAATTCTTGGAAAGAACTTGAAGCACAGTAATCTAGTGATTAGTGATTTTCCTCTGTTTACTGTTAGTTTTAAGGCACTGGTCGTCGATATACTATTGGTTATCTATTATTAGCTAAATTATAATGTTCGAAAATTTAGAAATAATCTAAGCCGCAGTCTCGTTATGATGCCAAATAAATGGTAAAGATTAAGGTGAAGAGTGAACATAGCATTTTCATGACAACATTACTTGTCATTTTTGTGTATCCACATAGTGTCACGTAAAAGGGCGATAATTATTTATCCGAAAAAGGTTGATCATGAATAGGATAATATAGCATCTTATGACAATGCCAATCAATTTTGTGTATTTGTATAGTACTAAATAAATGGTAAAGATCATCGTAATGAGCTAGAACAATTAGGTGCGTAATAGACTGATAGTGATCACAGAAACCAGATACTTGCACGGCTTGTTATGTATCGATATATGGTTACAAGTGATGCTCATTTCGGGTTGTATATGTATATGTGATTATAGCAAATTTGGTTTCTATACTCTGTTGAAGCATGGTTTTGTTGTGCAAGTGACAATTTCATCAATATTGCATGAAAGTGTTTGATATTGTATGTATTTAAGGTCTGTTATATGGTTGCATCATACTTCCACTTGTAGGCTTACACAAATCATGTTAAAAATGGTGATGGACAGTTTTAGCATAGGATAAATCTTTATTCTTTCACTTTCCTCTTCTTATTTGAGCTTTTTATGGCCAGTTTGAGTGCCCATTTGGGCTGTGACAAAATCATTTAACAAACTAAAGTTGACCCTAGTGGCCTTGTATTAATAATCATGTAGCATAGTGGAAAAATATATGAGTTTAAATCTGGAAAATTTTGAATCTGCACAAGTGGGATTTACAATAATCAAGTCATCATATCTGATATTCCTTGTTATGGCCTCCACATCTACAGGTCTTCCACTATGGTTTAGTTGGATAGTACACACACATATGTTTTTTTCTGTGTGTGTGTGTGTGAAATTTAGGGGATCAATCAAATGATTGCGATATTAAGAGATGCCTGGATGTGTTTTGAGTGATTTATGCATTCTGGATTGTCATTATGATTGATTGTGGTGCCTACGATATTCGTACATGTAACACGAATTTTTGTCGATTAGGGTAATTATGATGATCTTATAGTGTATGTTTATGTAGGTAGGGAATGAACTAGGAGCTGGAAAGCCATATAAGGCAAAGTTAGCTGCAATGGTTGCATTAGCCTGTGCTTTCTTGATTGGGATTATCCATGTTTGTTGGACATCAATATTTCGAGATAAATGGGCTGGATTATTTACTAAAGATGAGATGTTAAAAGCTCTGGTTGCATCAGTTATGCCACTAATGGGGCTCTGTGAGCTCGGAAACTGCCCCCAGACGACCGGTTGTGGCATCCTACGTGGCACCGCGAGGCCAGCAGTGGGTGCACGCATAAATCTCGGATCGTTTTATTTTGTAGGCACTCCGGTAGCTGTTGGTTTAGCGTTTTGGTTCAGTGTCGGGTTCACTGGGCTGTGGTTAGGTCTGCTGTCAGCTCAAGTAGCTTGCGCGATTTCTATTTTATACGCGGTGTTGGTGAGCACGGATTGGGAAGGCGAGGCGTTGAAGGCTATGAAACTTAATGAACTGGAGATGGTGGAGAACTGTGAGAATGGTGAAGAGAATATTAGGTTCCTGGCAAAGGCAAATGGCAATACTAATTGTTGATGCTAACTGGTATTGCACACAGAATGGATGCAATTTTCACATGAGAAAGCAAACTCTAGATAGTGGGACATGTTTGTTTGTTTTTTAGGTTCATTTGCTTGGCCTTTTGCAAAATTTAGTTGAATGTTGTGCTTGTGCAGCATGGGGATGATTATAGATCTTGACATGTTATGTGATATAGGCAGAGGACTTTGTGCCCCATACTAATGTTTCAGGGGAAGTTTTTCAAAAAAAATAGAGAAAAATGGGCCCGAGAATGACCTCAAATAACTCCTGAATTATAAACTTCTCTCATACAAATTTAATGACATTTTTGTAAATACTAGTAACTCGTTCTGAAATTACAAATTTACCCTTCTGTATTTATAGGAGAAAATGTTATAAGCTCATGTAGTAACCTGAGGTTATCCTCGAATACATGATTCTCATGACCTCATGTACATGATTCTCATGTGACCTCGGTTACATGATTCTCGAAAAAATATATTTATGTACTAAGATGTCATGGATATTAATAGTAATAACCACAAAGGAAATTACATATTTAAATAAACGGTATTTCTAATATGTGCTCAATGACAATTTTTCTAATTTTCAATGGTAAATTCAAATTATTCACCCGCCGCGTTCATGTGTTTCTACTGAGATTCGAACCTGCATTTGACTATGGAGAAGTCAGAAGGGACGTACTCAATTATTCCTCTTAAACATACTCGGTTATCCCGCTTAAATTACTATCATTTATTTGGCTTTTCTAATATTTGAATTTTGTAATTGTGATGCCTCGTTCTCTACTCCCCGTTTCACTGGATTCTTTACATTGACGACGGGGAATCGACACGTATTTTAAGGTTTTCATAAAATATATTTTTCTAAATAATTTTAAAATTTATATTTTTTATATAAAAATATAATATTTAAACTTTTATACAGAAAAAGAAAATTCTAAAAATAAATTATATAACTATATTTTATAATAGTCTTAAAATGCGTGTCAAGAATAAGTAAAATGCATGTAAAGAGCCCGCAAGGGTTGACTCGGTTGATTAAAAAGAGGATATTTATCTTCTTGGTCACATGTTCGAATCTCACAGGAGGAGAATTTATGATTAAGCCTACTGAGGCAGAACATGTCGCTTAAATGCGGTTTACCTTAGTTCACGTGGTTTGCAGGCTATTGCGTGAGCCAGTAGAGTTTACTCAGTGCGGATCCGAAGGATAGCGGCTGCGGGTTAGCTATGAATCTATGATAAAAAAAAGTACGTTAAAAAATCCATTGGGACGTAAATACGTAAATACGTAAAGAATCCGGTGGGAGAGGAGGAGTAATATACTAATCCTCTCAAAAAAATGTGCTAATAAACTTAAGGCTTCCTAGAGTATCACTAGAAGGGTGTTGCTTTTTTAACAATGACGTTGCTTTGTAGTTCATTGGCAGCTTTTCTACAGAATATACGGACTTGAGAACAGAGATATAAAGATCACAACTTCACAAGTACAAAAATAAGCATGATTGTGCATCTGTTCTCTTCAGTTCTGTTCCTCCACTTGAAATTATTTATTCACTGAAATTTCCCAAAGGCAGGTTCACTAGCACTTTTCTAAAAGAACTGAGACCTAATTTCTAAATGCATTATTACTGCATTCTGTTTTTCTTATTCAGGTGTCAAGCTCAAGACACTTGAAAATAAAATATGACAACCTAATCTGTTCTAGTCAAGCTTCAAGTGACCACCTTATTATCTTTACAATTTCAAGTTCACAAGTTGTATTTTAGTGTTGTCTATTTTATTGAAAATTGATTACTAGAATAAGATTTGCGTACGTCTTATCTTTACCGTACTTACGCTACTTTCGTCTCAAAACCAACTAGGAATATTTGTACGAAAAGGACATGGTAGATTATTTCATCGAAAATCGATTTCTAGAATAAGGTTTGCGTACAATTTATCTTCTATGTACTCCGCTTCGGTCTTGAAACCAACTTGGAATATTTGTAGAAAGGCATGGAAGAATATTTATTTAAAAATGGATTGATTGAATAAGGTCTGTATACGTCTTATCTTCTACGTATTCCATTTCCGTCTCGAAACCAACTAGGAATACTTGTAGGGAAAGGGCATGCACGAATATTTCATCCGAAATCGATTATTAGAACAGGTTCTGCGTACGTCTTATATTCCCGATACTGACTCCGATTCAGTTTCAAAACCAACTAGGAATATTGGTAAGGAAAGGGCATGAAGAATTATTTCATCGAAAATCGATTACTATAGCAAGATTTGTGTACGTCTTATATTCCCGATACTTACTCCAATTCAGTTTCAAAGCCAACTAGGAATATTGGTAAGGAAAGGGCGTGAAGAATTATTTCATCGAAAATCGATTACTAGAGCAAGATTTGTGTACGTCTTATCTTCCCCGTACTTACTCCAATTCGGTTTCAAAACCAAAAATATTAATAAGGTAAGGGTATGAAGAATTATTTCATCAAAAATCGATTATTAGAGCAAGGTCTGCACGTCTTATCTTCCCTGTACTTACTCCAATTCAGTTTAAAACCAACTAGGAATATTTTGTAAGGAAAGGGCATGGAGGAAGTGTCCAAATCTTTTACTTTAAGAACAGAGAAGTGGGCACCTAAAAATAGAGTATATATTGGAAATGATGGGAGTGAAAGGCTGGTGGATAGGGATGGAGATTTGTATACATAAATAAGAATAATTAGATTGTGGGTGGGAGGCATAGAATGTGACAATACAGAGTTGATTGAAGCATAGTGCTCAAATAAAACCACCTGCTCAACCACCATACACTGCTGCCTCTGCCTCTGCCTCTGCCACTTCTCTTTAAACCCCTTCACTCAGCTTCTTGACCCTACTTCCAATCATGGACTCTCCCAACTTCCTTCTTCTAACAAGAATTGTGTCACAGGTGCCGTGATTAAGCTATTGTACCCTTTACGGAGGGTCGGAAGTTCGACTTTTGTGATATGCTCTTGTACCTCTTGCGGAAGGTCGGAAGTTCGATTTTTATGATATGCCTGTGTACGAGGGTGCATGTCACAGCGGCACGGGTATGCCAAGATGGGCATGCCATAACGTCAATTAGCCAGACATGCTTTTTCATGATTCAGCATGCCTTTTTATTAATTTTTTTAATAATTATTTTAATATTAGAAATATCCAGAAATAACAAATATAATTTTAAAATATTTACATATATTTTAATATCTAAAAAGTTACTAATGTAAATGAGTATTATGATGGTATTTGGTTGTTACTGTTAACAAATTAAATTTTTATATTCAAATTCACTGTATATTAGTATAACAATTATTTACTAAATTTTATTATATTTAATTGATAAATGCCATGTCATTTGGACATGCCTGGTGACAAAAAGCATACCTATAAATATGCCTTCGAGGAGTCTCGTAACAATACCCTGATCAATCATAAAAAGGAATTGCCCTCTTAACTTTGTTTGTCCGTGCATTAAAGATTCTCTATTGTAATCACCTGGTTTCTACATAATGTGTTACTCAGCTGTACCATTAGTCCAGTGCAGGTGTACATGACACGCATCTTTATTTATTCGAATCGAAAGAGAATTTTCGAGAAGTGATGTATTTATTCGGTTTGATAATAATTGAGTCAGTTGTTGAAAAGGACGAGCTTGCTTGATAATTTGCATGACCTGAGGAACATTTTTCGAGCTCAGAAACTACAGTTAAACCTCGATAAATGAATATTTTTTGGATCAAAATATTTTATTCAGTAATCGTGATTAATCATTTATCGAGGTAAAAAATACATTGGCTTTATTATGTTGGGACCTGAAAAACGTATTCATTTTATGAGATTATTTAAATTCCACCGGATATGATCGTTTATAGCTCAATTTTACCGATTTTTGTTAGAGGAATTTAGCGATTTTTCTTATAGCGAGAAATTTGAGATGGAAATGCATCCATGATCCAGTTACTAAGTGCCGGTCTTTTAAAATTAATTATTACTCCCTCCGTCCCACTGCGATTGCGATGTTTACGTTACTATTCGGCACGTATTTCGAGACTTCTATAAAATACAGTTTCATAATGTATTTTCAAAAAAAAAAATTTTGAATAAAAGTTTAAACATAAAACTTTTATTCAAAAAAAAAAAATTAAAAAAAAATTATGAAAGCGCGCCAAAAAGTAACGTAAACATCCCAATGGGATCGAGGAAGTAGTTCCTTTCGCTGTAAACCTCTGTTCTAATTTCACACTTAAGTAGAAATTATCAGAGTACAATTAAATGCGGCCATTTACATGACTCTGATATTAACATAAAAAATTTCAGTAATTCGAATCAAAGATTGGGCTTGGGCTTGGCGCAAATGTGAAATGTATGTGCCATTTTCTGGGTTAGGGCTACAAGCCCACGAAGAGTCCATCTCGTTTGGTAAAAGAAAGGGCAAAGTCCAGATATATCATGATCTTCCTGGGCTGCAAGCGGATTTGAACATTGGGCCATTTAAACGTTTATCATGATTTAAGTCAACATACACGAGATTGCAAATGTTTCATATCGTATTTTTAAAAATATTTTCGATAATATGTGTATTTTTGAAAAAATCCCAAAATTTTTATTACTACCAAAAATATATACATACAGCACAATATTAATAATGGTCCGGTTTGAGATATTTTTATAAATAAAAAAATCATTAATTTTTTAATTTATAAGTCACTTATTAGAAATCACAAAGATCGAATATTTTGACTGAGTGTTTCCTTTTTTCCATCTAATAGTACGTCTAAAAAAATTAAATTTACACATCTAAAAAAATTACATATCTTTAAAATGTAAATGTACTATATGGAGGAGTAAGTTGTTGCTTTGGTAGGTTTATAATTACGAGAGAAAAAATATCACTAAATATGTGTTTAGGAGATTTATATAAGTACTAGCCTATAACCCGTGTGCACAGACTGATTATAATATTTGTAATTTTATTATTTTATATCAAAATAATTTAAGAAAAATAATAAGTATGTATTATTGAGATTAGTGAAGTTAAAATATTTACATATTATTTTGTATGTATTATATTATTGAAGGATTCAAAATTTAAATAGTTAAAGTCTCAATAAGTCTTTCTACTACGGTCTCCGCTTTACTGTGCGGATGCAGTACCTATATGAAAGTGGTAATTTTTTCCTTATTTATTAATTATTTTGTTATATTATAATTTGAATTACTAAAATTAATCTTGAAAGTGTTTGATTCCCTATAAAACAGATAAAATAAAAGTTCAGTGTGATTATAAATTAAGTTGGATAATAATTTATAAGAGTATGTAGTTATATTAAATACATGGTTTATTTTTTTAATTAAATTATAATTATTTAAATTAGGTGAGTTTAAGCCCTCTAATTATGACCATAAGGAAAGGATTACGTTTGGTATGTTCATAACTATTACGTATTAGATTCTTCAACAAATATATTAAACAACTAATGTGCATCTTTTCTCGAAGCATCAAATCAAATGCTTAATTTTCCTTGAACACCAACGAGCATGTAATTTACAAACCACGGTTCAATTAGTTAATTCTTCTTCTTTATTAATTAAAAAACTCATCGCTTGAATATTAAAATTGAATAAATACATATTAAAATAGATCAAATCAACCGTTATTTTAACGAAACTACGATCACTGATAACTTTTTATTTTTTTCAATAATAAATGTACACTTTAAAGTTTTAATGCAAATTTATGAACATTTTCAAAATTATCCTAATTGAAAATTGTATAATAGTTAATGAAGGTTAAATCGGAGTCTACATTTATACATTTATGATGTGTATAAGTTAAAATGTATCATAAAATTAATGATTTCTTAAATAAGCATAAAAATTGAATAGAGACGATATAAGGGGTGTTGAAAAAATTCGTCAAACTGTTAATCTGGACCGGATCATCATAATCCGAATCAAAAAAAGAGGAAACTGTTAAAACCGTTTTTAATGATTCGTTTAACCCGAATGTTTACACATAAATGGCTTGGTTATGTTTTTTAATATTTTAAAACCGTTTAAATCCAACTCAACTGTTATATAATAATATATAAAAGTACTAGTATATAATTATAAATTATGGTTTTGTGTATATGAGTGTGTGCACTATATTAAAAGCATTATAATTACTTTATGAATAAAAATTTGAGTTAATTATTAATATGTCGTAGTTTTACTAATATGTGTGTGTATTTATTTAAATTAAATTAAGATATGTGAATGTCTTATGTAAATTAAATAATAATATTTAAATGTAATATATAATACTAACATATAATAAATTTTATGTTACATTTTCTTAAATAACGGCTTCGTTGTAAGTTTAATAAATACGAAATAAAATGATTGAGTTTAAACCGTGATTCAAAACCGAATCAATTCGTTGTTTATGGTCCGGTTTGGTTGGTGTTGGCATTTAACTGGTCTAGTTTGGTTTATTATTTTAAAAAACCACTCACATTGGTTTGGTTCAAAAAAAGCGAGAATCGTACCAAAATAATACGTGAATACCCCTTGAGGGTATTGTGCGACGGAGAGAGTAACAATGTATATACTTTATCGTAATTATGATGATTATAGAAATCGGCTAATTTTCAAAAATCGTTCATAAATAGCTAATAAATTTTTCAAAAATATTTGATTGAGTATCATTTATTTTTTAAAAAATAGGTTTTCATTCACAAATCGGTACATCAACCGTTTGATTTCAATCTTCGAAATATGTAATCATGATAATTATTGATATTTTAATTCTTTGTTTATAGAATTAAAAATTTCATTTTTTTGCTAAATAAAATTTTCATTTTCATTTTTCTAATTTTAATAACCCATAAATAATCGTAACAGTAACATTATTCCAACATGTACCAGAAATTTTCACTTTTCAAATGTCAACCTTTTTATAAAATCTAAAATTTAGTTATCCATTAATATATCTTAAGTGGTGGTTTATCAGAGAATTGACAACTTGCCAAAGTTCTTTCTAGTAGATAAAAATTTTGGAATTTTATAGAAGTGAAAAAAACAAACATAAAGTGTCCGTCTGGAAAATATTAAAATAATTAACTTATGATTTAAAATGAAAAAGTAACTTAAAAGTAAATAAGTAAATGAGTACTTAAAAATTATATAAGTGTTGGATAATTTTACTTATAAGTCAGAATTTTCTTTAACTTAAATGAACTAAAATAATTAATTTTTAAATATAATTATCTCAATTCATAAATTTTAAATTAAATTAACATTTAAAACATATAATTTAAAATTAAAGTTAATAAAAAAGGAAAAAATTCAAAAAACGTTGAAAAAAAGTATGTCGTTACCAACATTTCACTTATCAGCTTATAAGTTATAAATTCAACTTATAAGTTGGGTCGATAAACACTGGTTAATAAACTGTTACGGGCTTATAAGTCACAAGTAAAAGTGAGGACACAAACATGCCCAAAGTATATGAAAACTTTTATTAAAAATTAATCATATAAGCAATTCTAACACAAGTTAAATATATAACATTCACCATATTAATTGATGATAGAGTATATTAAAAGTGTCTCGAATTTATCAGGCATAAAAACACAATATTTTGACACATTTTTTTATTGTAAAAAACCGCAGCCGCTAGCCGTCCTGTTTTGAGCCGAATCTTCGTGCAGCCTGCCATGATGAGCGCTTATAAATACACAAGGTACATACAGTTCGAGTCCCTAAGCCTAACAAACAACATATCCTTATAAATAATTTCAGCCAAAAATGATGTCGTTGAATGAGTTCCGAAAGGCACAACGGGCTGAAGGTCCAGCCACAGTGTTGGCAATTGGAACCGTAACGCCACCTAACTGCTTTGATCAAAGCACGTATCCTGATTTTTATTTTCGTATCACTAAAAGCGAAGATAAAACCGAGCTCAAAGAAAAATTTAAGCGCATATGTAAGTCTGTACTCGACTGTACTTGTATTATCAACTTAAATACGAATAACTTTATCCTATATTTCTTAGTGTAGCGTTATTTCACTTGCTTCCTTTACACTTCGACACCTCTTGATGCATGTAGCGGTATGGCTCACAACGTTTACGTGATGGCTTTTAACTCGACTTTTTCTCAGGTAACAAGTCGATGGTTAATACCCGTTACATGCACCTGAGTGAAGAATTAATGAAAGAAAATCCTAACATTTGTGCGTACATGGAACCCTCCCTTGATACTAGGCAAAAGATTATGATTGAGGAAGTGCCAAAACTAGGTCAAGAAGCAGCTGCATTGGCCATAAAAGAATGGGGGCAACCAAAGTCCAAAATCACCCACCTTATCTTCTGCACCACTTGCGGTATCGATTTGCCTGGTGCAGACTATCGTCTCACCAAGCTTATGGGGCTCAGTCCGTCGATCAAGCGTTTCATGATGTACCAACAAGGTTGCTTTGCAGGTGGCATGGTTCTTCGTCTAGCAAAAGACTTGGCTGAGAATAACAAAGATGCTCGTGTGCTTATTGTTTGCTCCGAGCTCACTGTCCATACATTTCGAGGGCCAGACGATACTCATCACGATAATCTCGTAGGCCAGGCCATTTTTGGCGACGGGGCTGCTGCAGTTATAGTGGGCTCGGACCCTGTAGTTGGAGTCGAGACACCATTTTTTGAGATTGTTTCTGCAGCCCAAACCATTGTTCCTGATAGCGAGGATGCTATCTGCGGTCATCTTTGCGAGGTGGGGCTTACTTTTCACCTTCGCAAAAATGTACCTACTCTAATTTCAAAGAATATCAGGCATATTTTACTTGAGGCTTTCAAGCCCTTGGGTATAACTGATTGGAACTCAATCTTTTGGATTCCACATCCTGGTGGCCGACGGATAATAGATGAGATTGAGAATGAGTTATGCTTGAATCCTGATAAACTAAAGTCTGCAAGACAGATTCTTTGGGACTATGGGAACATGTCAAGTGCTTCTGTTTTGTTCATCATGGATCAAATGCGGAAGGCTTCAGCTAAGGATGGGAAGAGAACTACCGGAGAAGGACTTGATTGGGGTGTTCTATTTGGTTTCGGGCCTGGTCTTACTATCGAGACTGTTGTTCTTCGCAGTGTGCCAACTTAAGACCTTAATCTGTGATTGAATTGTGTGTTTACTATGTAACGATATCGGTGATATCATAAGCTATTATTGTGTGTTGGAATAATTCAAGAAACTTACTATGTAACGATATCGGTGATATCATAAGCTATTATTGTGTGTTGGAATAATTCAAGAAACTTACTATGTAACGATATCGGTGATATTATAAGCTATTATTGTGTGTTGGAATAATTCAAGAAACTTCCTTGATTAAATAATATATTGATCATATTTACTTTATAGCGGCAACAAAAGAATTCAGTTCGGATTATGAAATCACTGTCAAGGAACCAGTTACTCTTCCAGGATCGAACCTGAGTCCTCTGTCAAAGCTCTGATACCATGTCAAGGAACCGGTTACTCTAAAACCTTAAGGTGTTAGAGAAAGACTCCACTAGGATCATATCAGAGGTTAGACTAGCGGGAGAACTAAACTTCGATTCCCGGCCACCCCCTACATTCTCACAATTTATTGTGGACACTAAAGACAATTAATACCCCAAAGATGGGCGCCGGTGTTCCACTTTTCAACCCATAAATGGGCTTTCGAGTGAGGGAGAGTGTTAACTATATGATCCTATTGGGACCTTCCTCTAACACCTTAAGGTTTTAGAGCAACTGGTTTGTTGACAAATTACTTTCTTATTTGTTGAATCCAATAATAGTTGTCACATTACATGCCACTGTGACATTATTACTACAACAGTTTCTGAAACTATAGTTCCCTGTTATGACAAAAGAGAAACTGAACCCTAGATTTGAGCAAGTTTGCTGATACTGAAAGGATAAGCTTCAGTAGTGAGATTTGAACTGAAAGCCTTTGTAGCCAACACAACATTCACAGCTTCTGTCACATGAAAACCATCAAAATACACTTGCGTGTTCCTGTCTTGACATGTAGATCCTCCTTTCTTGCATAAAATTCCGCCTCCTGCACCAGTTGACATAACTTGGCAACAAGGTTGCCTCGTGTTCGCAAAACCTAAGCATATAAAGCATCAAAATGTAAGATTGAACAAGCACACATCAGGCGTAAAAACGTACAATTAACACAGGCTACTTGTTTTTACCATTCAGACCAGGGTTTCTGATTACATCTCGCAGAATCCTGTATGCATTGACCCTAAGAACGTTAGGACCAGTCTTTTGTCGTCTAATGCGATTTACCATGGCCCTTAAGTTGGCATTGAATAACACAGCAGCTTTATTATGGGATTTATTGCAGACGTTCCTGTTCGACTGTGCAGCAATGCTTAGGGGGCTGCAGCCAAGAGGAAACAAAGACAACAGTACAAACTTCTGTGCCCCCAAACTGTACAATTTCTGCAATATTGTTTCAAATTCTTGTAAAAATGTATAGACCATCCAAAAATTGAACATGATTCAAAGGTCTATTTCATGCATTTTTCCGCAAAAAATTCAAATGTACAACTTGTTTTCCGGTCCAAAATCAATTATGTTACATTTTAGAGTAAATTATAGAGTTTTGGCCGTACTTTACACTGATTTTCAAAATAGTGGCCAAAATTTCAAATTCTCAAAACAGTGGCCAACTTTTCTTTCATTATTTCGAAGAAATGGTTGTCGTCAACTCCCGTTAGGTCTTCGTCGTTAACTAATATATTTAAAGCATAAATTATATAATGGTGGTCGTACTTTACACTTATTTTTAAAATATTGGCTACACTTTTAAATTTTCAAAATAATGATATATTGTCGGTGTGAGAAGAGTTTTAAAGAGTTCTCCTATATTGATCCTAATAATGCGTGTCGATTTAAAAATAATTATCACTTTAGTTATAAGTTTTTTCAATGGGTGAATACTCTTCTCTATATTTTAACTATAAATTTTTTATTCGCGTTCTTGTATGGGGAGGTTGAAAAAATATGGAAGTCGGGCACTTGATTGAACTAGAAGAAGTGAAAAAATCGATGATTATTTGAGTTGTGTTTGTATCTATTTGTTTGGCGATATCATATATTATTTTTAGTGACAATAAAGGTATGAGTTCATACAGCAATTTGACGAAACCATTCTTTGTAAAGGCGGAAAAAAATTTCAACAATTTATAAAAGTTGAACCACTATTTTGAAAATAAGTGTGAAGAATAGTCACTATTATGTAATTTACGTTTTAAATATATTATTTAACGGTGAAGACTTAACGGGAGTTGAAGACAACCATTTTTTTGAAATGCGTAAAGAAAAGTTGGCCACTGTTTTGAGAATTTGAAATTTTGACCACTATTTTAAAAATCGGTATAAAATACGACCACCCATCTATAATTTACTCTACATTTTACTCAACATAAAGGTCGTATACGTGAAAAACCAAATATACAAGACTACCACGGATAAAAGCAAATAAAGTGATGATACCAGCGAGAAAAACCAATTGTATACTGACACCAAAGAGAATAACCTTGAAAAAATTTACCTTGATCTGAGAAGAGAGATTAGTTGTGAGATTAGCAGTGAATTCTCGAACACTGACATTAGATTGTGATTTTTTCATAAAATAATTCAACACGTAGTCATTTGTTCCGCTTCCAATCACAAACAAGTACTTGGATAATGACTCTCTGCTACTGTCCTCCCCTCGAGTTTGCAACTCAGGCAATGTTACTTCCTCGAAGTTCTTAATCTGCTCATGCAAACTCGGAACACCTCCCTACAAACCATTTACACTACTAGTAAATTACCAAAATGTCTGAAAACAATTTCATGAATAACTCCCGAGTTTTTTGATGGGAAGGAAGTAAGTGATTAGGAGGTAAAGTACTTTCATCTCATTTTTGGAGTGAAAGTCTTGGAATGAAAGATTGTCAAATTTGCATTCATTAACACTTACTTTTGTTTCTTTTAAAAACTCGGGAGCACGATTACGAAGGGAAGTGAAACTAATTTACTCAACCTCCACTTGCTTTCCTTTCTTTTTAAAACTGAGGAGCAAGGGGTTGATGCCAGCAAAATGTATAAATAAAAAGATAGCAGAGCTATACCGCTACAGAGCTAGTCTCACTCAGGATTCCAGAGCTACCAGAAGCAAAAGTAACACCAACAGCTGCATGATTTCCCTTGGTAGATGGATCAAGGAAAGCTGGAATGGATGCTGAAATGTTAAGCAATTCTGCGAGAACATCGACAAAAGTTTTTCCATTACTAAACCTTCCGGTTGGCCCGAGTGGAGAATCCATGCCATAAGGCAAGTAATCAGCCTTAGCTATTGTTTTGATGAAGTTATTGTTGCCATTGTCAAGAAGGGAGTCTCCGAACACAAACATTCCTTTAATAGTACTGTTGTTTCCATGTCCTGCATTTTCTGCACTGGAGAAAATTGAATAGGTATAAATGAGGATGCAAAAATATGGAGATATCGAAAGCTTTGGACCAAGAAGATTCATTGGAGCCATTGGTTTTAAGCTAGGTAGGTTGTATTATGGTGTTTCTGGATACTGCATTCTGAGGCTAATGAAGAGTAGCAAGTGCTAGTTTTCCTATTTATAAGATGAATAATGTTAGAGGGGTATCCAAAATGGTTCTCAAATACCAGGTGTCATGAACTGATTGACTACAATGCATAGTAAAACTCGATAAATGAATAATCTCGTCAAACGAATAATTTTTCCGGTTCCAACATAAGAGAGACTATATATTTTTAATCTTAATAAATGAATAGTATCGTTCAATGAGTAAAATTTTCTTTTCGCAAACGTATTCATTATCGAGATTTAACCGCAACTAATTTAATGGACTCCTACATTCATATAAATGGCAAGTCATTTGGGAACAAATTTTGATACTCAATTCGGTATCTCTGCCACTATTTTTATTAGCTTATAATCGGTGCAAATTTTTAATAATATATTTTATTTTAGAATTATTTATATTGTAATATATTTTTTCAATAGTTGAAAAAAATTGAAGAATGCAATTATTCATAATAATACATGTCTGAATATAATATGTTATGACTGAAAATAAATAATATAATATAAGATATTGAAGAAAAGGAATATAAAAATGAATCATGAACCCTATTGGAGAAGTTTAGATATTAATATAATAAATAATAATTTATTATTATATCTAACATTTCTTATATCTTAATTATGATCCAACAGCTGTTATCTAACTTATCAAACAATTAACCAACAACCAAATAGAGGATGTTCTGCAATGACATTTTCATCCTTCAATAACAAATATACTTTCGTCCTAAAATATGGAAAAATTATTATGACAGGTCGTAGGTTTTTACTATTACTTTCAAAAAATAGGTTGAAAAATAATGCACGACTCAAACAAGTATATCAACCAAAAGATTTTTTTTCTTCACAAATGAAATGTTTTTCATTAAACATCAACTAGTAAGTATTATTTTCTTAAGGATAAAAGGTTTTTCATAAAACACCAACTAGTAAATTTATTTTTTTCCACGAACAGCAGCACTATTTGCATTTTCTTTGTTACAAATTCTAGTTCAAACCATTGATTCTTGGTACTGCATTAAGATTAACTAGCTTCAAATATTCTTATAATGTATATACACTTCTTATTATTATTGATGCCACAATAGATTCGGACCAACGGCACACTGATTGTTTACGTTATTTTTCGGCACGCTTTTCAATACTCGTTTAAAGTATACCTCCATAATATTATTTTTTTTAAAAAAATTCTGAATTTTTTTTCATGTTTGAACTTTTATTCAAAAAAAAAAATTTAAAAAAAAAATTATAAAACTATACTTTATTAAAGTCTCGTAAACTATCGAGGGAGTATTAAAATTCTAAAGTATAAATATGTTTATTTTATAAAATGTTCCCCACTAAAAAAGTTTAAGTGCACCTATCATGTTAATAAATCTTTCATAATTTGAATCATATTTAGTTTTATTAATAGTTATATAATCATAAATTGGATATTAAATGGTTGAAATACTAATTTTCAGCAGGTATTATAAGAAAAATAAAACAGGTATTATAGAAAACAAATCTAAGAATCTAGTAAAAATTATCAATTTTTTTTTTGAATTTGTACCATTAACGCTTAAAATAATCACTTAAGTACGTGATGCCCAGAGAAATGGGGCCCTCGAATAAGAAACATCGATGAATAGGCAAACCTTCGGATCTAAAGCAAGTTATCGAAAGAATTGCTCAAGCTTCAGGAGAAGTTTCTTATTAATTCAATCCAACAAGATACATAGTTGTCACATTGCATGCCACGTGGCATGACATTATTAACACAACAATTTAAGATCACTAGTGTGACATCAAGTTCTGAATCTGTAACATACATTACTAAAACAAAACAGAGAAAATGAACCCTAGATTTGAGCAAGTTTGCTGATACTGAAAGGATAAGCTTCAGTAGTGAGATTCGAACTGAAAGCCTTTGTAGCTAATATAACATTCACAGCTTCTGTCACATGAAAACCATCAAAATACACTTGCTTGTTCCTGTCTTGACATGTAGATCCTCCTTTCTTGCATAAAATTCCGCCTTCTGTGCCAGTTGACATAAGTTGGCAACAAGGTTGTCTCGTGTTCACAAAACCTAAGCATATCAAGCATCAGAATTGCTTTTAGTAAGACATCACGTGTAAAAAGGTATAACACCGGTTACTTGTTTTTACCATTCAAAGCAGGGTTTCTGATTATATCTCGCAGAATCCTGTATGCATTGACCATAAGAACGTTAGGACCATGCTTTTGTCGTCTAATGTGATTTACCAAGGCCCTTAAGTTGGCATTGTATAACACAGCAGCGTCATTATGGGGTTTATGGCACCTGTTCATCTTCTGTTGTGCAGCCATGCTTAGAGGGCTGCAGCCCAGAGGATACGAAGACATCAGTACAAACTTCTGTGCCCCCAATTTGTACAATTTCTGCAATTTTGTTTCAAAATGTTGTAAAAATATATAGACGATCTAAAAATTGGAAAAAGAAATTTACAACATCGTAAAAATACTAATGTCAACTTCCTTATTAGAGGTCATTTGGCCAAGTTGTTCTGCAGTCAAAATTCTTTACCATAACCAGTTCTAAGCAACTTGTTCTGCCTCGTATTGTATATCAGAAGGTGATAAAACTTGCCCTAACTGCCCCAAATTCAAGAAATAAGGACTTTGACAATGTACACCAAAGTAAATTTCACATAAAATGATGCATTCACAAGCAAAAGCAGCATGTAAACCGATCATTTAGCAACCAAAAAAATGCAAAGAGGAGATCCGACTATATTCTATATATCAGAGAGTGCCTTGAGAGGTGCGAAAGTGCTTCTATCCCTGACAAAGTATAAAGTTCGATAATCACCTTACCTGACTAGCTAACTATACTAAATAAATTATGCGAAGTAAACAATTTACCTTGATCTGAGAAGAGAGATTAATTGTGAGATTGGCAGTGAATTCTTGGACACCGACATCAGACTTCGATTTATTCATATAATAGTTCAACATGTAGTCATTTGCTCCGCCTCCAATCACAAACAAATAGTTGGATAATGGATCTCGGCTACTTTTCTCCCACTGAACTTGCAACTCTGGCAATGTTACTTCCTCGAAGTTCTTAATTTGCTCGTCCAAACTCGGTACTCCTCCCTACAAAACATGTACACTACTAGTAAACTTCCATATCAGTTGAAAACAGTTTTTTTAGAGAAAAGAGAGAAACAACTGGAAAAAGGCAAATTAACACACAGCTAGAAAAGTGACATAATAAGGCAAAATAAATAAATATAGATACTTTGTGCTTGGCCTTTTTTAATACGTTTTTAAATCGGCTCATTCTACTCTATAAAATCCTTATGATTTTCTTTCTAGAGCACGGAGACAGCTGTTTAGTAGTTCTCTTAAATTTTGATGATCTAGTGTAGCTAGTATAATTAGTTTTCTTAGTACATATTGTTTCGTACTTCCTATTTTATGCACAACATTTTCCGAATCTATTTCTTACTGATAATATACCAAAAACATCGAAGTCACTGCAGTGATTCCCAAAAGATTCATCTTAGTCCTACTGCATGCTGTTGTACTGAACATTGAAGGTCAACACATAAGTATGTCGCAGATATTAAGTTCTTAAACACCTTATAATTTGTTTATAATAAACTTTACGAAGTACTTCATAAGATATTGGAACAACTTTGATCACATAATTATCTTATCCAATGTAAATTGTTCTTCAAACAATGTGCAGGTACCTTAATAACTGTAACACACTTGATGCCAGCAAAATGTATATGTAAAAAGATAACAAAACCATACCGATGTGGAGCCAGTGTCACTCAGGATTCCAGAGCCACCGGAAGCATAAGTAACACCAATAGCTGTATGATTTCCCTTTGTAGATGGATCAAGGAAAGCTGGAATGGATCCTGGAATGTTAAGCAATTCTCCGAGAACATCAAGAAAAGATTTGCCATTACTAAACCTGCCTGACGGTCCGAGTGGAGAATCCATGCCATAAGGCAAATAATCAGCTTTAGCTATGGTTTTGATGAAGTTATTGTTACCATTGTCAAGAAAGGAGTCCCCAAACACAAACATGCCTTTAACAGTACTTTTAGTTCCATCTCCAATATTTTCTGCACTGGAGAAAATTGAATAAGTATGAAGGAAGATGCATAAAAATGAAGATATCGAAAGCTTCCAAGGAAGAAGACTCATTGCAGCCATTGCATTCGAGCTAGGTAGCTTGTAGTTTGGTGTTTTTCAACACTGCATTGAAAGGGTAACACAGAGTTAGCAAGTGCTAGCTTTTCTATTTATAGGATTTTAAAACAACGTTGTAATACCAAAATGCCTAGTATAGTATGTTTTTAAACACTTAACTATACTAGTTTTAGATTCTATTATTACTTTAAAGAGTATATTTAAGAACAATGCACAATTTAAACAAGTATATTTACAACTATATTTTATAGGTAGATTCTATTATTATTACTCTAAAAAGTAAGTTTAGAATAATTATAATGCAGGGATTAAGTAAGTATATTTAACAACGAATATTATTTTTCTTCAAAAATAAAATGTTTTTCTTAAAACACCAACTAGTAAACTTACTTTTTTCCACAAACAGCAGCATTATTGGCATTTTCTTGTTGGCAGGGGTATGTAAAATATGTTAAGTTCTGAACAGTAGCACAATCAAAATTAAAAGCCATATTTAAATTTATATGAGATTTTAGTTGATTTTATGAAAAACAAAAAAAACTGGAACTTGGCCAAAAAAATTGTTTTTCTTTACAACTTCAGGCTGACGGTAAAAATTATTAAAAATATTTTTATAAAATTTTCCAATCCCAAATCTTTCGAAATTCTAGTTCAAGCCAGGGATTCTTGGTAGCGCATTAAAATTAACTAGTTTTAAAACCCGTGCAACTCCTAACATAGAGAAATTAAAGGAACAAGAATCCTAATTTTGCATATCATTTCAATACTTTCTGGTTCCGTTACTGCAACTCCTCACAGCATAGATCATCTTCTTGTTTCTAACAGCCTAACCTTTTCCGGTTTCATTACCGCAACTCCTGGAAGCATAGATCATCTTGTTGTTTCTCACAGCCTAACTTTAAACTATCATTCTAAAGTCACTTGTAAGGCAACACCAAGTTTGTATGGGATAGTCTCACAACTTAAAACTATCATTCTAAAGTCGCTTGTGAGGCTATAAAAAACGACATATCCGATTTAAAAACTTTGCAGAAGACATCATAGCCAGAAAAAAACGACACAAGTTTTAAGATACCACATAAAACTTCCGTTGAGGAATGAATCACATAACTACTTTTCTAATTCTTCCACCTATGATCCCAGTGTTAGAAAATGGAGTTATTAAGTTCATAATTTTATTATGTTCTTGTTGTTAATTCCATAATCTAATGATTGGAAGTTGGTTCTAGATATCGGGACTTAAACTTTCATGTATGGGTTTAAGAATTTTCTTAATGAAATCCATAAGAGAGATGAAGTTGAAGTTAGTAGCTTGGAAAAGCTTGTTTTGAGAATGTGTTTGTCCCACATAGAAAGAAATAAAAGGGGTGTTGGCTTTATATAGTATAACACACATGGGTAGTGCATAACTACTAAGGTGTGTTATGGTGCGTGGTGTTCTCACGAGCCCACGCGCGCCGCCGCCGCCGCCCCGCCCCGCCACGCCTCGGCACGTCACGTCACGGGACGGGTCGGGTCGGGTCGAAGGGCGAATGTCTCGGCGTCTCGCGTACGCGAGGCGACCTGGGCGGGGAATTTTATTTCGTATCAATTTAATATAATATTTTAATTAGAATTTATTTATCAGTTGGGCTGGGTTGTGTCTGTTGGGCTCAATTGGACTGGGTCGGATTGTATAATTGGGCTAAGTCAGATACAATGAACCTAGACTTGTAACTGATGATATATATTCAGAAATTAAAGTATATATATATAAAACGGATGGTTTAATGTGTGGATTAATATATATCAGCTGTTACGATTTATTTTAAATGTGCAGTTTAAATTCATATATTAAATTTGGGGTGGTCAGTTACACTTAGCCTCTAGTATAAATAAAGGACTAAGCTGCTGAGTTTCACACACCACACCCTACATTCTCTTCTCCTCCTCTTCCTCTCTGCTCTCTCTCCCAAACACAAGTCAGTCAGCAGTTGGTTTTCCGGCGAGTGAGGAGCTAGTCGTGGTTGAGCTTCGAAGGTGCTGTAATTCAAAGCTCTGAGCTGTTTTATCCTGGAGGAGGTGTTGCAAGCATTCCCAGTGCAGCAGGTGGGGGCAAATATCTCTTCAAGAGCAGTCAGGTCTTCGTATAAGGCCTGACGACTCAGCTGTTCTTGTAATTTTCTTGTTGTACATGTTTTTGCCTCAAGCTATGGCTACTGGTACAACTTCTTTCCTTCCTCTAGTTTTACAGTCACTGACATGCATGTATTTTACCTTCACGTTTTGTTTCAACTTGCTTGGCCTTGGCTTGTTTAATATGATATATAACTGCCTCTACGTTGCTATAATAATCAGTATTTCCAACATTCTTGAAGAGATATATTGTTATATAATATTTAGCATAATGTCGAGCGAAACTGAGGTTCCCGTTGTTGGTGGTGGTAGTGGTTCTGGTGCATCTGTTGTGGCCATTGATTGGACCACTTACAGTTTTCCACAAGCCGTTGAATTAACTGGCTTGCCAGAGAAGTTCAATGGTGGTGTAGGCTTTTCTCGCTGGCAGAAAAGAATGAAATTGTGGTTAACTGTAAAGGGTCTATGGCCTGTTGTGGAGTATGAGAAACCAGTGGTGGATCAAGAGAAGGCTGAAACTGTTAAGGGTTTTGCGAAGTGGGCTGAGAAGGATGGTGTGGCCAGGGCGGCCATTCTGGCTGCTCTCACTAACACATTGTTTGATGTGTATTCTTCTGATGCCTACTCTGCAAAACTCTTATGGGAGAAGCTGGACCAGACACATAATACTGACTCTCAGGGTCTTGAGAAGTATTCTGTGGCTAAGTTCCTTGAATTCAAGCTGGTGGACAACAAGTCCATGACTGAGCAAGTGCATGAATTCGAGATGATAGTGCATGCTTTGAAGGAGTCCGGAATGGACCTCCCTGAAAAGTTCAAGGTTATGAGTGTGATTGAAAAGCTTCCGAAGTCTTGGGAGGAGTTCTCTCTATCCCTGAAAAGACAGAAAGGAGAGATCACCTGGACCAACCTTATGCTGGACATCTCGGTTCAAGAACAACACAAGTCCAAACAAGGACATGTGATGCCAACTGAGGCCGGGAGCTCGAAGGTAAATGTAGCAACTGTAGGACAGAAAAGGAAGGGTGTGGCTAAGAAAGTTAGCGCTAATAAACCTAAGAGTGACAAGGACAAGGCCAAGAAACCCAAGGCAAACAAACCGTGTTGGTCTTGTGGGCAGGTTGGGCACTGGAGTAAGGACTGCCCTACAAAGAAGGCGAAGAAGGCTGAGGTGGTAGCACAAGCGAATGCTGTGCTTGCAACTACAAGTGGGCCCGTAGTGAACATGGTTGTTGGTGAGGCCACGGCTTCTGAAACCAACGCAGACCGGTATGTTTCCTACAACCCTGTATTATTTTCTACCTATCTGTCAAATGAATGGTTGATAGATACTGGAGCTAATGTGCATATTTGTGCTGATATTAGTCTATTTGTATCTTATCAACAGAGTCATAGCTTGACAGTGACGATGGGGAATGCTAGTGCTGCTCAAGTACATGGAATAGGAAACGTAGACCTGAAGTTCCCTTCTGGACGTATTCTATCCCTAACTAGAGTGCATTATGTTCCCGACATGCGTAGAAATATAATAAGTGGAAGCTGTTTAGTTTCCAATGGCTTTGAAATTTCCTTCAAATGTAATAAAGTAGTTCTTATTCACACTGGTACATTTTTTGGCAAGGGTTACTTGTCAAATGGTTTATTTGTAATTAATGCTGAACCCGTTTTGGGTACATTAAATAATGTTATTCTTCCTTCTGTGAATTGTGTTGAATCCTCAAGTTTATGGCACGCTAGACTAGGTCACTTAAACTTTGGTGCTCTTAAGAATATGATGAACTTAGAGTTGATTCCAAAACATACCATAGAAAAGAATTCTAAATGTCAAGTATGTGTGTCTGCTAAACAGATAAGGAAACCTTTTCATAACGTTGTTAGGGATTCAGACTTGTTAGATTTAGTACACATTGATATTTGTGAATTTGGTGGTGTGTTGACCAAGGACCAGTTTAGATACTTCATTGCTTTTATAGATGATAGTAGTAGATACTGTTATGTTTATTTACTTAGACATAAGGATGAAGCACTTAGTAAATTCATTATATATAAAACTGAAGTAGAAAAACAAACTAGTAAGCTACTTAAAAAATTGAGATCTGATAGAGGTGGTGAGTATACGAGTAATGCTTTTAATGAATTTTGTGCAAACAATGGTATAGTTCATGAAGTTACTCCACCATACACACCTGAGTCTAATGGGGTTGCTGAGCGAAAGAACAGAACATTTAAAGATATGATTAATAGTATGCTTATTAACTCTGGGTTGCCTAAATACATGTGGGGAGAGGCTCTAAATACGGCTTGCCATATTTTGAATAGAGTCCCTCTGAAACACATGGATAAAACACCCTTGGAGTTATGGAAAGGCAGGATGACTAGTCTTAAGTATCTTCGTGTGTGGGGGTGCCTTGCTAAGGTGCTTGTTCCTGAACACAAGAGAAAGAAACTAGGTCCAAAAACTGTTGACTGTATCTTTCTGGGCTATCTTGAAACCACTACAGCTATGAGATTTTTAGTGTTAAAATCTGACATAGATGGTATAGTGGCAAACACGATAGTTGAATTTCGAGATGCGACGTTCTTTGAGGATGTCTACCCTATGAAGACTGGAATACCTGAAACGACTTCTGAGGAAGATCCTACTCACACATCAAGTTCTATTCCTGATCATGTGGAAAAGATAACAAATGTGGGGGCGGAACCTAGTAGTAGCTCTAGTCCTAAGGAACTAGAGGAACCAAGGAGAAGTAAGCGTGCAAAGGTAGTCAAGGATTTTGGAGGTGATTTCATCACTTACAATATCGAGGACGAACCTTTAACTTTCCGGCAAGCTATGGATTCTTCTGAGTCAAGGCACTGGAAGGGCGCTGTCAAGAGTGAAATTGACTCTATTGTTTCCAATGGAACATGGGAGTTGGTTGATCTCCCTCCTGGGTGTTCTACTATTGGGTGCAAATGGGTCTTTAAAAGGAAGTTGAACCCTGACGGCTCAATAGATAAGTACAAAGCTAGACTGGTAGCTAAGGGTTTTAAGCAAAAGGAAGGAATTGATTATTTTGATACATACTCTCCGGTTGCAAGAATGGTAACAATCCGAATGCTTATAGCATTGGCTTCAGTCCATGGTCTTATCATCCATCAGATGGATGTAAAGACGGCTTTTCTTCATGGTGAACTTGAGGAAGAGATATATATGGATCAGCCTGATGGATTTGTTGCATCAGGCAATGAAAGGAAAGTATGTAAGTTGATCAAGTCCATCTATGGCTTGAAACAAGCTCCCAGAGATTGGCATAAAAAGTTTGATGAAACTATATTGCCTTTCAGTTATAAGATTAATGAAAGTGATAAGTGTGTCTACACTAAAGTTAAAGGTAATGAGTGTGTTATCTTGTGCCTATATGTGGATGATATTTTATTGTTTGGAACCAATATTGAGATTATTAACGAGACTAAAGAATTCTTGAAAAGGCATTTTGAAATGAAGGATATGGGTGAGGCAAGTGTGATTCTTGGAATCAAATTGATTCAGTCCACTGAAGGAATAACCTTGACTCAATCTCATTATATAGAGAAATCTATACTTGAGAAATATGGTTATTCACAGTGTAGAATCGCTAGTACACCTTATGATTCGAAAGTTTCCCTTGTCAAGAATACTTCAGGAGTGCCTGTGTCTCAGTTAAGGTATTCTCAGATTATTGGGAGCTTGCAATATCTTGCTAACTGTACTAGACCAGATATTTCATATTCTGTGTCTAAATTGGCTAGATATACAAGCTGTCCAAACAGAACTCATTGGGATGCTCTTGATAGAGTACTTAGATATCTGAAAGGCACAATGTACCTTAGTTTACACTACAGGAGGTTTCCTGGTGTACTTGAAGGGTACAGTGATGCAAGTTGGATAGCTAAGAAGTCTGGTTCCAATGGAGTGACTGGATATGTGTTTACCCTTGCGGGTGGAGCAGTATCCTGGAAGTCGACTAGACAGACTATTGTGACTCGGTCGACATTTGAGGCTGAGCTGTATGCACTTGATGCCACTGGGACGGAGGCTGAATGGCTACATGGGCTTATGTCCACGTTACCTGTAGTAAGCAGACCGCTTCCTGCGATTGCTATTCATTGTGATAGTCGAACAACTATTGACAAGATTAGCAGTAAAAAGCATAATGCTAAAACAAAGAGACACATCCAAGTTAGACTTAAGTCTATAAGGGGGTTAGTGTCTGACAGGATTATAGCTATAGAGTTCATAGGAACTCAGAATAATATAGCTGATCCTTTGACTAAAGGACTGGAACCTGCAGTAGTCCTTAAGTCAAGGTTGGGGATGGGACTGTCAACCCATCATAATTCATCAACAGTGGGAACCCAATACACATGAGAGGAGATCCCTCGAAGTGTATTCAATGTGGTAATAACAAGCTGTAAGGGTGAATTGGTAGTACCTTTGCTACATAGATGATACTCATGTATCTGAGTCTATCCCCTGTAAACCTAGAAGGTACTGTGACTGCTAAGAAAGTAAGAGTGTTACAACTCTGAATGGGATCAAGTCGTTAGACGAGATATTAGCAGTATATCTCTGGAGATGCCCAGCTAAGCGAATGTAATTGTGTGGTCGCAATTAGAGGAAAGGGTTATTCCTTGAAGCATTCGACGAACAGGATCGAGACATGACCATTAATGTCTCAAAGCCGTAGATTGGCTCCATAGCCGTTGATTTGTTGTTGTCTATGGAAAGTGGTAACACCCAACGGATTAAGATTCAAGGTGCAATATTCCATCTGAATCCGGTAGCCATTGAAGTAGAGAACTTAGGAGGGTTCAAACCCGGAAGGGTACCGACTCTGAAAAACAAGTCATGATGAGAAACCTGAAACGCATTTCTGTATGGATTTGTGGGGGATTGTTAGAAAATGGAGTTATTAAGTTCATAATTTTATTATGTTCTTGTTGTTAATTCCATAATCTAATGATTGGAAGTTGGTTCTAGATATCGGGACTTAAACTTTCATGTATGGGTTTAAGAATTTTCTTAATGAAATCCATAAGAGAGATGAAGTTGAAGTTAGTAGCTTGGAAAAGCTTGTTTTGAGAATGTGTTTGTCCCACATAGAAAGAAATAAAAGGGGTGTTGGCTTTATATAGTATAACACACATGGGTAGTGCATAACTACTAAGGTGTGTTATGGTGCGTGGTGTTCTCACGAGCCCACGCGCGCGCCGCCGCCGCCGCCACGCCTCGGCTCGTCACGTCACGTCACGTCACGTCACGTCACGGGACGGGTCGGGTCGAAGGGCGATTTGGGCGAATGTCTCGGCGTCTCGCGTACGCGAGGCGACCTGGGCGGGGAATTTTATTTCGTATCGATTTAATATAATATTTTAATTAGAATTTATTTATCAGTTGGGCTGGGTTGTGTCTGTTGGGCTCAATTGGACTGGGTCGGATTGTATAATTGGGCTAAGTCAGATACAATGAACCTAGACTTGTAACTGATGATATATATTCAGAAATTAAAGTATATATATATAAAACGGATGGTTTAATGTGTGGATTAATATATATCAGCTGTTACATTATAATAAATCAGCTGTTACGATTTATTTTAAATGTGCAGTTTAAATTCATATATTAAATTTGGGGTGGTCAGTTACACTTAGCCTCTAGTATAAATAAAGGACTAAGCTGCTGAGTTTCACACACCACACCCTACATTCTCTTCTCCTCCTCTTCCTCTCTGCTCTCTCTCCCAAACACAAGTCAGTCAGCAGTTGGTTTTCCGGCGAGTGAGGAGCTAGTCGTGGTTGAGCTTCGAAGGTGCTGTAATTCAAAGCTCTGAGCTGTTTTATCCTGGAGGAGGTGTTGCAAGCATTCCCAGTGCAGCAGGTGGGGGCAAATATCTCTTCAAGAGCAGTCAGGTCTTCGTATAAGGCCTGACGACTCAGCTGTTCTTGTAATTTTCTTGTTGTACATGTTTTTGCCTCAAGCTATGGCTACTGGTACAACTTCTTTCCTTCCTCTAGTTTTACAGTCACTGACATGCATGTATTTTACCTTCACGTTTTGTTTCAACTTGCTTGGCCTTGGCTTGTTTAATATGATATATAACTGCCTCTACGTTGCTATAATAATCAGTATTTCCAACACCCAGTCACTACAATAGACTATCATGTCGATAAACATCAATTATTTTAGAAATTGACATCCTGAATCACATAACTACTTTTCTCATTCTTCCTCGTGTGACCCCAGTCAATGATCACTCTATCAGACTACCACATTGATAAACATCAACCATTTAAGAAATTGACATCGTGAATCTCCTTATCCACCTCTCGTCAATCTACAACCAACCACATGTAGGGCAGTTTGCAGAATCTAGAAACTCTCCCGAGAAGTTACAGATCATATCCAACATGTATAAAACAATGTCCTAAAAAAATTAGAATATCGGAATAAAAGCGAAGGGAAAAGTAGACATACATTACCAGTACAAAAACTGGACTAGTCCTCAAAAGCTGACAGAATTTTAATTACCTGATGGAAAAATAAACACTAAAAATAATGAAGTTCACAACTTTCACCCAAATCCAATTTCTTAGAACATTACTTTTAATAGAGTTTCCAAAGAGGAGAAACTGATTTCACAATTGGAGTAAGCAAGTAAGCAATAACAAGATAAATTTTCAGCACCAGCAACAATGTAAAAAAGATATTATTGGTTATTTCTCAAACATGGACCATTGTAAAAGAAAATAAATCAAATATTTCAGAAGGTCAGCCATGAGCTCAGCTTCTCAGAGATCAAGTCTAATTTTTTATTATAAACAAAAGGATTAAGATAGAAGGTAAGCCTTCATATTGAAATAACTAAAGGCGAATTCCTGTTCATTTCTCCCTATAGAAGAGTGCAGGGCAGTAAGTCGATAACTACAACATTAATATCATTTTATCACACAAAAACCACAGCCACCGAGAGGAGGCTCAGAACATAAGAAGAACACCAATATAGAATTAAAACTTGACATTAGTTTAAATTTAAATCACATACACTGAGCTAATTACCTTGAGCCAATATGGGTCAAATAAAAATTAAAATAAATCAGTAATTGGCCTAAATGCTTTACCAAATACAAAAAAAGGTATGGCAGAGGACTAGCCGACTAGCATTAGATGAAGAACTACTAAAGCAGCTAAATAGCAGCCCACTCGTATTTAAAAACACACACCAATTTATACTGATTATTTAGCATATATAAATTGCAAGGGTCCCTGTCCACAGCCATAGTTGGATAGGGACCCTACCCAACCAACAAATCATGACCATTGAAGTAAAATACGAATGGCTAGGATCCGCTATTGCCGCTATGTTTCATTGCGAGGGCGCAATGAAACATTGCGGGAGGGGCCCACATACTCCATTCCCCTTTTTACCCTTTTCCTATGTTAATTCATTTATCAATGCTTTTTTAACTACATAAATATTAATTTAATAAGATATTATTCTTAATATTTCTGATTAAAAATATAATATTTAAAAAATATTATAAAATATTTTATAATAATATTAAATATTATATTTAATATTTAATATTCAATATTTTAAAAGTATTGAAACATTAAAATGAAATTAATATATTTAAATATTTAATAATATATATTAAAATAATAAAGGAAAATATTTTTGATATTTAAATATTTTAATTATTCAATATTTTTAATAATAAATGAAAATATTTGAATATTTGAAAATATTAATAATGTTAAACATTAATAATGTCAAATAAACACAAATATTATACCTCCGCAATGTTTCATTGCGTCCCCGCAATGTTTCATTGCGGTAGTCGTTTTACCTTACACACAGACACAGAAACTCAGGCACAGATACTCGCATATACACGCAGAAACTCAAAAACAGACACTCAAACACGACCATCAGCGACATTGAAGCGATTTGAGACAATTTCAATCACAACCACTCCACTGATCTTCTTGTTCATCGGGTATACAAACATCATACCAACACAAGGAACTACATCATTCATATTTCCAATAAAATTTTCATCATTAATTTTATCATCATCATCGCCATTAAAAGAATCATTACTATCATCGGAATCACCGTGAACATCGTGATTCTTCCAACCGAAACCAACATCATCATCACTATGCGTTTTTCGCTTCCCCGGATCATTAACTTTATCTTCAATACTATCAACATCTATTACTTCATCATCATTAAAGATTTTACGATAAACCCTCTTTTTTGTGTGGGGGGTAACATAATTAAAATCGTTATGATCACTAGATGAACTTGAATAATCAAATAAATAAGAAGCCATGGATATTGAATACTAACCTTTTTTTTCAGAAGAATAAATTTGAGCAGAATGTTAAGAAGCAGTAAAAACAGCAATGTTTCAAAAATACAGACATTTTAAGGTAGGTGTGTGCATTAAATGCACAGCCGCAATGTTTCATTGCGATTGCCGCAATGAAACATTGCGGCACTGTACAAACCCCCAAGCCAACAACTGTAAATATTTGCAGTTTTAATAAAACTTTACAACGTACCCCAGCAATGTTTCATTGCGGGGGGAAGTGTCCACCGCAATGAAACATTGCGGTTGGGTTGTTTATTTTTGTTATTTTCTTTAAAATTAGAAAATTAATCAAAAAAAATTATAAAAAATAGTTTCTAGACTTATTATATTTCATTTAATATGTTAAATGTTATTTTGAAAATATAAATGTTTATAAGAGTAACTTAATTATAATATGCAACTATTTTACATAGTTTTGTGAAAATTTTGCATAATAGTTATGTCAAATGATATTTCTTGACGTGTAAGTTCTAAAGTACAAATTTTGACGATCCAACTATATGGATGTTAAAATATAATGATTATAATAATTAAGAAAAATTATTTCTTAAATAAAATACGGTATTTATATATATTTTGTTACCAAGAAATGTTTAACATTTTGGGGGCTAAATTATTTTATATTTTTTTATAGATAACGAAAATTCAATAAATTTTCATTTTTTTAGATTTTCACATTTTCAAATTTTAGTATTATATTTGTTTATTAAAATTTAAAATTGATAAAATATATTGGACAAGTACAAGAAAAATAAAACATTAAATAATTTATTTCATTCAAATATAAATGGAGTACATTCAAATATTTTTTCAAAACAAATACATAATAACATTTTATGTCGACGAGAATGATCAAACTTTAACGGTGTTGGAAGAACCGCCTTTATCACCCTTATCGTCGTCTTTTTTTTCTTCGACTTTTCTGCCTTCGCTTTAGCTTCATTTTCTTTTTTTTTCTTGCGCTCAAGCGCTATTTGAATACGGCGGAGAGCTATTTCCATGTCTTCCTCTCCTTCGGGCCCGTCGTAAGCCACACCATCTATAATTACCTTATTATTGTCAAAATCGTAGTAGAAAACCATTTTTCGGATATTAGAGAAGATAATGATGAAGAAAAAATGTAGAATGAAAATAGAGAAAAGAATGTTGAAAAAAAATGAGATGAGACAGGACTATTTATAGGTGAAAATCTGAATTTTAAAATTCACAAGCTTCTGCCGCAATGAAACATTGCGGCGTGTCGGTCAAGTTTCTGCTCTATTGACCAGTCAATTCAACTGCCGCAATGTTTCATTGCGGCAATTTCAACAGTCAAATGAAATGTTTTCAGCAAATTTTTTTTTGTGCCAAATTTAATTTTGTGAATTTTAAAATTCTTATTAATATTGGCACAAAAATAAGTTTTGCACAAAAAATAAGTTTGACTGTTGATAAATTTTTTAAACTAAAATAACTCAATTCACTAAAAAGTATAAAATTAATAATATTATTTTTTTAACTAAAATTATTCATATGATAATTTAAAGAAAAAGTACCGAAAAAAATAAATTGATTAATTTTATTATTAAAATTGATAATATTTTAATATATTACTACTACTTATATTTAATGTTAACATATTTTAAAAAATTAATTATTGTTGAACATTAATATTATTTTTATACTTATATAAATAAGTTAAATATTAGAATAAGGTAAAGAGAGGGGCAGTTTGGACATTAAAAACTGGGAGTCTAACCAAAAATGAAACATTGCGGCCCAACAATGAAACATTGCGGAATGCGCAATGTTTCCTGTGCATGGAAACATCCCGCAATATTTCATTGCGGAAGGCAAGACCCGCATTGAAACATTGCTTTCCCCGCAATGTTTCATTGCAGTGGGTTGGCTGGCTGTCCCCCAACCCACGTTGGCTCCTGATTATTTCAATACCCACGAAATCCCAACTCGCAGAATTTTTGAATTTGCAATTAAATTTCACTTAGAAATTAATTTAATCAACGAGGTCCATTCCATTTTGGTAAATACCATAGGCCAGAAGTTATTGCAGACACGGGGGCCATTCCATATTCTAGAAGAATATACTGTATTACAAATATGTGCAAATAATTTATTTGAACATATGCATTGTAGAGAAAATTATGACATACTAGGGAATTATTGTATGATAAATTAACAATCTCGAGTCCACTCTATTAATTAGTTGCAACTTCACGTTGTCCTTCTACAAATTTACGGCTTCATCCACTAAGTTAAAAATTGAACACTTGCAGTGTAGAGAAAAGTAGTATGTAGGTGACTGCTCATCGCGATTTTGTGTTAATTGTCAGAGAGGTTTCTTCACCTCTAAAATGTTGACGTGAATCTGTGTTAGTTTATGCTGAGGAAAACTTGGAAGATTCTAACTAGAGATGGTGTTATTTCTCAAGAGTAGAGATGCAGAAGTCAAGTACTCAGGGAAAGCATCCGATTTACTTTCTTTAATTTAGTCTCACATTCAACATCTATCATCACACATAATTTGTACATGTGTTTTAGAAAAAATATTGTACTAATCAATTAAATCATCGTACTTTAGCTGAACATTTGTAGACAAAACAAATGTTTTTTTATAGCTCCTTGCTAATGTTGTAAATTTTCTTGCTGTGTTCTTTTATTTCTAAAGGTGTTCTGGCAAGTTGCCTCATATAGTGCATGACGTCCTAGGGAAATAATGGAGCTTGAGGGTTTAAGTTTTGTTTATACGGGTGATTAGGCATGTAAATGGAATTATAACATGAAATAGATATCTTTAGAGTTCTAAGGAATGGATTCTGGTGTGGTGGCCTTTGGTTTTTTGGTTTTCTAAGATTCATACTAAGGTTTGAAATTGATATGTAGATCAACACTGGAATGACAAATACAGTTAAAACAAAATATGAATCGGTCGACCTTTTCATACTTCCAAATTTACAATCATAAATCTTTAAGAAAAAATGGCATATCCAAGTCATAATCAGTACGTAAGCACATTGCCAACTTTTAGAAAATAATCGACTACTCAGATGTATAACAGCAGTATATAAACATATTTCGTTGCTAAATCAGAACTACAGAAACATTAGTTTCAAGCAGGAAGGCAATCTAGTAATATCAGAAGTAATTGTGCTAAATACAGAATCATCTTATATCTGAATTCTGCAAGGCATGAGCAAATTTGTTCATCACTATAAGACAATCTAGACGAAACAATAATCCAGAATCATAAATTTGGTATACAGCAAGTGATTGTTTGCACAAAGGCAAAAGTTAAAACAGAGCCACCATAACCATAACAGTATTAGACATACCAAATAAAAGATGATAAGATGCGAAATTCTTAATCTGAGTAGGAGCAAACCTTTCTAAGATGGTTCAACATAAACTTGTCTTTAATTAGTAGGTCTCCTGTTTACTCATTCTGGTTCTAGAGACATCAGACCTTCCATGTGGTCTCCTACGAACATTTTGGTGTTCAGGCAGTTCTTCACCTCTGGAGTACCTAGGTGACTGCTCGTCACGAGCTTTATTAGGGTATCGTCTATCAATTTGGTTTGGCTTATCTGTCATAGAGGCTTCTTCACCTCTAAAACGTTGATGTGATTGTCTGTCCTGAGTTCCACTCAGATGTCTTTTAGCATCATTATTTCGCTCATTTCTCCGAGGGCTTTCTCTTCTTCCATAAAATGTTGAAGACTGTTTGTCCTGAGCTTTATCGGGGTAGCTTCTTCTTGATTCATCTCTCTCATTTCTGAAATTTCCTTCTCTTCTTCCGGAAAATGCCTGTGACTGTCTGTCCAGAGTTTTGCCAGGGTATGTTCTAGTTGATTCGTTTCTCTCATTTCTCATGGGGCTCCCTCTTCCTCTTGCATACGATGGCGATTGGCCATCAAGAGTTTTATTGTGGTGCCTTCTATTTGATTCATCTCTCTCAAATCTTCCCGGGTTTTCCTTTCCTCTGAAACGTGTAGCTGACTGCCTGTCTACAGTTTTACTAGGGTGTCTTCGATCAAATTGTTTCTGCTCAGTCCTCAAAGGTTTAATCTTTTCTTCGAAATTAGATTTTCCCGGTGCTCTTCCTCTGCTCATTGTACTCTCATGTTCATCAACATCATCATCAGACTCAGACTCATCCTCATAGTCATCGTCATCAGACTCATCCTCAAACTCAGATTCTGACGCACGATTCGAATTTTCATCTTCTTCCTCATTTTCGTCATCCTTCGACTCCCCTTCCTCCCCTTCTTTCGAAACTTCACTATTCTTCTTCCTTCGAGTATTACCAACCTGAGAACTCTTTGTTTTTTTCTCCTCCTTCACCGTAGTCATAAGGTGAATATACTTAGACCTCAAATCCATCACCGGATTATTCTTCCCAATCAACAAATCCCTCTTATAAGCATCCCTCAAAACAACCGTATGAGTACGAAGCTTACTCGAAATATAAAAAATCCCCGGATGTTGAAGCAAAGCCTTCTTAAACCTCGACCTAACCCCCAAATAATCCCCAAGCAAAAGAATATTATCCTTCTCAGTCTTCTTCGGAACAAACAAACTAAGCACCTCATGCAAAACCCCGACCGCCCACTTATCCAATTCCTCCCCTTTACCCTCAAAACTCATCCTACTCTCATACGGAGAAAAATACGGCATCTTCTGCCAATCCTCAACCCACTTCTTAAACTTCTTATCAACCTCAAACCCTCTCGAATACTTCAAATCAAACGCAACCGGCATTCCCTTACTATACCCCTCCCGTCCACTCCTCGCCTTTTTCTCCATCACCGAAACAGCCAAATCATCACTCCAACAAACCAATTCAAGAAACACTACCCCACTAACTTCCCTAACACAAAAATAATCCGGAAACTCGGGAACAACACTATCAACATAATCATTAGGCAAACCCAAATCCCATTTCAAACAATCAACAATACGCAACGGAATTTTACAAATCTTCCCCACCATCAACAACCTCAAAAGCCTCTCAGCCTCATCTTTCTTATACAATCCATTCCTAAACACATTCCCCTCTTCCTCACTCAACGCAACCACTTCTTCAGTAAGCCTAAATTGCGGGTTTATCCCGTTGACATACTCGTCGAAAACAGAAGGGTACTTGCGAATAAACTCAATGGGGCGAAAAGGGAGTTGAAGGGCATGTTTGTGTTGATGAATGAGAGAGATTGGAGAGGTTTTAGAGGGTTCTTGAAGAATGAAGTTCTTGAGGTTTATTAAGGGTTTAAGGTTTCTTTCTTTTTCTACAGCATGATCTAAGGCTCTGTCACGAACCCATTTGATGGAAGAGGTTGAATCGAAGATTGAACGGGTTTGGTGGGAGAGATTTGAGGGTTTGGAGAGATGGGTTAGTGGGATTTTCATTCGGGGGTTTTAGGGTTTGAATGAATTGGGGGTTTAGGGTGAAAGACGGGTGAACGAGAGCTGGGCTATTGGGTTGGGGGATTGTGTTTTTTTATATGTAATTATCTCAATATAATCCAATGGTCATGATAATTTACCAGGCATCTTTGCCCGCCCGCATCGCGTGCTCGCAATATGATTTTATTTTTCGATACAAATTAAGGTGTCGAGTTTAGAAAAATGTCCCTCAAATAATATTGTCAGGAATAGTTATAATATGATATTAGTTAATTTTTTTGTTGCAAATATATAATAATAATAAAAAATCAAGTTAAATAATATCATGAATTAATTAACGTGGGTTATAAATTAAATTATTAAAAAAATGTATTGATCCCAAATTGTGTCCAAATTAAAATATAATTGACACATCTCCTATTCTTTTATCAGGCTTCGACACCAAAAAGTTCCGATTATCATTTTGTTGTACAAATACAAAATAACCATCACTTTAATACAAAATGGAGGTAATATATATATTGTTAGTCACCGCGCTCATTCTATTACTTCCTATTCTATATGTTTCTTTGCATCATTGACTTTTATTCATATATGGTATTGTATATGATAATTTTGTGTATATCTTTAAATTTGTTGAACAGTAGTAATGACTTTGATTAAATAATTATTCTAATCTGATTCCATTCATTCATGCATTTTTTTATAGCATAAAATTAAATTGCTATTAACTAAACATATAGTGAGTTAATATTTAACGATGAAAATCAAACATTCTAGATTAGAATTGAAAATTGGGGATTGAGCCTAAGTTGAAAATGTATTTAGAATCAAATGTTCCAATCATGCATTTGATAAATACATATAATACTTAAACGTATAACAAACAATCTGCAATCCAACCTGTATCCAACCTGTATTTATACTTATTCTATTACTTCCTCATAATATGATCAGATGAAATTTTTGCTTTTATTTCTTTCTTAATATTTTTGAAATTAAAATAAAATTTTTATTAACGGCTTCTCGACGTTGTCTTCGACGACGCCTCGTGTTTTACAACTGAAATGGTATAATAGAGAATATACAATAATTTTAAAATTGGAATTAAATTAAAAGAAATAATATGTATTGACAGTTTCTCGGTCTTCGATAAATCATCGTGTTCTGCAGTAAAAGAGTATAATAAAGGATATACAATAATTGTTAAAAATGTATGTATAATTTTGATATAAAGTATATATATAAAATATGTCTATTTCATAAACACGTCCGAATTAAAAAGAATGTGAAATTAGTATTGCACAATTTTGATTATTAAATTTTATAAAAATATGATCAAATTAAATTTTTACTTATATTTCGTTCTCAATAATTTTGAAATTGGAATAAAATCAAAAGAAGATTTTTATTAACGGTTTCTTGGCGTCGTCGATTTTGCAACTAAAAATGTATAATAGAGGATATACAATAATTTTGAAATTGAAATAAAATTAATATAAGATATTTATTGAAAGTTTGGTCAACGCTTTGCATTCTGCAATTAAAAAGGTATAAAAGAATATATACAATAATTTAAAAATTGGAATGAAATCGAATAAGATATTAATTGAATGTTTTTCAGCTTCGTTTTCGACGACGCCTTGTTCTATAACTAAAAATTATAATAGCGGATATATAATAATTTTAAAATTGCAATATAGTCAATATAAGATATTTATTGGCAGTTTTTTTGTGTCGTCGTCGATGACGGCTCGTATTTTACAACTAAAATGGTATGAAAGATGACATAAAATAATTTTGAAATTGAAATGAAATCAAAAGAAGATTTTTATTAATGGTTTCTCGGCGGCGTCGATTTTACAACTAAAAATGTATAGTAAAGGATATACAATAATTTTGAAATTGGAATAAAATCAATATAAGATATTTATTGACAGTTTGGTCGACGCCTTGCATTCTGGCAACTAAAAAGGTATATAAGTATATATACAATAATTTAAAAATTGGAATGAAATTGAAATAAGATATAAATTGACCGTTTCTCGGTTTAATTTTTGACGACGCCTCGTATTTTATAACTAAAACGTAGAATAGAGTATATACAATATCTTTGAAATTGGAATAATATCAAAATAAAATATTTATTAAAAGTTCCTCGGCGTCGTCTTCGACGACGCCTCGTAATCTGCAACTAAAGGTATAAAAAATGATATACAATAATTTTGATATTAGAATAAAATCAAAATAAGATATTAATTGACTATTTCTCGTCTGCATTTTCGACAACCTCTCGTATTTAATAACCAAAATGTATAATAGAGATCATGTATGGTATGCTTTATAGAATAGAAAATAACTGAAAGTATATATAGTTCACATATACCATGTTGATACCATGCTATATATAATATGTGAAATATATATAGTTCACTAAAAATCATAACTTTTATAACATTTATCTTAGAATTTTTCACTGCATTTTGATCGTAAAGTTTGAAATAACTACTATTCATAAATATCATATTTTTGAATTCTAAATTTTTTACTTCTTATAATAATACATTCTAATTTTATTTTTGAGTTAAAATCAAAATAAGATATTAATTTAGAGTGTTTAGACATTATTTTCTACGATGCCTCATATTAATTAAGATATTGTAGGGTTATATTTGGTTTATATTTTTCAATTTAACTTTATAATACAACTTTTTTGTAATTATTAGTTTTTAGTTCATATGTAAATCGTTCTTAAAATATTTTTTTATGGTTAATATGATCCCATTGAAAATTTAATTAATTTTTCTATAAGCTTGAAAAATGAATAATCAATTTTAATTTTATTTTAATTCAGTTTTCAACTTCTTTTTATACTTATCTTTAGTTTTAATAATATTATTTTTAATTTCATTAAGAATAAAGATATAATATTTAATTAAATTAAAATAATATTACATTTAAAATATTTCATTGACTTAATAACTTCGAAAAGTTTAAATAGTATTAGAAGTAATTATATATAAAAGTATAATTTTTTGAATAATAAACACACTGCTAAAATTATTATTCTTAAAACCCCGTCATCGGCCCTAAATCGCGTTTTTAGGATAAATATCAAATTTATATATTTATTATCTATTTAAAAAATGTAAATATAATTATATTTAACAGTTTTATGCATTTAATTAAAAAAACAAAATTACTGTATTAAATTGTAGCAACATTAAAGTAGAGTAAATTCCCGATGAAAAATATACATATATACTAAGCTTATGATGTTTAAAAGGTATAATTATATCTCATACTATATTTGGGAATATTGCAATATTCATGGGTTAATTGTTTTCCGGTCTTGGAGTATAAGGAAAGTATTTCATTAATTTTGTTTAGCTCTTTTATTTATTCTTCAATTACATGATAAGTTGGGGTTTAGCCTCTTTTAAATTATTAATGAAATATGATTTAAACTTGACCAAAAAAATTACATAAGATTAAAAGACTGAAACTATGAAACTAACCCCCAAAAATAATTTGAATTATTCAAAATTGACGCGACACAATCCACAAAATTTAATACACATTGTAATTTTTACTTAAGAATAATCTAAAAATATATCATAATTAAAATAATTTATTTATATATTTTCTACATTAAAGATGTTAAACTTAATAACAAATTTTACATTTCATTTTAAAATTTTATTATGTTTACTTGAAAACTATATTTTATTATATTAAAATTAAATGTAGTAAGCCCCTATTTAGAAAAAAACAAATATTTGTTAGCAATATAGAAATAAATACAATCATATTTTTTCAACTAAGCTAAATACATCCACTAACTTGTATAGTTACACTTTTCTCCCATTTAGATTTATGTGTCTTTAATCTCAGTATGTTTAAGGTCCTAGACTCTAGTTTTAAGTGTTTATATTTCAAACCTCTTAGAAACCATTTGTGCAATTGTGCTACTCTTCTATCAATGAAAAAGTTTTTTGAAAAAGATATATGTAAGATTGTAAGAATGCTAATAAATATTTTTTGAATATACAGTTTACTAAAAGAAAAAAAAGAAGGAACATACTAAAAAAAAGAATAGGAGAAACAATTGTTAAATTTTACATATAAGATCCACAGATTTCTATTACTCAATACTTAAAACTGCTTATAATAACAACCTTAGCAAAACATACAAACTCACACATTCTTCTGCATGCTTGGCTTTTCCTGAGATAAAAGTGGTCTTTCCACTTGCCTTCGCTGCATAGGTGTACCATTGGATTCCTAAAATTTTGCACCATAACATCCATGCTGATATAATATATCACATTCATTGATATGCTTGACATGAGTCTACCCTTCTTGGATCCCTGAAATCAGATTTGTCCAATAAATCCTTAGCCTTATCTGTAGAATATGAACCAGTGCAAGTCACGATGTTGGACACTGAAATGGCTGCTTCTACATAACTGCATTAGTTAGCCTTAGCGTCCAAAATTTCACCAATAGCAGGGGACAATGTTGTAGTCAAGGACTTCCAAAGTTTCATTTTATTTATCATTTCATGTGTTTTAAACCACATCTACACCCTAAAACCCTAGTAACATAAGGCATGTTAATCCCTGCGATCCTGATTAGCTCATCTGCTTCTCTATTTAAAATTTCTTTGAACATATATCAAAACAACTTCTAATTTTTGCATTAAAAAAATATAAAAATTGTATCTATAGAAGATAAAGATTCATAGAAATCTCTACAGCAAAACCATGTCATGATAAATGACTTAATTACAAAAAATTAGATTTATTATACACAATGTTAGTAGTATAACAAAAAAAATCCAGCAACCATAAAATTAATAAGACATGCTGAAATAAAAATCCAAAAATTCTCACCAAGCCACCATTACAGTATCTATATCCATCAATTTCAAATATAAATAGCTCCCTTGAATATATTACCAAACAAATCAATAACAATTATGACAAAAAAATCCTTCAAGCGAAGTAGTTCACGAGTATCAGTAATTAGTAATTAGGAGGAAAAATATAAATGATAAAGCTTACTTTATATTTAACATAGCTACACTAACAATCAAACAGTGAAGAAATAAGATCTACCTTACAACATAAAGTTAATTGCCCCGCATATAATTTGTAATAGATTTGTAATATGTGCTTGCTTAAAACAGAGGTGAGGGAGGTGAAGAAAAAGAAGCATTGGACATGTATATCATAGAAATGTTAATGCATGACATCCAACAGTGACCACACCTGAGTAGTCCCTGCAATATGTGTGAACTGAAAGTTTTATAATTCAACAATCTAATCTTGCATCTACAGAATCTAACCTATAAAACAACACAAAGGAATTTCAACTTTTTCATTTATAGATAAAAGAAATCTTCATTGTTCAGCCATAATAGTAAGAAATGCATAAGTTGCAAGATCAAATAAAGTTAACTACAAGACCTTTAAAATCGTTAGGCTTGGCAATGCTCGAGGCCAAGGGTAGAGAAACTACATCCGTTAGAGAACTTGAAAGATCTGTAACATGAACAATGTGAACATTTATGTCAATCTAAATCAAGTGCAACATTTAAAAAAGCATAATCGTACAAAAATCCGTAAATAAAAATGAAAATGAGGAATTTACTAACCTGGAGGTCACAAAGTTGCTGCAGTTTGCATATTGCAACTTCCTAAAGAAATTTTTACAATATTAATACTTTGTGTAAATATAATTCGAGTTCAATGACAGTTTGCAAATATAGATGCTGCTTCAAGATCACCAACGTCGATATTACTTTTTATACAATATTACAGTTTGCAAATAATTATACCTGATGTATTAAGATTACCAAGTTCTAGTAGATGGGCTCACTAGCGATCATTCATTCCCTCTTCTACCGGAATTAGCAGTTTTTAAACCATATATACAACAACCATCAAGATATTTCTTACTACTTGCCTCTATGTAGACACGTCACTCTGTAATGTCAGACTTATTTGCTGTTTTGAGGGAGTCCCGACCTCTTAGCCTAATCTTATTCCCGGTTTCCATCTCCATCCTCTTTTGTGTGTTTCATTTTGGTCCAATTATTAGGCCAAAGAAGTTATATGCTGAATATTTCTTAACTGGTACATATAGCTTTTCGCAAATAACCATGTTTCTTTCCTCCAACATCAATAAGACTTTTTATTTTCTTCGCAAAAAAACCATGTTCCTCTTCGCAAATAAATGCCTCAAGCACTCCTGGTACACTGTATTGACCTCACCTCCAATCAAAGTGCGTCCCATCTGAGTAAAGCATTCCACATGCCACTCCTTCGCTAACCATCAAACCTCTGAAACCTACACTGATATTTTGTATCTATTATTCCTTTGCAAGCTCCATCTTAAAATTTTTGAAACCTGCACCAATACCTTTCTTATGCATTGCAATCGTTGTGTGCCTTGACGACAGTGGCCACCTATACATTAAATACAAATCAGGGTTTTAGTATTGGCGGTGCTATAAAATGTGCCGGTCCTTCTAGATAATAAAATATTGGTTATACATATTGAAGTGTATATACATGATCATATTTATGTTCACTTAATTTCCATATAATCAGTAAAAACATGTTAATAAGAATGACCTGATGCAAACTAAGTTGCCTGAAATCATTGTTACCACTTGAATTATAGAGCGCTCAAAACCGGCACCCAAAGGCAGTATCAGAACACTATTTTTTCCTTGAGTTTGTCCGAAAGCGTTCAGTTTTAAAGTCTTGCTTTAATTTTTTTAACATTTGCCTCATCATTTGTACCCAAGGCTCATTCCCTTCTCGGATAGTCCTTCTCAGGTACATCATTAAGTGTCCTCCACGTGGCTGATTTTTTTTTTGGTGAAAAGTACCACCTGATTTGAAAAATATTGGTAAAAGCAACCAATAATGAAAATTCACGTCTGGCCGTAAGTAGTTCAATTATTTTGTACACAAAATATATTTTCAAATCTCCAAAAGCAAGTTAAATTTCAGAATAAAAGGCTCCGATTAAATTTACAAACCTCCAAGAGCTAAACTTTCTTGATTAAATGATCTCATCATTTAATCTACTGCTTTTAATTCTGCATTCAGTGGAAGCTGAACAATGGTAAAGTGAATAGATTAGATTAATTTTGCTTTCATCCATGTCAGCCTTGTTGCCCACCAGATTCTTGTTAACATTACCAAAAGCATGTTGTTCAATGTTAAATGTAACAAATCTAGTTCCTAATATCTACAAATGGGAACAGGTGAGACAATAAATAACAACAACAATAAAAAAATGTTAGGATATTACACAATTTAACAGTATTTCTAGAGCAAAGCAGCAGCAACCTTGCAAGTAATAATTAAAAAAGAAAATTTGCAAGCACATTAACTTGTGTCCTTCTTGGGACTTCTGGAGCTTCCATGACTTTGCACATTTGCTCACTTTATCTTCTTTGGACCTCTTGCAGTTTTACATATTTCAATGTGCACAACGAGTTTATAGTTTATAGTATATATCCCAAACTAATATAATCACATGTCTTACATTCATAAACTAATACTATAATTTTACAAAGAAACATGTCCTAACAAATATCAAGTAAATCATTAATAGAATCAAAATATCGTTCAAAACGCAATTAGTCCATCTATACAATCAAATAAATCACTGAAAATAAAAAAGACCTGCTTTGCAACAAACTCTTGATAATTATCCAGAAGCAACTGTAAAGCCTTCTTAGTAAAAATCCTATGATTTACACCACCAGGACTAAAATCAAGCTTCATCCATACATATGTACAAAATTGACCTCGAAAAAAATAACAAACCTCTTTGAAAATTTCATCAAACATATTATAAACAAAAACTACACAAATAAAAAATTAACTTAAATGTCAAATCACGAAAAAAAATCTTAAAAGAATATATAAGGCCATAATTTTAATATCATTGTCTTAAGAACTTACTTGATTTGGTTGAACTCGTATCATTTCCACGTGTTTTGATAAAAAAAATGTCTTTCACCATATTGGTACTTATAAAATTGCAAAAACATTAAAAAAATAATCAAATACAAATGAGTAACACAAACTTAAAAATAAATCCAAACCTGTATCATAAATACAAATGTTAGAAGTATGTAAAAGTAGTCCATTGTACCTGGATTAATTCATGATGAATCTTGATGTGTAAATGCTTCAACAATAAGATCTGATAAGAGAAAAATAAATCACAAATCAATCACCCATATATAAACATATATATACAAAGTATATATTAGTTCGTAAAGTCAAAGCCTAGAAAAGCAGAACATGATGAATTTCAAGTGTACAGAACCAAACAAAAGAACATAGATACTGAGAGAGAACAAAGATAGAGAAGGAGGGAGAAAAAAAGAAGAAGAAATAATTGATTGATCGTGTGTATCGCCATTCTTGAAAGATATATGAGAGAATCATTTACAATTTTGAATTTTGAAAATTGATTGGGAATGATGATATGTTACATAATGTGCTGATTCATACGTTAAGTTGCTAATTTGCTATAATCATGGAGCAGTTTGGGTGAGGTATTAATTAATGGGCTGGGATAAATATTTATGAGAAAGATCCATGGATATGTGTATAATATAAAGTTTTATATGTTAAAAAATAAATTGGGTCATGGATCATGGGTCATGGGTAAATTAGTGGGTAAATTTTATATGGGCAATAGTAGCCTTTAAGATTATATAGATTTAGATATACGGTGTGTTTGGTATTGCTGTTGCAGAAAGCAACAACAACTTTTTGCTGAAAAGCAGTTAAAAAACTGTTTGGTAAAATTTAAAAGCTGCTTTTCGGAAAAGTGCCTTTGGTCTAAAAGCTGTTGTTAGAAAAAGCAAGTCCCCCCATGCTTTTAGAAAAAGCTGCTTTTCAGCTGTTGCGGGAAGCAGATGTTGATTTTACCATCAAACCTTACCAAAAACATCATTATTTTTAATTTTTCGCATCAAAACATAAACATATCAAAAAAATTACCAAACAGTCATCTGATTTTTACAACAGCACTTTTTTCAGCAGCACTTTTTCTAACAACACAACAATTTTTGCACTTTTTCTAACAGCACAATAATTTTTAACAGCAATCCCAAACAGAGCCATAGACAGTTTTTTATGCATGTAACGGTTTTTTATGTACATAACAACTTTTTTATGCACAATTATCATCAAACGTGAATATATAAGAAGGTTATCATGATTTTGTTTGTCTAGTATGTCCATGAGCACATTTTTAAAAAGTGTAATTGATGAGTTGTAAAAATTTTATTGGTGAAGATTTTTGTGCATGCAAGGGTCCATCATTATTAATAAGTTCTTCATAAACATTTTGTGGACATCTTATCAAATACTAACTAAACAAGTAATCAATAACAATCATATTAGATTTAACCAACATACATCTCTAGCTATGACAAAAGATACATGACTTCTATATGATAATTCATCCTAAAATGTAAAAAGCTTCGATAATTTTATGCAGAATGAATGATGTTGAGGGTGTTCAATATCTCCCCATATCAAAATGTGACACTGATTGCTACACTATAAAGGTCATAGTTGCGTCTTCTATACAAGTACTTTCTTTTGGTATAGTGATAATCGCTTGATCCTAACAGGTGGTATTAGAACAAGTCACGGGTTCGATTCCCGCTATCGCACATATTTATGAGATTTATGCCTAAAATAGGCTATACAGTCATGATCTCACACGGGAACAACCATTTCTCAGGAATTTGGTAGTGCTAGCAGATGCTGGAGGATATTGTTGGGTGTCCAGCATCTCCTTAAATCGAAATGTGTCGCTGACTGTTACACTATATATTATAGTGCCTTCTTCACAAGTAGTTGGTTTTGACTAGTGATAAGCGCTCGATCCTAACAAATGAAATGAATAAAATGGAGAGTAAAATAAACATAGAGAAAGAAAGAGAAATAATTTTTAAGCTCAAATTCAAAATTTAAAAGAATCAGTACAAAAAATAAAAGTGAGTATAAGCTTCCGGTAGAAGCTTTGCTTGGTCGGACATACACTGATACAACAATGTTTATTTGGGTACATACAACAACGTGTCAGGCGATTAGGCGATGAAAATTTTGCAATTAAGTAGTAAAGTAGCTAGTGGTATTTACCTAAAATGAAATTAGATTGTAGCAAATGCTCATCAAACACTATTATATAGCTAGATAAATAGATTGTTGGAAATAGTAATTATTACAACAACATAGAGGCAGTTATATAACATATTTAACAAGCCGAGGCCAAGATAACAATTAACGAAACAAAACATTTAGGTAAACAACATGTATATCAGTAACTGTAAAAACAAAGAAAGAACAGAAAGCGTACTAGTAACCATTACTTTAACACTAAAAAGTGTTGTGCAAGACATGCCTATACTTTAACAAGACTAAGTCAAATTGACAACCCTAAGTAAGTTGTATTGTAATCTTAGTCTGCATTTGTACTTGTAACATTTAAAGTCTGTAAAAATGTAAAAGAGCAAACTAGAGTCTTTTTCTATAAACAGTGTCAAGCCTAAGAATTCTATCTAGAAGAAGATCAAGAAGATCATGCCTCAGAAGAATTATGAAGAAGCTTGGAGTTGGAATATATCTGTTTTAGGAAAAATATTCTAAGTCAAGATCTCTACAAGTCACATATTTAGTGTTATAGAGAAGTCATTCGAGAACTACAGAATGACTTATAGAGAACTCCGGAAAGCTCTTAGAGAACTCAGAGATATCGATAAGCCAAATTGAAGACATGAAGATTGGAGATATTGACAAGTCATTTATTTACTAAAGAACTCAGAGTTATCGACAAGTCAACATTCATTAGAGAACTCTGAGTTATCGATAAGTCAAATTCCACTAGAGAACTCAGAGATATCGATAAGTCAAAATTCACTAGAGAATTCTGATATATCGACAAGTCAAATTTGATATGAGAACTCTGAGATATCGACAATGAAAGAGATATGTCCTAAGTCCAGTCATGTATGAGGATTTAGGAATAACTTTTATGTAATCTGTTTTGATCTCATTGATATTAATAAAAGGCTTGTTTTGTTTTTATTGCGGGCTCTATCTATTTAAATGTTTAAATAAGATATACCACAATTTAGAGTAAAGCTTTTTATGGATTGTGATGAGATCATAATAATGAGACCTAAAAGATGATAACTCTAAACTTAAATAGTTCCTGGTCATAGGATTACTAACTGGTAATTAATAATCCGCAAAGATCGGTACATACTATGCTTGCTTCATTATGAAGGATGTCTGTTCTCATAGATATTTGTGTGGCGACACTATAGCTAGTATGTAGGTGCTTATTATAGAATAAGTTCACTGAACATGACTCACACAGCTGAACAACTGATGAAGTTCACTCACGTGTCAGCAGTTGTTCATATAGTGATAGTTGTACAAGTATCCTTAGACTTGAGGTCATCATAGTCATCTTGTGTACACTGAACTATGCTTTGGTTTAGTTCTTAGTCTCAAGGGACAATTATAAGGGCTCTACTGGGTATATGAATTTATACACGAAGATAGTGTATGATCAATAAAGGATCTACCCCTTCCAGTGAAGGAAGAGAATGTTCAATGCTGATCCACTTATACTAGTTCAGGAATCTCTGGCCAGAGTGAATGAAATTAGAAAGGAGTTTCTAATTTATATTAAATAGAACTAAGCATAGTGAATGGGAAAGCAAGTGATTAAATAAGATAGGCTTGACACAAGTTCCGCCTTGTATTTAATCGTGACATTGCAGGGTAGAAGGAATTGATTGTACGATAACTACTCACTGAATAGGTTCTTGGTATTCTAAGCAGTGAATTTGTATTATTCGGATAGTCGCGATATGCTGAGAAGTATCCCTCACGATGTAGAATAAATATGATTAATTAATTAATCATATTTAATGAATTAGAGAATTTATATAAATAATGATAAAATAGTTTTATTATTATTTATTTCTACTACCGGCTTAATATTGAATCTACAGGGTCACACCATAAAAGAGAATGATTCAATGGTGGAGGAATTAATTAATAATGGCTGATAATTATTTATTTATGAAATAAATAATTAATTGACAAATTTAATAACTGATTAAATGAGATTTAATTGATTATAAATTAATTAAGAAAATGTTCTTAATATTATTAATTAAGAATTTAATTTTTGGAAATTAAATCAAGTGAGAGAATTATTTCTAAAGAGTTTAGAAAAAGGATTAATAATTAAAAGGTGTTTTAATTATTAGTGAGAATAATAAAGGGTTAATAATAATAATATTTTATGGGAAAATTTTCAGCTGGAAATTTTGCCTATAAATATAATATTATAGACCCTATATTTGCCTCAACCAAAAAGATTTACAAAACCCTAATTCTCTCCATCTCCTCCTCCTTTATTACATCGTTTTCTTGGTGGATACCGGTGGAGTGCTTCACACTTGAGGAGCAGCTGCTAAGGATCTCCGTTCATCGTTTTTGGATCGCCATTAAAGACCTCCATCTTTCCATTAACGTAAAGCTTCTTAAGGTAAACATACTGAACTAGGAATTAAATATTATTTTTCGCATAGATCCTGCGGAGGGTTTCGGGTTTTTTAAGATTTAAATTTACGTTTTCGTTGCGTTTATGTGCTAAAAACCCTTCAGACAAGTTAAGAAGTCACTAGAGAACTCAGAGATATCGATAAGTCAAAGTGAAGATATGAAGACTAGAGATCTCGACAAGCCAAAGTCACTTATAGAGAACTGGGAGACCTCTACAAGTCAAATTAACTATAGAGTACTAAAGATCTCGATAAGCCAATATACTTATCGAGATGTCAAGTTCTCTATAGACCAAACTGGAGATCTCGAGGTAAAATCTCAAAGTACAAAATTGCAGATCAGTTCAATATCCAAGATTAACAATCAACAAACAATCCAAACAGCTGGATTGACAAGTCTACAAAAATCAGCTTGAAGGATGTGCAAGATCAATGGTGAAGATTAACTGACAAAGAAAGATCAAAGTAAACACAGGATGCTAAGATATGCTAAGCCAGAAATGGAAGATACACTTTTCCTATAATGGAAATGACAAGTGACAGTTTACTAAAGCTAATAGCATGTCTTATTGTACACTGTGTAAACCAGCAGTTAACTAAATTATAAAGTTAACACTGGTCCTTTAGTCAGTTGTAACAATTTAGATAAAAAATCTTGTAACTCTCTCAAGAAGAAGCTAAGCTCTTTATCAACAAAGAGCCTAGAAATTTTGTAGCAAAACATTCTTAATTTTAATATAAAATTAAGTGACTTTTGTAAAGATTTGTGTTCTTTATTATTGCATGTTTAACTTCTGCAGTAACACATTTCACTACAAGATTCAATTTATTTTGTTCAACCAGAAAAAGAATTCAAGAAAAGCATAAAAACAGTAAAACAAATTCACCCCCCCTTTGTGTGTTATTCATTTCCCAACAAGTGGTATCATAGCAAAATTTGAAAGTAAACAGATTCAAGATCTTGGAAGAATGAATACACAGAAAATCAGTAGCATCAAAATTCCTACATTTGACAAAGCTAACTACACACTTTGGAAAAAGAAAATGTTGTTGTTTATCAAGATGACCAATCCACTCTACATTCAGATTCTCAAAAATGGACCTTTCATTCCTATGGTTAGAGTTGAAGAATCAACTGATGGTGATATGGTCATTCCAGCTCATTATGCTCCAAAAGACCCTTTTGAGTACACTGAGCCTGAAAAGAAAAAGTTTCCCTGGATAGTGGCTTGCAGCTGATATTAATAGAGTGACTTGACAATGTAATGTACAACAACATTGTCAACTGTGACACTGCCAAACAGATCTGGGAAAAGATTGAGATACTTTGTGAGGGAACTGAGAAAGTTAGATCTAATTAAAGAAGGATGCTGATTTCACAGTATGAGGGTTTAATGCCCAAGCCAAAAGAAAGTATAAATGATGTGTTTGAAAGGTTCAACAAGTTGATAAATGACTTGCAGCTCCATGACAAATACTATGAAGCTGAAGAGGTGGACTTGAAGTTCTTGCTTACTCTCCCTGATCATTTTGGAACAGAAAATCTCAGCAATCAGGGAAGGGAGAGACTTGAGCAGAATAACACTGGAAGTTCTATATGGAATTCTTAAAACATATGAACTAGAAATGATTCAAAGAAAATTATTGAGATCTGGTCAAGGACATGTTGTAGATGGCTCAAGTGCTTTAATTGTAAATGAAAGCCAAACATCTAATGATGAGCCAAGATCTCAAACTCCAGTTGCCTCACCAAGTGAGCAAAGAACAAATGATTCACAGGAACAAGTCATTCTGGAATTAGAAGAAGATGAATTGTACACTCTTGATGAACTGGATGAGCTAGATCAGTCAATGGCCTATTCGGCTAGAAAATTCTCTAACATTAGAGTAAAGAAGCCAAGATACTTCAAGGGTAAATGACAGTCTTTCAACAAAGACAACAGCTGGAAAGGAAAAGGGAAGTACACTTCTGACAGCAAGAATGGTTACAAAACTGGATCTGTTGACAGATCTAAGATAAGGTGCTTCAATTGTGATGAACTAGGCCATTTTGCTACAGAATACAGGAAACCCAAGAAAGTAAAGAAAGAAAAAACTTATCTTGAACTAGAAGCAAAGTATGAAGCTCTTCTGAAGAAACAACAAAGAAAAACTTATATTGCAGAGGGAAAAAGTTGGGATGACTCTGAAAATGATGAAGATGAAGAATTTGGAAATTATGCACTCATGGCATTGGAGCAAGGAGAATTATCCTCATCTAAATCACAGGTACCAACTCTTACCACCATTGATTTAAATGTGAGTCAATATAAGGAAACTGCAGAGAAGATGAACACAGAAATGTTTCACATTCACACAAGCATGGTTGCTGCTAATGAAGAAATTAGCAGGCTGACAAAGATAAATGAGAAGCTTGAGAATGAAAAGCAAGAAACTGAATTATTGTTGGTGGAGCTTGAAGCTGTAAAACAAGAGAATGCTTATCTCAAAAACAAGCTCAAGTGTGCAAATGAAATTGAAGCAGTGCTAAGGGAGAAAATGGAAAAAAATGAAGTTAAGTTGAAATCCTTCAAGAATGCATCTGAGTTAATTGGACAGTATCATGAGAAAAACAAGCCATGTGCAAACATTGCTATTGGTCTTGACTATGATGCATTGAATAACAAAAAAAAATACATAGGTGACAAGGGAAAAGCAACAGAAAATGAAAATGTTCCAGCAATGCTGAAAAAGGTTACCTCACCTATGTTCAAGGCATGTGAAGTCAACTTCAGTGAAGAAGAATTGATTATTAAGCAAGAAATTGCTGATGAGGATGAAGAGAAGAAAACTGCAGAATCAACTCAAGCTTCCAATACTGAAGAGAAGCTCATGGACAAATAAAGTCTCAAGACACCTGTTAAAGAAACCAAAACTGAAGATGCAAGAAAGAAAAAGAAAAATAGAAATGGGAAAATAGGGATAAACAAAATCAACAATTTTGCTTATGTTGTAGATGTTCCAAGAAAGAAATGTGAAAAATGTGGCTATGTGAATCACCTAAATCACCTTTGTAAAAAGGCAGTTAGCAAGCCAACTGAAGGAGCCTGCAAATACAATGAAGCAAATGCAAATGATTCCTACTCCTTCTGTGACAAGTTTGACTGCATTCCTTGCAACTTGAAAGTGATGAAAAGTTGTCACAAACTGAGAGTAGACCTCAAAGAAACAAGAATTAGGTCTACAACAGAAAGGGAGAATGCTCAACAGTCAATGAACTCTATTTTATCTGAAACTACTCATTCTACTTCTGCTAAATCAGTTAACAAGAAGAAAGTACCCAACACTGCTTGGGTTGCTAAACACACTTAAAACTCATTGTGTGCAGGGCAAAGTGAAGAAAGTTATCTGGATCATAGACAGTGGATGTTCCAGGCATATGACAGGTGATAAAGCCCTGCTATCACAGTTTGAGGAGAAAGCTGGCCCTTTGGTGACCTTTGGAGACAACAACAAAGGATTCACAATGGGATATGAAAAGATTGTTTCTCAAAATGTTGTCATTGATAATTTAGCACTGGTAGCTAGTCTTGAAGTGAATCTTCTCAGTGTTAGTCGATTTGCAGACAAAGGCTTTGAAGTTTTATTCAATAAAGAAGAATGCACTTTTATCAGCAAGAAAACTGGTGAAGTTGATCTGAAAGGAGCAAGGAAAGGGAGCTTATTTGTTGCAGACTTGGACTCAACAAATAAGGATGGAATTTGTTGCTTCTACACCAAGGCATCAGAAGAATAAAATAAGTTATGGCATAAGAAATTGTCTCACTTGAATTTCAAGACAATTAACACCTTGGTCAAAAAGGAGTTAGTAAGATATATGCCTTAACTGGAGTTTGCTCAAGTTGAATTTTGTGAAGCTTGTCAGAAAGGAAAAATGAAAAGATCAAGTCACAAGACAAAAACTGTGAATTCTATAAGTGCGCCATTGTAACTTATTCATATGGACTTGTTTGGGCAAGTAAATGTCTTATCAATTTCAAGAAACAAATATGCACTTGTGATGGTGGATGATTTATCAAGATACACTTGGGTAGAGTTCATGCACTCTAAAGATGAAACTCCACACATCATAATTGAGCACATCAAGAAGATAGAAAAACAGGCTGAAGATCACAATTGTGTAAAAATATTGAGAAATGATAATGGAACAAAATTCAGAAATGGAACATTGAGTGAATTCTGCAAAAGTAAAGGCATTTTTCAAGAGTTCTCAGCTGCTAGAACACCTCAACAAAATAGAGTAGTTGAAAAAAAGAACAGAACATTAGTTGAAGCTGCTAGAACAATGCTGTAAGATGCCAAGTTGCCAACAAGTTTCTGGGAAGAGGCTGTTAACACTGCATGTTACACTCAGAACAAATATCTCATTAACAAGGCACATGGCAAATCACCTTGCTCAATCATGTCTAAAAGAAATCCCACAGTAAAGCATCTTCATGTGTTTGGAAGCAAGTGCTACATTTTGAAAGACAACTCTGAATATGTGGGAAAATTTGACTCAAAAGTTTTTGAAGCAATTTTTCCGGGATATTCATTGGAGAGAACTGCCTACAAAGTCTATGTGATAGATCAAAAGAAAATTATGGAAAAGACAGATATGACTTTTGATGATGACAAGTGTCCAGGCTTGGAATGCCTTGATGATAATGAAGCTGAAGCCCCTGTATTTGAAAACCTCAATATTGATAGTGATTCTGATGGTGAAGATGAAGTTGATGCACAACAGATATTGAATGAAGAGATTACTGAACAAGAAAATCATGAAAATGGAAGCTCATCTCAAACACCTGAATTTGATAGCACAAACTCAGGGGGAGAAAGAGAAGAATGATCTAGCAGTCATACCAATAATGAAGAGAATAATGAAGACACAAGTCAACAAACTCATACAAGGAAGTGGGATATAAATTACACTAGAGAAGCAATTATTAGTGATCCTACTGCTGGTGTGAGGACTAGAAGTGCAACTGCTAATGAGTGCCTACATGCATGCTTTCTGTCTCAGATAGAACCCAAGAAAACTGAAGAAGCTCTAATGGATCCTGATTGGATATCTGCTATGTAAGAGGAGCTTAATCAGTTTGAAAGGAACACAGTTTAGAAGTTAGTTCCTGCACCAAAGAATAGAAGCATTATTAGAATAAAATGGGTGTTCAGGAACAAGATGGATGAAAATGGTGTAGTTACTAGAAATAAAGCAAGGTTGGTTGTAAAAGGATACTCACAAGAAGAAGGAATTGATTATGATGAAACTTTTGCTCCAGTTGCAAGACTTGAAGCAATAAGGATTTTTCTAGCATTTGCTGCACATTCAAACTTTAAAGTGTATCAAATGGATGTCAAGAGTGCCTTCCTGAATGGTGAGCTAGAAGAAGAAGTTTATGTGCAACAGCCACCTGGTTTTGAAGATCCAGAATTTCCAAACTTTGTGTACAAGTTACTCAAGGCTCTATATGGACTAAAGCAGGTACCTAGAGCTTGGTATGATACACTGTCAGAATTCCTACTCAAACATGGTTTTACTAAAGGTACTACAGACAAGACTCTCTTTTACAAGAAACATGGTGTAGATATGATCCTAGTTCAGATCTATGTGGATGATATCATTTTTGGTTCTATAAATGACAAACTTTGTCAAAGATTCTCTAAGTTTATGCAGAGTGAATATGAAATGAGTATGATGGGAGAACTGAGTTACTTTCTTGGACTTCAAGTCAGTCAAAGAAGTGATGGTATCTTCATCAGCCAAACTAAGTACGCCAAGGATTTATTGAAAATTTTTGGTATGGTTGATTGTTCACCTGCATCTACACCTATGTCTACTGCAACAAAGTTGGATGAAGATAAAAAGGGCAAGAGTGTAGATATCTCAAGCTATAGAGGGATGATTGGATTATTGCTTTACTTAACTGCAAGTAGACCAGACATCATGTTTGCAACATGCCTATGTGCAAGATTTCAAGCCAATCCAAAAGAATCACATTTGATGGCTGCAAAGAGGATTTTCAGATATTTGAAGGGAACTCCAAACTTGGGATTATGGTATCCTAAGGGAACTGGTTTTGAAGCTGTTGGGTACAGAGATGCAGATTTTGCTGGATGCAGGGTTGACAGGAAGAGTACTAGTGGAAGCTGTCAATTTATTGGACTAAGACTTGTATCCTGGTATAGCAAGAAACAACAATCTGTATCAAATTCTACAGCTGAGGCTGAATACATAGCTGCAGGAAGTTGTTGTGCTCAAGTGCTTTTGACTATAAATCAACTTAATGGATTATGGCCTAGTGTTACACAAAATTCCTATCATGTGTGACAATACTAGTGCTATATCTATAGTGGCTAATCCAGTTAATCATTCTAGAACAAAGCACATTGATGTAAGGTACCATTTTATTAGAGAACATGCTACAAATGGTACCATTGAGCTCATTTTTGTTCCAACAGAAAAATAGTTAGCTGACATTTTTACTAAACCTTTGGATAAAGCAACTTTCACTAGACTTGTAGGTGAAATTGGAATGCTTAACTCTTCATCCTAAGGCAAGAACTCAGCTAATGTTTTGCAGCAAATTAATTTCTAATAAATTAATCTTTATATGATTTAATTAGAAATTAACTGAAATATGAATTATAAATATTTCAGAAATTTCTTCATATTTATTTTTCAAAATTCAAAATTCAACTTGGAATTTTTCATATTCTAAGTAAACTGCTCAGTTGTTAATTTACATTTTTAATATGTAATATTAACACAAGGCAGAATTAAAATGATCAATAGTATATAGAGAACTGAGTTCTCGATAAGTCTAACTGACTTATCGACAAGTCATTTTAAGACTTCTCGAGTGAGTTCTCGACAAGTCAATTTATTGACTTCTCGATAAGCTTAATTATGACTTATCGATAAGTCCTTGTAGAGTTCTCTAGTAATATAAATTCATAGAGTTCTCTACAATTATAATTCTAGATTTATCAACAACTCAGAACTGGAATAATTTAATTTAATAAATTATTTTGGTAATATACTTTTGGAAAATTTATTCTAATTTTATTTTGAATTTATTCAAATAAAAGTTAGAATTAATTCAGTCCATTTTTTTGGACAAACTGGGTATTTATTTGACATATTGATAAATCAATTTTTAGTTCTCTATAAGAGTAATTTAAAATGACTTCTCGATATATTTTTTATTTCTTAAAATGACTTCTCGATAGACAAATTCCAAACGTCTATTTTTGAGTTCTCGAAAAGTCATTTGCTTTTACTATAAATACCCAGACTTCTCGATACATATACATACTTACAACTTTCGAGATCTCAAGTGACCTAGCTTTTCAATCCAAAAACCGATTTCTCTCTCATTTTCACTCCTTTCTCAAAATTTTTTATTACCCATTCATTCTCAACAATCAACAATGGCACTCAATATTACAAGAGCCTCTATTCCAGAGAAAGGAACAAACTACCTCGCTTTTACTGATGCTAACCAGGCTCCTGACAGTTTCAAGGGGTTTGTGAAACTTTTGGCTGAATCTTATCTTGCAGGAGCTTTGACTGCAAACCCTGTTCTGTACCTAGATGTGCTGCATGAATTCTGGACTACATCAGTAGTGAGGACTGATATGAATGATAACTCTCTTTCTATGGTGGTGATATGTACAATTAGAGGCCAACTGATAGAGTTCAATGACCAAGATGTGAATAGAGCTTTCGAGTTGCCAACTGAGAATCTGGTGGAGGTACCAACTCCTGATGAGCTGACTGAGTTTATGGACTTCATCAATTATGGTGGAAGAATCAACCTGTCAAGCTTAAACAAGACCAATCTAAGGAAGGAGTGGTACTTTATCTTTGATTCTGAGGTAAGGGCCTTCACCTGCAGGAAAACAGGGTATGACAATATTTCAAGTGTTGTGCAAAAGCTGGTGTATTCAATTGCCCACAACAAGCACTTGAATGTTGGTCTGCTGATCCTGGAAGAACTTGCAACCAGGCTAACAATGCCCCTGTCAGCTAGAGGTAAGGAAATTTTCTTTCCTAGATTTATTATGTCCACTTTAAATCATAAAGTAGCAGACATACACTTATTGAATGGTATAAATAGCACAAAATAGGCAATTGTAAGCAAGTGTCCAAAATAATATTTGGCTCACTTACTATAAAGAATAAGGTAAATGTAAGTCTGAAAATCACTCCATTTATGTTGGAGAGGTTTAGGATTTCCCCTTATCCAATGCCTGACATGAGATCAAGCATACAATCTAGCACAACTATGATCCCTGAACCTGTGGAAGTACAAACACAGGAACACCCACAGGGATCTTCCCAAGCTGCAACCATTCTTTCAAAACCTCTAGAAGCTAGGCAACCAACCACCTCATCTTCTCAAAAGGACGATGTGAGTAAAAAAAAGAGAAAAGGGGTAACCTTAGCAGTTATATCTGAGAGTGGTGAGGATATAGCAAAAGCTGAGTCATCTTTGGTCAAGAGATCCAAAAGGAGTAAGAAAACTGAGCTGACCACTCAAGCCACCTCTGTATCCTCCCAACAGGATGCAGTTGTAAAAACACCTAGTAGTGAATTTGCACAGCCTGCACTTGAAGCAATTCAAGTGTATGGTAGGAGAAACAAGGATGGCACACACTGTGAGGACACATCTTTTGAAGCTCCCTCATCCATTCAAGGGGAGCTGCCAACACTCACAACTGAGCAACAATCTCTCATATCTAAAATTTCTTCTCTTCCAACTGCACTTGAATCTACTTCTCAAGTGCAAGAAAAATCAAGTGACTTGGTTCTAGAAACCTTGCTCACCACCCAGACACCTCATTTAGATGGTGAGAGGCTACTAGCCGGGGTAGACCTTGATGACACCATCAAAAATATGGGGGATTCATCAGTTATCACTGAAGACCCCATGGATGTCACAAATACACCTTTATGTGCAAATCAGTTTTCACAGACTGTAAGATTTGAGGGTAGTACTCCTGAGGGGGAGCTACCTAAATCCTCTCCAATTCAATTGGAGGTTCCTCATGTAGGAACAACTCCCCTCAAAACCCTAATAGAGATTGCTTTGGCAGTTGATGCTAGGAGTATAGTTGCCAATAATCCTGTTATAGGGGAGGCAAGTATAGCACATTCAGGTGACAGTATGGTGCAAGACACACGAGGGTTTGAGACTGGTGCACATGGCAGTAACCCAGTCAAATCCCCTCCAATTCAATTGGAGGTTCCCACAACTAGTGTGGCACAACAACTAGCCATAACCACAGAGCAAACTGTGAGTAAAACTGCGTCAGTCACAAGTGTTTCTGAACCTTCAACTTCACAACCTCAACAATCACACCTCATCTCTCAATGGCTCCAAGACACTGAAAATCAACCATCTACAATTGAAGATCTTAGGGTTGATCAACTTGGTGGCCTGGCTCAAATCTCACAGCAACTTCCAAATATGTTCAATCAAGATTACCAAGCTATCATGCTCTCCTACAAGGCTGATGTGGAAGAAAATCAGGCAAAGATTGTGGATGAAGCTGGTCAGGATGCTAACTGTGATGCTTAGTTGGACAAGGATTTCACAATTGAGATGGATGCCTTATTAGCAAAATTCAGAGAAGAGTACATTACTATCTTGGGAAGCAATGCAAGATCTCTCACTCCACAATAGGTTTATGATGCCATCAATGAGGTCTACAAGGCTCAAATCAAGGCTTTCCACAACTTTGGAAAAGCTCTACAAATAACATTGAATGGTCATCAGGATAAAGTAATGAAGATGGTCAGGGAAAAGATGGACCAAATAATCCCTTCACAAACTGAGATCAAAAATCAATTTAAGACCTTCTCACAATAAATGTCTAGGTATGATCTCAGTGGGGTTGATAAAAGTGTAACTGAACTCAAGGATTCTTTTGTAGCCTTGCACAATCAAGTTCAAAATCATATCACTAAAAATAACACAAGGTTGAAGTTGGATCAGATGCACACTGCAAGATACACTCCTTCACCTTTGGTCATGGATGAAATTCAGAAATTTGTGCAAGCTACTTTTGGTCAATCTACTGCTATCTCTGCTCCAAGCTCTTCCTCTTCAGACATTCAAGCACTCAAGGATCAAGTAGCTTCTTTGGAAACCTCCAATGCTTCTCTCAGCACTCAAGTTCAAGCTTTGACTTCTCTAGTCAAAAGTCAACAGACAGACATCAAGACCCTGGTGGACTTTCACAAGCACCTCCAAATGCAAAACTCTGTTGCTTTGGGAGCCATCATGGGCAAGCTCAACATTCCTCTTCCATCACTTCCAGAACAGATAAGGCCTAAAATTTCTACTCCCTTTCTCATGCCTGTCAATAAGACTAAGGGGAAATAGAGGCTAGGCTAGCACAATCCAGGTCATCTCAACAAGTCCAGGGTGCTAAAAAGAATTCAAATCAAGAAGTAGATCTTGACATGGAGAGACTTATTAGGGTTGCTGAAGGACCAAGTCTGAGCAGAGAGTTTGATGAATTGCTTAAGGCCATAAAAGCTTCTCTCAATGATAATCACTTCTCATACAAAAAGACCCTGAACAAAACAATAAATTTCTTAAGGGTGATCATGGTTAATCAAGACAATTTTTTACAGAAGAGGATTGTGGTCAATATCAATGACTCAGGGATAGACAGATGTATGCAGGTGTCCCTCAATTATCTTGTCTCAAGGAGGGGATCTGAGTTGGACATTATGATCAACAAAGTCAGAGTTATAGCTCATGAAGACACCCTGCTGCTAACTGAATTGAAGAATGCACAAGTGGCTGCTTTTCCTGAAGCTTATCTTCATCCAAGCAAGGGTATAGCATACATCTGTCCAAACACCAAACATTTCAAACATTTTTAAATCCCTAAACAATGTGTCATGGCCAACAAGAAGCTTACCATGATTCTGGAAACTGGCTTAAAATCAAAGAAGAATAAGAATAATGATGATGTAGAGATGATAAAGCTGTTGAGGAGGTACTTGAATGATGCTGAAGCCAACTTGCCCAAAACTCAAATCAAAAAGGATAATTTGGATGATGATGAGCAGAAGAAAGATGATCAAAATCCTTCTGGCTCAAATCCAAGTTAATCCACTAAACCATCTGGAAGCAAGGGTGGAGAAGAGAAGAAGGAGGATGATAAGAAGAATGAAGAGAAGAAGAAAGCAAGTGAGAGGAGAAACAAAAGAAGACATGATGGCTCAGAACCACACCAAACCCTAAAAATCCAAACATAACTAGCTCAAACCTTAGCTCAAAATTCAAAGTCAATTATTTCAAACATCATACCTTCCCAAACTCCAAAGCCTAAATTTCTTTACAAGCTTTCTTTACAAGCAAACTGCAAATTCTTTCCTAAAAATTCCAATCACCACAAGCCAAACAAGTCTCAAGAAAATCTCAACCCTACCTTTAACCAAGCCTTCACTAAAAGTCAATCTTAAATCTGTTGGAAGAAAGTCTAAGAAAGTCAAACTTACAAAGAAAGGAGAAGTCACTGAAAAGGCCATATGGAACTGTTTCAAGCAATATGACTTTCTACCTTTAAATCGGTGCATCTGAGATAAAGATCATTTTCAACAACTTGCTGAGGAAATAGTCAGAGTCTGGGTTGTGTCTCTTAGAGAAGTTAGAATTTTCCATGAATATGGGTCCTTCCCTTTTCTTGGCAGTGATTTGATGGATTCTCTTTCTTCCACAGAAATTAAGAGAATAATAAGTTTGTTAAAGGATAAGGACACTGCCACAAGGGCATGAAGATCAGTTATAGCTGAGTGGTTGATTGAAAGGGAAGAAACAAGAAAAAAGAATGAAGTTGAAGCTGAAGAGAGAAGAAAAAATTATGATGAAGAAATTGAGATGTTTATAAAAAGATCAGAAGAGCTTAAGGCAAAAGGAATGAGCATAATCTCTAAGGATGGGAATTTCTAAACATCAAAGCTAGTGGATTCTCAAGATTTATAATAGATTTGCTCGACAGTGGTTATCCCAAGATAACAAGACAAAAACTTGTAGAAGCTCTAAGTGGAACACCTATTATAGAAGAATTGGAAATTCTTGATCACTTGAAGGATGTTCTTAGGGAAGAAGCAGATACAAAAACTGTCTTTACCTGATACTTGTAACCATTGAACTTTGTAAATCTTATATTGTACAAAATTTGTAATTCTAACAAGCTTTGTGTATTAATTTTATTTTCCATCATTTTAAACTTGGGTTTAGTCTTGTTAACAGGCATCAATTTGTGTTAAGCAATCTTCTCACAAATTGGGGGAGATTGTTGTGCAAGACATGCATGTACTTTAACAAGACTAAGTCAAATTGACAACCCTAAGTAAGTTGTATTGTAATCTTAGTCTGTATTTGTACTTGTAACATTTAAAGTCTGTAAAAATGTAAAAAATCAGACTGGAGTCTTTTTCTATAAACAGTGTCAAGCCTAAGAATTCTATCTGCAAGAAGATCAAGAAAATCATGTCTCAGAAGAATTATGAAGAAGCTTGGAGTTGAATAAATCTGTTTTAGGAAAAATATTTTAATTTAAGATCTCTACAAGTCACAGATTTAGTGTTATAGAGAAGTCATTCGAGAACTACAGAATAACTTATAGAGAATTCAGGAAAGCTACTAGAGAACTTAGAGATATCGACAAGCCAAATTGAAGACATGAAGATTGGAGATATCGACAAGTTATTTCTTCACTAGAGAACTCAGAGTTATCGACAATCAACATTCATTAGAGAACTCTGAGTTATCGATAAGTCAAATTCCACTAGAGAACTCTGAAATATCGATAAGTCAAAATTCACTAGAGAACTCTGAGATATCGACAAGTCAAATTTGATTTGAGAACTCTGAGATATCGACAAGTCAAGAAGCCACTAGAGAACTCAGAGATATCGATAAGTCAAAGTGAAGATATGAAGACTAGAAATCTCGACAAGCCAAATTCTCTTATAGAGAACTGGGAGACCTCTATAAGCCAAATTAACTATAGAGTACTAGAGATCTCGATAAGCCAATATATTTATCGAGATGTCAAGTTCTCTATAGACCAAACTGGAGATCTCGAGGTAAAATCTCAAAGTACAAAATTGCAGATCAGTTCAATATCCAAGATTAATAATCAACAAACAATCCAAACAGCTGGATTGACAAGTCTATAAAAAGCATCTTGAAGGATGTGCAAGATCAATGGTGAAGATTAACTGACAAAGGAAGATCAAAGTAAACACATGATGCTAAGATATGTTAAGCCAGAAATGGAAGATACACTTTTCCTAAAATGGAAATGACAAGTGACAGTTTACTAAAGCTAATAGCATGTCTTATTGTACACTGTGTCAACCATCAGTTAACTAAATTATAAAGTTAACACTGGTCCTTTAGTCAGTTGTAACAATTTAGATTGAAAATCTTATAACTCTCTCAATAAGAAGCTAAGCTCTTTATCAACAAAGAGCCTAGAAATTTTGTAACAAAACATTCTTAATTTTAATATAAAATTAAGTGAGTTTTGAAAAAATTTGTGTTCTTTATTATTGCATGTTTAACTTTTGCAGTAACACATTTCATTACAAGATTCAATTTATTTTGTTCAACCGGAAAAAAATTCAAGAAAAGCATAAAAATAATAAAACACATTCACCCCCCCTCTGTGTGTTATTCATTTCCCAACAAAAAGAAACAGAAAGCTTAGATCGTCAACAGGTACAACAAAATAAGAAACTGATCAGCTGAGTCGCCAGACCTTATTCGAAGCCCTGACTGCTCTTGAAGATATAATTTTCCCCACCTGCTGTGTTGGGATGCTTGCAATGCCTCCTTCAGGATAAAACAACTCCGAGCTTGGTGTTCACAGCAATAACAAACTCCACTTCGACTAGCACCTCAGTCGCCGGAAAAAATCAGCAGCTCAGAATAATGTTTGGGAGAGAAGAGAAAGCAGAGAGGAGAAGAGAACGTGTATGAAACTCAACAACTTTGTCCTCTATTTATACTAGAGGCTAAGTGAAACTGACCACCCTGAATTAATTTCAGAATTAAACTGCCCATTTAATAAATAAATCAAAATTGATGGGTTTTGAATTTAAATAAAATGTAAAGTCTTATACATTTATCTCACACATTATATCAGCTTTAATGTTTTAATTTGAATATATTATCAGTTACAAGTTATAATCTAATGTCCAGGTTCAATGAATCTGACTCAGCCCACTTACAAAGTGACTAAGCCCAATTCAGAAACCGAACCGAACCCAACCCAACAGTAATAACCCAGCCCAAACTGATAAATAAATTCTAATTTAAAAATTAAATCATAAATAAATAAAATCCTCACCCAGGTCGCCTCGCGTACGCGAGATGCCGAGACATTCGCCCATCGACCCGACCCGGTTCGATGCGTGGCGGGGCGGCGACACGCGCGTGTGTTCGCGTGAAGCCCACAAGAATACCATGCATCATCACACACCTTAATAGTTGTACATTACCCATGTGTGTAATACTATATAAAGCCAACATCCCCTTTATTTATTTCCAATGTGGGACAAAACACATTCTCATTTTTCAAGCTCTTTCAAGCCACTAAGTTCAACTCTAATTCTTTATGGATTTCATTAAGAAAAATTTATAAAACTATACATGAAAGTTTAAGTTCACATATTAACGAACAACTTTCAATCATTAGATTTTGGAATTATCATCAAGAACATAATAAAACTTATGATCTAAAAATTCATTTTTCTAACATAGATGTCATAGATGAGACAGTTACGTAATAGTTTTATATAGGGTAGAGCGTGAGTCGGTTCGGCTTGGTTTTTTATTAAAACAGAACCACAACCATATATTTACAGTTTTTAAAATTAAAAACCGCAACTGGAACCGAACCATCGGATCGGTTTCAGTTTTAAACAACCCCGGTTCGGTTTTTTCGGTTCGGTTTCGGTTTCAAAACCGGAAGAAATAAATTTGGGGAAAAATATTACATGTTGAAAAGAAGAATGGATTCAATCTATTTGATTATTTTTTCAACTTTTGAACTATATGCACTGTGCTTCAGAGGTTAAATTATTTAAGACCATTTACATCTATTAAGACTGTTAGTTTATTGAAATGAAGAAATCACGTGCTAATTGTTGTGAATCCTTTTTATGTTCCTGGCTTCCATTTCTAGTACTTTCTGTCCCAGCAAATTATAAATAGTACATACAACAGAAATGTTTGTAAAATGTATTTGCTAACTCTAGATATTATACCAGTGAAGAGAAGTACTAGTACAACAAATTTAATTATAACTTGTATGCCTTATCCTTCCTCTGAAAAGGGTGACAAGGGTATTAAAACACAATTTAAAAAAGATTTATACTTGCAAATACCCTGGACTAAACTGATGCCCTGGATCATGTGCTATAGGCTTAACAAAACACTTCATATTGCTAAATGGAAATACAGTAGTGAACTGTCATACCAGACCACAGAAAGTTGAGTAAAGAGGAGTAAAATTCTTTTTTTATTTATTAATTTTATAAAATGTATAAAAATTATATATCATACACTACAAGAAAACATGGTAAAATCGACCGGACATAACCGACCGACGTCGATTTGGTCACCTTAAAACCGACCGACGTCAGTGGTCGGTTATATGCCAACTAAACGACACCGTATTGATGGCGGGGCACACATAAAATGGATCATCCCCTGGTGGTCGGTTTTACCGAAACAAAATGACACCGTTTTGCTGATGTGTCACTTTTAAAACCGACCACCTACATGTGGTCGGTTATATCCATAAATTCTGCAGGTTAAAACCGACCACATTTGGTGGTCGGTTTTGTAGAATAATAAAAAATTAATATGTATAAAAAAAAGTACCCGTTACATATAAAACGGTGTTGTTTTATTCTTCTACCTAAAACCGACCGCTAAAGGTCGGTTTTAACCTATTTTTTTTTTAATTTTTTTGTTATATCCCTCATTTCTTGATTTTGGGCAAAAAAAATAAAAAGACACAAGTGATTGAGGATTGAAGTGGAGGAGTTTTAGAAAATTGTAAGTTGTTTCCATATTTTGTAATTAATGTGTGTGTGTATTTATGTTGGTGTATGTATTAAATGTTGTTGTATGTATTTAATATTTTTATTTTTTTATATAATGTTTGTTGTGAGAATTGAAGTTTGGTAGTAGATAATTTGTAATTTAGTTTCATTTATTGTAATTATAGTGTGTGTGTGTGTTTTATGAAATACATGAATAATTATGAGATTAATGATAAATTATTTGTTAAATATATTTTTTTTTAATTTTAAAAAATATTATTGTAGATGGAAACCATTGATCGAAGTTGGATTGGTAATCAATTGCAAAGTGATAAAATTTCATTGACCCCGGAATATAGATTTGGTGTAGAAATTTTTTTAAAATTTGCTAGAGAAAATGGAATGGAAGATGGTACAATGAAGTGTTCGTGTAAACGTTGTAAAAATTTGAATTGGTTAAAGATTGATGATGTTAGATTTCATTTGCTCGCAAAAGGGATGCTTAAGGGTTACACCGTGTGGACGTCGCACGGTGAAAAAATAGGAAGAAAACGTAGTCGAACATCACATCACCGTTATTGTGTTCGGGAACCTTCGAGAGTAGAAAAGCCGGTAGATTTGAATGCGATGTTACATGATTTAGCCGGTGAAAATTATCAATTTTATGAAACTACAGATACGGGAACTATGAATGTAGAAGAAGCTCCAAATGATAGTGCTAAAAAATTATACGAGGTTATTGTTGAAAATGGAGCACCTATTTATCCCGGCAATACAAAGTACACAAGATTATGCTTTACCACCAAATTATTGGAATTCAAAAATAACTCGCATTGTAGTAATAAAGCTTTTGATAGTTTGCTTAAACTTCTTACGGATGTGTTACCAAAAAAACATACATTACCCGAAAGTTATTATGCAATGAAAAAAATTATGAAGGATTTGAGGGTTGAATATGAAAAAATTGATTTATGTGAGAATGATTGTATGTTATTTTATGGAGATGACAAGGATAAAGTTGTGTGTGATATATGTGGTGAAGATCGTTATCGGGATGTTTCTAGGAAAGATGGTAAAAAAATAGCAAAAAAAATCTTAAGACACTTTCCTTTGATCCCTCGATTACAACGCTTATATATGTCGGTACATACATCCGATCACATGAGATGGTACAAAAATAGAGATGTGAAAGATGGAGAAATAAGTCATCCCGCAGATGGAGAAGAGTGGAAAAATTTTGACCGTCGGTATCCTTCATTTGCTCAAGGGATTAGTAACATAAGGCTCGGTATTGCGACCGATGGTTTCAACCCTTTTGACCCTACCGGTAAAAAAATATATAGTGTGTGGCTCGTGGTGATAGTTGTCTACAATCTTCCACCATCGATGTGTATGAAAAAGCCTTATATGTTCATGACCGATATAGTTCCGGGTCTAAATAGTATTGAAAAAGATATTAACGTTTGTCTAAGGCCTCTCATCGATGAATTGAAGATATTGTGGAATACCGGGGTGAAGACATACGACCAATCTTTGAAGCAAAATTTTACAATGAGAGCGGCTATTATGTGGACAATTAGTGAGTATCACGCTATGAGTATGATAAGTGGGTGGTCGAGCAAAGGAAAGATGGGATGTCAAGCGTGTCTTGGAAGCGTGTAAGGGTTTCAATTAAAATATTATGGAAAATGTAGTTTCTATGGCACGAACCGAATATTCCTTGAATCAAATAATCCACCCCGTCAAAAAAGTAATTTGTTTGATAACGAAGAAAGAATATTGATTCGATGAAACACTTGGTTGTACATTTAGCCCAAGAAATTAGACTTGCTGGACCTGCTTATTGGCATTGGATGTATCCGATAGAGCGTTTGTTGGGCAAATTAAAACAAAACGTCGGTAATAAATCAAGGGTTGAGGGGTCAATTTCCGAACGATATATGGAGGAGGAGATTCTTAATATTTGTTCCTTTTATTTTGCCTCTGACACGATCCATAATAAGGTACGTCGTAACGAGGTTTTGTTTGATGTGCAAAATTCCGAGAATTTAGAAGTGTTCAAATATCCAATTCAATCTCTTGGAAAGGAAGGAACTCGATACATGAGTGATGATGAACGAGAGTTAGCGGAAGAATATGTTCTTTTAAACTCTCCTGAAGTGCAACCTTATCTAAGGTACCAAAATCTTACTTTAAAAAATATGCGTAATAATTTTTGTTAATGACACATGCATGATTTTTGTTTATATTTTAGGAAGTATCAAGACCGTATTATGCGACAACGCCCGGAAACAACACCTCAAGATTTAGATCGTATTGTCAAAAGTCGATTTAAAACTTGGTTTAAACAAAAGGTATTTATCTATTTTTAATTTGCATGATTTGTTTTTTTTTAAATTCTTATAATTACATGATTTGTCAGTTCTTTCTTTTCTCTATTCTCTCTATTCTCTTTATTCTCTCTCTCAAATATACACTAAAATCATCCCCCAAACTCAAATCAATGGCGTTTAATCCACGAAATACCCGCAAATCATCTCTCTTTGCCTCCGGTTTCACTCTCGATGTAAGATTTTCACTCGATTATGTACTTTTTTTTACTCGATATATAAGTGTGTATATGTATGTATTTTACGTGTGTGTATATATGATTCGAAGTTAGTAATTTGTTTTTTGTGTTTGTTAATGTATGATTCTCACTTAAATGGAATTTTTTCACTTCCAATTGAAGTTCATATGATTTTTCAGTTTTCATGTAAAATTTTGCATGTAAAAGATTCGTCGGTTTTGTCAATTTGTTGAATATATGTATAAGTATAAATTTTAGGTTTTTTGTCGGTTTGTTTACGTTTAAGTAGAAGTATAAATGTATTTTTAGGGTTAATTTGTAGGGGTTTGCTCTTGTAAACATGATCCGTACTCGAAAATAGATAAATATTGCACTTTATATGTGAGTTTGGAACTTTAATTTGTTGTATATATAGATTAAGTTGATTTAATGGTTTAATTTACGTAATTAAACAATTCTCTAATTAGTTGTGTTTATTTTTATCGTTAATTTGTGAAATGGATACGTTTATATGCATTTTATGTGATTTTAAATGCTTTTTTATGTGATTTTAAAATCATTTTCATGTAATTTGATTTACTAGCATATGTTTTATATGTAATGTGATTTAATATGCATTTTATGTGATTTTATATGCATTTTTTATGTGATTTTAAATTTATCGTTAATATGTGAATTTATATGTATTTCTAAGTGATTTTAAATGCATTTTTATGTAATGTGATTTACTAATGCAAGTCGTTTCATCGATTTGTTTATTTTCATATTGGCTAATATATTTTTATTGTTTATTTTAGGTTCTTTTTGCTTGGATGTTGACATTGGTTATGATAAATCTTGTGGTGTTGGCGATGGCGAGAAAAGGGATGGGGAAAGATAAGGAGCCGAAAAAAGATAAGGGGAAGGCAAAGGCCAAGGGAAAGGCCAAAGTCGCGAGTAAGAAGGCCAAGGGCAAGGGTGCAAAGGGAAAAGGAGAGAATTTGCATTTGCGGGATGAGCCGACGGATTCGGATTCGAACCCGAATGATCCGACTCGGCACATGACAAATGCGGAGGAGCGAGAATGGCGAGGAAGGTGACCTCGATCACATTCGAGTGGCATATATGGAGAGAAACCGCCTTGAAACCATATCGCATTGATATCTCCGATGGACAGTAAGTTAAAAAGTTTTTAAATTGCACTATTCCTATATGTTTATATTTTTGGTTCATTGTTCAATATTGTTATGTGAATTGTTAATGTTTATTATTTTCTTTTGTTTAAATATAGTATTGAAGATGATACGGCTAAGAAAATGCTTTTGGCTATGATTCGGGAGAAGTGGCCTTTTGGGCGTTACACTTATACCGATATCGAAGAACGTCACCCGGGTTGGTTGAATGCAAGAGTTGAGGAGTTTCAAGTAAGTTAAAATTCATTTTTTTTGTAATTGTCATTTATTTCTTGATTTTATGATGCATTTATCTTTGTTTTCTTTTTTTGCAATTTTAGAAATATTATAGGCATCTTAAGGGGCAAAGCCGTTCAAAGGCCCGAAAAATTGTGGAAGATCATATTAAAGTGACGATAAAAAGGACTTTGAATGAGCTTAAGAAGAGGGTGGAGCGAAAAGCAAGGGAGTAGGGCGTGAGCATGTTGTCTTTGAAGCCGCCTTATAGGTCCGTTCCTTTTTGGAAGGACCTTTTGGAGTATTGAGAGAAGAACATAGGACACTTGCACCGGTCATCGGTTGGATCCGCCAACCGACAACAAGTTGAATGATTGCATAGTGCCGATGCAAGGTCATTCAATAAATTTCGGGAGGTAATATTATTATATTCCATCACACATACATACATACACGTTCACCATATTTAATATAATCAACTAATTATTAGAACGTGCTAATATTAGTTGTTTAATATTTTGAAAGGTTTTGACGAACAAAAACAAGAAAAAGCCGACGAGACTCGAGGTGTGGGATAAATATCATAGGAAAGTTGGATCCAAACCGGAAAATCCCGTTTACATTACACCGGCCGCCATGCGTATTGTGGTAATTTTTATGTGATTTTATGACCATTTTATGTGATTTTAAATGCATCTTTAATAAGTGAATTTTTATGTATTTTTATATGATTTTAAATGCATTTTTATGTGATTTTATGACCATTAAATGTGATTTTAAATGCATCTTTAATAAGTGAATTTATATGTATTTTTATGTGATTTTAAATGCATTTTATGTGATTTTATATGCATTTTTATGTGATTTTAAATGCATCTTTAATATGTGATTTTATATGTATTTATGTGTTTTTAAATGTATTTTTAAATGTGATTTTATATGCATTTTTATGTGATTTTAAATGCATCTTTAATAAGTGAATTTATATGTATTTTTATGTGATTTTAAATATATTTTTATGTGATTTTATATGCATTTTTATGTGATTTTAAATGCATCGTTAATATGTATTTATGTGATTTTAAATGCATTTTTATATGTGATTTTATATGCATTTTTATGTGATTTTAAATGCATCGTTAATATGTGATTTTATATGTATTTATGTGATTTCAAATGCATTTTTATATGTGATTTTATATGCATTTTTATTTGATTTTAAATGCATCGTTAATTATTTTAAATGAATTTGTAGGAACGATATGCCGCCATTCTCGAGCGCATGCCCGTGGAGGTTACACAAACGGGTGATCGGGATGAGCCGTGGGATTGGTGGATGGAAGCCTTGGAGGTCCCCCAAGGTACAAGGCCGAAAAAGAATTATGTGGTGGGGTTCCCCAATGCTCGGGCCACCGATCTCTTGCCTACACTTGCTACCCGGTACCGAGATTCCACACGGAATGAAGCCGGCTCATCCTCATCCGCTCCGAGACAACGTGAAGCCATTCCCGACAATGTATATCTTACCATCGTGAGGAATATGCTTACGGAGATCCGTGCTAATCCAAATCGGTTTGCTCGCCAACTTTTCGATGCGGAGATAGCTACATTCGCACGTACCGCTCTCGAGGCCTCGAATCCATCCTCCGATCCTAGCCAAAGGTTGTAATGGAATAACCTTATCGGTGGCGAGATCGTGCATATCGTGGGCTCCTTGATTGAAGATATCGTCCAAAAGACGGAAGCTCGTGTTGCGGAGGTATAATTTTTGACCTTCTTGTTTATTTATTTGTTTCATTCACATGTAAATTTTGTTTCTTCTTTTTAACTAGTTTAATTAAACTTGTGTATCTAGGAAAACAATCGGCGTGCTATGGAAGTCGATAAGGATTACACGTCCGATGATGAGACCTCCGATGACGAGGACTTTGATGATGGCAGCGGTGATGGAGGTGGATCGTCCGATGTTGATTTGTCGGATTAGTTTACATTGATCGGTTTTTAAGACTATTGTAATTTGATGGTTATGGGATGTAATATAATATGTTGTGATGGTTTGATACTTTGTCGATTATTTAGGATTGATTATAATGATGTAATGATACGGTATAATCCTTCGGTTATCGAAGTTTGTGAATGTTTGCGTTGGATTTAATTACTATGGTTTAATTGTGAAATTTACTAGTTTTTGCGAATGATTTTGAGTAGTATAGTTTAATGATTATCAATGTTTTTTGGTTGTTTGGTTGTGATTGGTTTGTGTATTGATTTGGTTTGGTATACAGGGACTGCAGAAAAACCTGCAATTTTTTTTAAAATTAGACCTTAAAACCAACCGAAAATAGGCATAACCGACCACTTTTGACCATTACAAAACCCAGGAAACCGACCGTCAAGGGACATAACCGACCACCTTCTTCATAAAACCGACCGTCTCCTTTAGAGGGTGGTCGGTTTTAGGGCGGTCGATTATGACATTTAAGTTAGCTTCTGAAATAAAACCGACCGATGTGCACACTTTGACCACGGTCGGTTATGAGTTCCAGTCAACTTTTTAAAAATAGACATAACCGACCACCTACGGTCGATTATGGTCGGTTATGACTCAGTGACGTGGCAACACGTGTGCACACGTGTACACAGTGACCCCACATTTGAATAAAATGCCCAGGCACTTAACCGACCACTATGTTGGTCGGTTATGAGGGTTAAACCCGACCAAAAGTCATAACCGACCAGGCTAAAACCGACCATGACTTGTGGTCGGTTATGACTATTTTAACCGACCGTTTTGCCTCTTAACCGACCATTTTTGACGGTCGGTTTTGTCCTGTTTTCTTGTAGTGATATATATATTATTATTTTTTATAATAATTACCGATTCGCTTCGGTTTTTTCCGGTTTGGTTGGAACCTATAACCGGAACCGAACCATCTAAAACGGTACGGTTTTTTATTTTTCGATTTCGGATTCAGATCGGTGTTATTCGGTTCGAATTTGACCGGTTTTTGTCGGTTTCGGTTCTAATTCGGTTTTCTGCTCACCCCTAATTTTATAACTCTAATCGGAGCGATGAATGACTAATGACACTACTGAGAGTAGAAGAAAATAAAAGAGCACTGCCTCAATCTCTTAGCACAACACTTCATTGTTAATCCAGTCACACTTCATTGTTAATCTGGTTATAATGTAGGTTACTAAGGTAAACTAATTTTTTTAATATTAGTAATCCTTTTTAATTTATCATTTGTATTTGAAGCGATTTTATAATCAAAATCAAACAGATAAAAAATCGATCCCAATTTTTTAAACCAGAAATGAATCGATAATTTTGATTGCAGTTTCGATTTTAAATTATAAAAACCAAGGAGCTGCGATTTGGATTTTCTCAAAAACCGTCCAGATCGATCTGTGCTCTCCCCTCGTGAACATTGGTAGTGGATCCAACTTGTGTGTGGGAGTACCATGTACTTAAGTATGTTACTGAGTCGGTGAGTATGTTACCATTCGGTGGTCCAAATTTTTTTCTTTTATCATTTACTAGACTTTTTAACTTTTTTGATAATTAAGTGCAAAAAACTAGTATTTCAATCATTTAATCTCCAACTTATAATCATATAACTATAAAAAAAATTAAATATAATTCAAATTATGAAATATTTACTTGTATTATAGGGCCTTAACTTTTTTTTAGTGAGAATAGTTTATAAAATATACATATATATTTATATCTTCAAATTTTATATAAAAAAAACCCATAATTCTCTGGGACACGTGTATTGGGACAATAAGCTGTGTTGTATAATGACCTAAAAGTTTACGGCTTGTTGGCCCCACAAATTTTCACATGTTTTGCTGCCACATATTATTTGGATTATAAGTGGTTGTGTCTATTAACTACTACTTTATCAGGGTGGAATGGTTTTGCTAGGTGATATCTCAAACGGTTTTAAGAATTTTGAAGATTAACGTCTCTGCATATTATGTAGAAGCATGAATCTGGTTTGTAATTTTAAAAGAAGTAAATAAAAATGTAAGCAAAAGTGTAGATTTGAATGGGTCACTTTATTTTTAAAAAGGAACGATATTTAATGGGTCAAGAGTAAAAGAGCAAAATCAAAGTAGCACAAGCTTGGTAAATAAATGGGTAGATTGATTCCTGAGTTTATTAACCATGTTTCTTAACAGAGGCTTGCAACTTTAAGTAAATTATTTTCTTCTATTTTAAGGCATGCATCATTCATGCATGCACAATTTGGTAATTGTTAATATATGGTTTCAAAATCTTTGGTTTTGGTGTGAATTTATGCGTTATGCATGTATTTTATGGATGTAAAAGAGATCAATCAAGTACTTGACGTAATCAATTATGCAACAGTGCCCAGAATCTATTATGCAATAGTGGGCACGCTTGTTTCTCTTTTTTTATAAATATAGCTGTAAAGATATAGTATCATCTAAAACTAACTGCATTCCTATGTATGCCTCAGTTGTGTTTGCTGGTGCATGGTTGAATGTCATTGTGCTATTTCTTAATGTAAATAGTGCAGAGTTTTCTACTTGAAGTTATGCAGTCCCTGAAATGGTAAAGTTCAACCCCTACCTAACATCTTTATTTTAGATCACATCAAGTTGAATGCTTCAGGATTCAGGAAGTGGGTTATATTGGATTTTGCAGGGTTATATTACAATAGCATTTACACACTTAAACTAGCAGCTGTTATCAAGAAACTCGAACTCATGGCTACCAATGGTGCCGAGAAGAGGAAGAGAGCAATGGAAGATGATGTTGAATTTGAACCAACGGAGTCATAAAAGAAAAGAAACACGATAATTTCCATGGAGCCCGCGTACAAATCATTTGTTCTCAAAGATCCTTTCCGGCTTTGCGTCGAAGATGTGGAAATCTACTTGAACGATTTTCCTTTTTATCAAACCAAAATTTTGAAGGTTTTTCACAGGAAGGTGATTGACTACCGAAATGTTGATGAGCGATTTTGTTTGGAGCTGCTTGAAACTATCCTTCTTGCCAGAAAGGATGAGGATCCTAAACTAGACGAAGGAAGAAGACTTGAGCTGTTTCCGAGTAGAAGATTCAAGATGTCATGTTATGGTACGATTCACTACAAGAAAAACGGTTTTTTCCTACCAAGCAAATCAAACCAGAAAAATTTGGTAGGAATTGCTCTACCATTTCCTACCAACCCGTAAACTGGTAAGAATTGCTCTAGGTGGGGCCTAGATTTTGTACACGCAAGCACCAAAACCTACCAATATTGGTGGGAAACTCAAAACCTACCAATTTTGGTAGGTTTTGACCAAAATTTGATACCGAAATGGTTCCACCAACCACGTCATCAGCCCTCACTTATTTTATTGATTAAACTTTTTTTATGAAAAAAGAAATAATATCATCAATCTGAGACCATTTCCTACAAAGAAGAAAATAGAAAACTCACAAAGAATGTAGACAAATTATTCAACAACGATAATGAAGAAATTACAAAAAATGAAGGCAAATGATTCAATAATGATGAGAACTTGAAGATGATTAGTCTTAACTTTTGAAATATCTATTAATTGTTGTAATGAATTATTATTTCTAATATGCAATTACCACGTATATGTAATTTTTTTTAATGTTATAATGGTGATACGTCCGGATTGTGATTTATGATGAATTTTTCAAATTTTGGTTATTGTTGTATGCTTATGATTTAGATATTAATTTATGTACAACTTGTTCTACATTGTTATCAATGAAATAAATTTTTTTATAAAAAAACTGTCCAACATTTCCCACCACATTCAAGCCATTTCCTACCACATTCAAGGTATTTTCTACCACATTCAAGCTAAACAGTGGTAGGAAATGGTCGGTAGGAAATGCTGATATTCATGTCTTCTGACATAAAACCTACCATTCATCAATCAAAACCTACCAGTTATGGTAGGAAATACTCACTCAAAACCTACCAATTTTGGTAGGAAAAAGGTCTTTTTTGTGTCAATTGCCACGTGGCAGGACACGTGGATGGGTCCCACATGCCAACTCATCAATCTGACCCCAATTTGTCTGACGTGGCAGCTGACATGGCAGGTGACGTGGCCGCCCATGTGGCATGCCACATGGGCTGCCACATGGGTGGCCACTTGGCAAGTGGGACCATTTGAGATACAAGCACAAATTCCTACCACAAAGCAATTCCGACTGGAGCAAATCCCACCAAGCCTTTTGGTAGGAATTGCCCCCTTTTCATACCAGAAATAGCCCATTTTCTACCAAAACGCTGGTAGGAAATGGCCGTTTTTCTTGTAGTGATTGAGTTCCAGGTGATGGGGTCTCGAAACTCGGTGAAGTGGATGACGGTTCAAGAAGTTAAGTTTTTCAGGTCAAATGTTATCAGAAAGATCATCGATTTCATTGAAGAAGATGCTAGATCAGATCTTGAAAATGCCACTATAAGAGAACTAAAGCGGTATCATCACTTAATGAAGAAGGCAGGAAGCATGGACAACTGAAGGAGGCACTTGCATGATGTGGTTTATGAGGATGAAGTCGATAATGTGGTTTGGGGTTCGAGAAATTGCGGTGAGTCTTGAGTTCTTCGTTAAGTTTTATCGCAGTTTATGTCTCAGTCTGGAGCATCTGTTTAGCTTCTTAGATTTGTGTTTTTGTTTCTGCTAGCTGTCTAGCCAGTTTATTTTCTAGTTTAGTCTTTAGTGTCTGTTTCGTTGATTCTGGTGCAGCCCCTGATCTAGGTTTGGTTATGTTGTTCTGCTGCATTCTTGTTCATAGCCCACTCTACTATAATTGAGGGGCTTGTTTTAATTTTAATGAATGGTCTTTTAAGAGAAAAAAAAAGATTAGTATTAGGCACTCAGGATGAGTTTAGCTATTATGTTATTAGAACACACTAGTACAAACTGAACTTTTAGCGTCGGTCAAATAACCCCTAAAGCGTCGGTTAAGTGGCGTAGCAAATGTGGGAGACACTATAGGTATAGGCCTTTAGCGTCGGTTAAGTAGGCGACGCTAAAGTCTTGGCATTAGCGTTGGTTATTCAAGCAGCCGACGCTAAAGGCTGCCCAACAGCGTCGGTTATTTAAAATACCGACGCTATAGGCCTGCCAATAATAGCGTCAGTTGTCTGAAACGCCGACGCTATAGGCCTGCCCAACAGCGTCGGTTGCCTGAAACGCCGACGCTATAGCCTTACTCAGTAGCGTCGGCTGTCTAAAATGCCAACGCTACTGTCCTGCCCAATAGCGACGGGTATCTAAATAACCGATGCCTAAAGTAATTTTTTTGAAAAAAAAAACATTTTTGTTTTCTTTTAAGCATTTGACAATTTTCTTGTAAGAATTTGACAAGAATATACTTAAATTGCATTAAAAAAAATTGAACCATCAATTCGATCTTAATAATAAAAAAATATTACACAATAATTTATTACATCAAAATAAATGTCTCAGCAAGAGACCTTCATTTACAATATATTCATTAAAAGCGAAAGAGCAGAAAAGACAATCAAAGCTTAATGACTTCTCTCATCTTGTATCTCAAGAGTTAAGTTCACACAACACCAACTCCACATATTTTAGGACCTTCGATAGAAGAAATTTGTCGATAAAGTGTGCCTGCAAGCCCCAAACAAGGAGATAAGAGAATGATAATCACAAGTTAAAGAACAATTTCCAAATGCATATAATATCCTGCAACTAGCATAGCCTCCTGCCACATCAAACATATGTTGTTGAGTAAACAGAAAATTTAAGGCTCACCTGCTAATGAACAAATACATTCCAGAGCAATGAAAGTGTGTGCTCCTTGTCACCATTAAAAATGTCTCCAATTACTACAGTACCGTCGTCATCATATAATGCAATACCAACTTGCTTTTAATGTTAAAACGCAACACCACAGTGGGTTAAATTCTTTTTACGAGTGTCTGATGGAAACACCAGTTTCGGCATTAAACAAAAAGCATAACAGAGCAATGCTTATGTCAGCGAAAAATCAATGATAGTTTATTAATCAGTTCAGCTAGGACTGAAATTTCATGATTTATAGGAACACTGCTTTGTCAGAAAATAAGAAAATAGTATGGAAATCATATAGATTACAGCGGCAAATACAACGGTATGGTCTTTCAGTTACCAAATTTGTAGGATATAATTTATAGAAAGACAATAATCATTTCCGGTTTTCTGATTTTATAAGGTCTTATTTAACTCCATAGTAACCTCTTGACCATGAAATAATCACATATTATAGGGCACACAAACAACACAGTTGTCCGTTATATATTTCTTCAAGAAACTAGAGATAAATTTATTTTTTTAGGAAAGTCCAATTGAAAGATACATAAAACAGGATTGCATATATTATCACGAATATTAAACAAACAAATATGCTGGTGAAAGTACAAGGTTCAGAATCACCTGCTGCTCAAACAAGGGATAGTCCAGGTAAACATCAAAATGGTAAACATCAAAAAAAAATTATTTAAACAAATTCTACTAATTCTAGATGGTGGTATACTTATAGATTTGCATAATGCCTACGAACAGGTCATTACTAGTCAACTTGTGCGTGCTCAACTTATTTATTCTGGTACTCGACACTAGCTGGTTCTTTTAACTAACTTGTTAATAGATGAATACAAGGTTATGTTCCGGTATAAGCTTTAAAAATAAAAAGCAAAACTATGCGAACCACCAACTTTAGCAATTATAAAATTATAGCTATACATAACCGAAAATCATCTGAAAAAGTTGGAACTTATTCATACCTCTCCCAATACAGATTTCCTCCCATAGTGTTTTGAACAAAAATATAGTGGTTCTATAAGAAATTGAAAAGAGAATTATTAAACAAAATAAACTACTGGAGCAAAGCTAAGAGGGACAAAAGTGTGATTCAACATTACCAGCGAGACTATCTGACAATCCCGGAGAGCAGCTTCTTCCCACTTTTAAAAGTCATCTCATTTTTAGAAATATCTAATTTATTAAAACAAAGTTGAAGAACTAATGTTAGGCCGATGTTTTCGTCAAATAGAGTTTTGGTCCGAACTATTACTGTGGTTAGTTACCTTTGTTTTTCTTGTAATTTTAGTACGACTATGAATACTATGGCTAAGTTTGCTTTTATGAGAACTAAGGTCTGTTATAGTCCGGTAAGAAAATTTATCTTTAAATTTTGCTGGAATTATGTAAAGAATCATATACATTCACTTCAGGTCAAGATCAATAGAGGAAGACAAGAGAGAACATATATAATTGAATAATGTGTACATGTGTACTCCGTCTCTGAAATGTTACTCTTGAACAAATGTGAAGACACAAAGTATTAAGATCAAACTAAACTACTGAAAATCACACACTTTAAAAAACTCAGTCCATTATTTAATCTAAACAACTTAAACAAAAATTTGGATTGTAATATTTTGATCTCTTGCAAAAGGCTACGAAATGAAAATATGCATTCTTTAAAAATTATCTCAACTTCACAGCAACAATCAAATCTAAATCATCAAAAATAGCAAAATTGACCCAAAATATATACACAGATATTACAATCGCATCAAAACTATAAATACAAACTAAGAAACACAGATGTTACTTGAAGTATAAAGATCAAATACTTACAGCGAGTTAAAAGACATCATGATGAAAAAGAATGACTAACTCGAGACCATCACGACAATAATATTTGCTATTCACTTCTCGAACCCCATCACCTTAATCGAGAATCTGAAACCCCAAAATTAAAAATCATAATCGAGAAATTTAAAACCCTAATAAACATGCTTCTAATCGATTTTAATATGTTGCTAAGACTCACAATCGATTTGAAGTAAATGAAGTTCAAAATGCTGAGAAATTGAGTTGTTGTGAAGTCATTTAGAGAGACCCATAAATCGATTCGCCGGGAATTCCAAACTTAGATTGAAATGATGTAGAGGAGAAGTGGATAGCGGTTTCGGGAAAGAAAATAGAACGACCCATTGCTATTAAAAATAAAAATAAATTTTACTTAGAATATGCTATCTACCATAACGCATTCTGGATACGCTATACAACTTGTATTTTAGATAGCGTGTACAAGAAAAACGCTACTTAACTATTTTTTATTTTATTTTATATTTTTTCCAGCTTTTCTTAAAATGACTTATATATCGCTTTTTTAAAAAGTGGTTTGTAAGCATGGATCTTCCTTAGCACATAGGATAAAATGCTATGTAAGCTAATGTTCTCTAAGCTCAAATTTGTAGTAGTGAATGCTTCTCTTCTGATAATTATATATTTATATTATTTTTTCCTTGACCAAAATAAATATACCTTATGCTTGGATCATTGAAATTATGTATAATATTTTTAAACAATTTTATTTATAATATAATTTTCATTTTAATTTAACATTATATTATATATAATTTTATATGCTATTATATTTTCAATAATACATTAAAATATAATTTTACAATAATATAATATATACTACTTTTTCATATTATAACATATATAATTAATTTAATTACATGTTCCCGGTGATAGTGAATAACAAGATTATATTATTGATAATAAATTTCTAAAACTTTAATTATATTTTATATCATATAATTTTAAAATTATATTATAAATACAATTATATATTTATATTTTAATTTCAAAATTATATCATATACAATATTTTTTTATTAAATCATCATATATGATAGATATGAAAATAATTTTAATTAACATTTTAATATTATATTACACATATAATTATATATTATAATATATTTCAAACTATATATTAGAATATTTTTTTTAAAATTATAATAAAAATATAACTTTCAATTATAATATATGTAATATAATTTTTTATAATTATAAGATTCTATTATTGATTGATGATAAATTATATCATATATAATTTTATGTTATATTATACTTTTAAATTAATATTATATATAATATAATTTTAAAATTAGTAGAACAGCTAAAGCCTTGGCATTTTCCCAACCGACATTATAAATAGTTCAGGCCAACGCAAAAAAAAGACACTATAGTAGTCTAATTTATTTTAGGTATTAATATTTATATAAAAAATAATTGGGGCCGTCTAGCTCATCTTATTTTTCAGAAATAAAGACTTATTTTTTATAAGATTATATTTTTATTGATAAATATTTCAAATTTATAGTTATATTTCAAATTTATAGCTATATTTTATATGATATAATTTTAAATATAATATTAAAATTATATCTATGTAAATCTAAGTATCAACAATTTGTAATCAGTTTTATTTGTCTCATCAACAACGATACCTATGGTATATCATATATACAATCCAAAATTAACTAATTATTTTTATTGTATAATTCTTTTATTATTATAGAGCCAAGCAACGCAGGCTTAAATACTAGTTATACATATAATCATATGTTACATGATAATTATAAAATTAAATAAATATAATATAATTTTAAAATCAATATAACACCTAAAGCGTTGGCATTCTATTCACTGACGCTACAAGTGAACCTATAGCGTCGGCATTCTCCCGACCGACGCTACAAGTGAACCTATAGCGTCGGCATTCTCCCGACCGACGCTACAAGTGATCCTATAGCGTCGGCATTCTCTCGACCGACGCTGCAAGTGAAACTTTAGCGTCGGCATTCTCTCGACCGACGCTACAAGTGAACCTAAAGCGTCAGTGTTTTGCCCGACCGACGCATAAAAGTATCTACAGCGTCAGTTCTGTCTTTAACCGACGCTAAAGGGGCGACGCGGAAAGTCATTTTTCTACTAGTGACATATAAACGCCAAGCCTTTAGGTTGTTTAAGTAGTGTCGTAATTTTATGTTTAATTTTATTAAAGGTGGGTCCCACAAGAAAGCATCCGACTATTCCTCCATCATAATTAACAAACATATGACAATATTTTCCGTCGTAAATTCATAACATACGACAATATATTTCGTACGTAGTAAGTTGATTTATTGTTTTATTGAGAATGTGGGCCCATGCTTACTAACTTGCGATGGAATTTTATTTTGTAACGAAAAATTGAACTTACTATTCAAGCAAAAATGACAAAAATTTTTCATTGTAAATGGCCTGATTTGTTGTGATGACACTTGAAAGTTTAGAATAAAAGATAACTTAACATTGTGTGCGAACCAGGTTCCTGGGAGATTTTTTAATTTCATCTAACATGTTTGATTCAGAATGTCATTTATATTTATCATGTAGAGATTAAATGCATATTTGATATGCTAAACTGTGACTTGTTTTCGAGAATAGCGTAGTTAGTGTTATATATCCGCTAAACTATTAATTTATTAGACTACTACACACATAGTCTACTTATCCTACTAAACTACAATCACAACTTATCATATTATTAAAATAAATAAATAAATAGTGTATTAAATTGTTAAACTACTAGATATAATATACTTATTCTACTAAACTACGATCAAAGGTTATCCTATTATTTTTATTATAAATTTATAATTATTCTATATTTATATAAATATTTTAAAATTATAATATGACGTGATAAATAAAAAATTTAAATATTAACGAGAATCTGTGTATCGCACGGGATTTAAGTTAGTTATGAAATAAATATAGTAATTAGAAGTGACCAAGGGCAAACTATTGTGACTAGTACACACTTGATCATGGATCAGACTTGTGTTCTGTTATTGAGTACACATTGACAAGGAAGTACTAAGGTCTAAGGTCATGCAATGAAGTAGTATACAACCTTTTGAACCCTTTTTCATTTTCTGATAACATTTCTACAAATCAGTATCAAAATGTCAAGCATAACAACTACCTGCAATATGGAATAGAAGTTACATATAATTTAATCACGTCTATGATCTTTTCAAGCCTCGAAATACGAGCCATAAGTCCGGGGTGTTGTGATTCCGATGTAGGATCATCGCAGCATTCTTCTCCAAGATTAATCACGTTATCCTCTTGACTCACAACTGCATACTCTTCTACTTGTGTTTGCCTTCCATTAGAAAATTTCACTTTCTTACCGTTATCGAAAGACGGCAGACTATGCTTGGCAATGTTATCCTCGGATGTTTGCCAATCAATAGAAGATTTCCTTTTCTTACCATTGTCAGAAGAAGGCATACCGTGAGCACTCATTTCCAAAGGTTCGTTATTGAAGTTCAAACTCCTAGTCACAGATGCATCTTCTGTTGGACCAATTTGTTTATCCGCAAAAGATTTAGTCGCCACGGGTTCGCTAATGCAGGTTGATTTTTTAGTAGCTTCCGGGCATATTACCAATTCCGTCAATTTTGAAGTTACAGTATTCAGTCCCAGCTCATCACCAACATCATCATAACCATTCAATATTGGATCATCGTCGAGATTGTGTCTTGTATCAAAGCTATCAGATCTTCCCGCTGGAATCATAGGTTGGTCAGTTGTAAGAACATTTTCTGGCCTTTCCTCAACACGGCCAATAAGAGAAGCAGCGGGGGCTGATGATTCTGCATTTTTCTTGTGTCCACAAGGAACCAACTGCAAAAGTTCTTTACTGTGGTTTCTCTTTGTCACCATTTTCTCGTTGACAGCCACAAGGCCCCTCCATGCCACGTATCGGGAAGAGACATCAGATTCAAAAACTCGAGGTGGTATATATAGTTTTACACCTCTAATAGGCATGTCATAACTGCGTAAAGCAGGATTCATGACAAGGGGAGGAATATCTTGGTCATACCCAAACTGCATAGCAAGTAGCAACTCTATGGGGGGAATACAGTTCAATATGATCTAATCCAACTAACTGAGAAGCTCTCAAGCATCGAGCAAATGACTCTAGTTTATCAGATTCAACGACCACCCATTGTTCCTTATCTTTGTACATGTTGCTCAACATACTATTACTCGAAATCATACCATAAGGACGCCACAGAAAGGATGACTCACTGTCAAAGGCCATCGAGACATTTGTAATGTCAAGCTCTGCAACTTAATTCCACCGTGCTGATCTAGGCTCTTCCCTATCTATGACATTTGTGAATGGCCTAAATCCAACAAACCTCTCCCAAACCCACATCTGCACCAAATCATAGTGCCATGCAGTGAACTTTAAACAATTTCTAGACTTGGACCCAACGGACTTAACAATAGAATCGTGTAACACAGTCATATCTCTATAAATGCAAGCAAGAACAACAGGTGCAAGCGCAATCCTATTACCACGGGATAAATGAATAGCCACATTAATATCCTGTATAACTATTTGAGTGCGAGGAAAAACAAACTTAGACAACCAAAACACAAGAAATGCTTCATGTTCTACATAATCACAACTAGTCATAAAATGCTCCATCCACTTACAAGGAGTCATATTTCCATTGGCACATCTAATGTCCTTGACACCACTCATCAGACAATCGAAAACAACAACCGACTCATCATTTAAAGGAGTGAAAACTGAGGAACCTAAAACAGATAAACATCCTAAGTGCATCATATCTTCAAGAGTAATAGTTACCTCACCCCACGGAAACATAAATGTATTTGTATCACAGCACCAAAACTCAGCAATATCCAAGATTAACATCTTATCTCCAGGCACACTGTAAGTTGAAGCCATGATCGCATGGTAGATACCACTTTTCTTCCATATTTTTTGGTACCCGGGCTTCATATTTTTCACCCAAAGCTTCCATTTTTCTGATGGGCTTGACTTGAAGCATATTAAGATCGATTTTTCAGCATTCTGAAGACTGAGTTTTGAGGATAGTATTGGACTTGGAAGAGGAGGAAGATCAAGAGGATCTTTACTTAAAATGGGTTTGAGAAAATGGGCTTTTCTAAATGTCGGGTTTCCAGCACCAGGTGGAACCATGAGCTCTTCTCTTTCTTCCACAAGAGAATCTGCCGTGCGATCCTCCATTTACAAATCTTGAAGCTTTTTCTTGGTTTTGTGTTTTTGGGTCTAACAAGGCGCTGTGGTATGTATTTATTCAAACATTACAGTTTTGATATGTATGTATATTATAACAATAACAACAGGAGGCTTGTGATGTAATGTAAGCGTAAACATACATTGTTCTAAAAATACCCGATTTTTAAATAAAAGTAAAAGTTTTATAAATATTGCAACAAGCGTTATGCTTTTCTTTTGATTTAAAGTTGAATAGTTTGAATTGAATATTCTTTAAAGTCCTGAGAATCTTATTCGAGAACTCTGTCACTTTACTTTTATATTGATGCTCATAGCTTAGAGCGATTTATCTCTGAAAGTGTGAAACTCTATGAGAACCCTATCGATTGATCTTGAGAAACATTGATTATACGAACTTGAATCTTAAAAGCTTTGAAACCTTCTTTTGGAACCCTTTCCTAGAAACTGATAGAATGCCGCCACCTAGTTACTGGTTATAGAATGCCTTAGTTATTGTGTTATGCTGATATTTAGAACTGTTTATAAAGTTACTTGATGAGCCTTTTTGCTCATTTATTTGTGTTGATCTAACCATGACAGTTAAGTAAGAAGATGACCAGATTTAGGCGCACCGCTCGCAAGAGCATTCCTGGCGGTCCCTATCGTGTCATGGAATTCCAGTTGCCATATCGGGTAGATGCTGTGTGAGCAAGAGACATTAAGTTAGTGTGAAGTGTATTAGCTGAATCAAATACTTTTGGGTTATCTGTCGATTCCAAGTCGAAATCGAATAATTTGGTTTTAATTATATTAAGGGTTGTAATAATTATATTGTGGTCGGTAGTTGTAATCTTGTCTTATACTTTATCTTGTTTTGATCTTGTTAGCTTCAGGGTTTACTATATTGAAATTTTGTGTAACACTAGGCCATATTCCATTAGTTGATATCTAATCCAAAGCACATGAGCACAACAACTTCCAGCTGCTATGTATTCAGCCTCGGCTGTGGAAGTTGACACAGATTATTGTTTCTTGCTATACCATGATACAAGTCTTTGTCCAAGAAACTAATAGCTTCCACTAGTGCTCTTTCTGTCAACCCCACATCCAGCAAAATCTGCATCTTTGTATCCAACATCTTTAAAACCTATTCCCTTAGGATACCATAATCCCAAGTGTGGAGTCCCCTTTAAGTATATGAAAATTCTCTTCATAACCATCAAATGTGATTCCTTTGGATTGGCTTGAAATCTTGCATACAGACATGTTGCAAACATAATGTCTGGTCAACTAGCAGTTAAATACATAAAGATCCAATCATTCCCCTATACCCTGAAATGTCTACACTTTTTCCTTTCTTATCTTCATCTAACTTAGAAGCTGTAGACATATGTGTAGATGTAGGTGAACAATCAACCATGCCAAACTTCTTCAATAAATCCTTGACATACTTAGTTTGGCTGATGAATATCCCATCACTTCTTTCACTGACTTGAAGTCTAAGAAAGTAAATTAGTTCTCCATCATACTCATTTCATATTCACTCTGAATAAGCTTTGGGAATCTTTGACATAGCTTTTCATTAGTAGAACCAAAAAATGATATTATCCACATAGATTTGAACTAGGATCATATCATCACCATGCTGCTTGTAGAAGAGAGTCTTGTTAATTGTACCTCTAGTGAATCCATGTTTAAGCAAAAATTCTGACGTTGTGTCATACCAAGCTCTAGGTGCTTGCTTTAGTCCATAAAGAGCCTCGAGTAGCTTGTACACAAAATCTGGAAATTTTGGATCTTCAAAAACAGGTGGTTGTTGCACATAAACTTCTTCTTCCAACTCACCATAAAGGAATGCACTCTTCACATCCATTTGATATACCTTGAAATTTGAATGTGCAGAAAATGCAAGAAAGATCCTTATTGCTTCAAGTCTTGCAACTGGAGCAAAAGTTTCATCATAGTCAATTCCTTCCTCCTGTGAGTAGCCTTTTGCAACCAACCTTACTTTGTTTCTGGTGAAAATTCCATTTTCATCCATTTTATTCATGTACACCCACTTTGTTCCAATTATACTTATGTTCTTTGGTGCAGGAACTAATTCCCAAACTTTATTTCTTTCAAACTGATTTAGCTCTTCTTGCATAGCAGATATCCAATCAGGATTATGTAGAGCTTCCTCAGTTTTCTTAGGCTCAACTTGTGAAAGAAAACATGCATCACTACACCATAAATGACCTATCGCAACCCCTTTCCTAATGAAAGTTACCTAATATGTTACCTTAGCTACGCTAATTGTGGCCTAATATAACACAGTGGTTTTTGTGTTACAATAGCCTAAAACATGGTGTTGCATTAGCTCGAAAGTTTTGCAGCTTGTAACATATTTGTAAAAGTGTTAGTTTAGAGTATCAAAATATTAATAAAATATGTTTTTAAGATTAAATATTAATTTAAATTAAACTTATAATAATTTAATGTGATTTACGAATTGAATAAATTACATACATGATGATTTACGAATTTATACATAATAAACTTTAAAAAGTTTCAAAATAAAAATATTTTAAGGTATTAAAATTTAAAGAAATTAATATGTAAATTTTAAAAGTAATAAAAAGTTAAAATATATATTCCCCTCATTTTAATACGAGCACTAATTTATGCGTCTTAAAAATAAAAAAAATTAAAAAATTAAATATACGAATTGTAGAAGTAATAAAATACACATAAGTAATTAATTCTTTTCTTAAATGATTATTTAAATTTTATTATTAAAATATAAATTATAAATATATGTGTATCTAATTGGACTCGCATCGGCCCGTATTTGGGCTAAGCGGGTAAAATATGTATTACTGGGCGCCCAATTTTTTGTTTGATTTTTTAAGATATACTCGACCACCCATTTCACTCGCTTCATCTTTCTCTCTCGGTACCTTCTCTCCGGCTAACCTCTCTTTCTTTACCATTCAATTTATAACATTTAATTAGAGATTTATATTTCTAATTAGGCCTCGATTGAATTGGGGTCGAGGCTTTGGTTCGTCGTGAACCTTTAATTAGGGTTCAATTAACCTATAATCCCTTAAACTTCATCTAATATCTCTCTCTTTGATTGGTGTTCATCGTTTGGTTTTGCACTTGAATGACTTTGTTTTTTCTTGGACTAGTAGATCGGTTGAGTACTTTGTATAGATATTTCAAGTTTGAATATACATCTGGATAGATTGCCCCTCTCTGTGTTAGGAAAAGGTACGTGCAACTGCTCTCTCTCTCTCTCTCTCTCTCTCTCTCTCCCTCTCTCTCTCTCTCTCTCCTTGTGTCGGTGCGTGTGTCTTTATATTTTTTTGAAGTTGGACTCATCATTTTGTTGCTTAAACTCCCAAGATTATGTATCTCATATTTATTGTTTCTTGAAATTTTCAGTTGAGTATGTTGATTCTTGACATGGGTTTTTAGTTGTTGGGTTAAATTACTGAATGGAGGGTGTTGCTTTTAAGGTGTTTGCTTGTGTTAGTTCTCTCTCTCTCCCCCCCTCTCTCTCTCTCTTTATGTGTAATTTGTATTAGCATTTGAGTTTTTCATGATTACTTACAGCCGTATTTTACTGGTCAAAAGCTTAGCTTTTGTGCTGCCTTTTCGACGCATAGAGCTCTTGTAAGTTGAAGTGCATTCTTTATAGGCAGCTGAAATAACAGTCTCAACTTATTGCAACTGAAATTGAATATTGTGTTTTTTAAATAGTCGTGGTTGCATTTGGTTGATTTCGGTTGCAAATTTAATGCTGTGAAGACTTTTTAGTTTTATAGGTACATGGTAATCCAAAGCATTAACAGACCTGGTAGGTGTAAGCTGACCTTAGTAGGAGTAGCTGTTTCGTGAAGATTTTTCCGTGGCATTTTGTTAGAATTTTGGAAAATGTTGAAAATTTTAAAACATTAATATTTAGAAATTCCAATAATGGAAACAATCTCTAAAGGCCACAGAAACTATGAATTAATGCTTAATTAACAGTTGGGAATCAGGTACGATAGTGGGTGCACATTGTTTCACTTCAACCTATATCTAGAAAATCTTTATGTTTTGTTTTTTAACCCTTTATTGCCTCTTTTCTGCATAGGCGTTATGTAGGAAGACCTTCGTTTTTTTACTTGACTCAGGATGATAGATACATGATCAAAATGATGAAAAAGGCTGAAGTAAAAGTAAGTTGTTCTTCTTATAATGCACATGAAACTAATGCAATCACTTTTCTGATCAAAATTTCTCTGGTTTAATTTTCATGTCGTATTTAGGTCCTCCTAAGGATGCTCTCGGCCTATAATAATCATGTGCGTGCTTACCAGAACACTCTGGTTGCCAAGTACTTTGGACTACATTGTGTAAAATTAAATGAAACAGCGCAGAATAAGGTAACTTGAAGGCACTTGTACTTGTATGATTTTGGTTTTGGCATTTTTACAACTCTGAACAAACACAAATCACAAATCCTGTACAATTTAAATACACTTCATTATCATGGGAAATCTCTTATGTTCAGAATACACACAATTCACAGACGATTTGACTTAAAAGGATCATCTCTTGGACGTAGTTTTGATAAGCCCGAAGCAGAGTTGGATGCTAACACGATTCTCAAAGATCTTGATCTAAATTTTTTGTTTCGACTACATAAAACATGGTTTCAAGAATTCAGAAGCTTTGTTGTTGGATTTGTTTCCTTTTTCATTTTAGTCTTTGATATCCTCTCAAGCTGTTCCTCTAGAAGTAACAGTTTGATCTTGCATTTTGCTTGCAAATGAAATTCAATGTTGTCATACCAGGTAAGTTGATAGGGATTGCTACTGATCTTATTCCCTCGGGAGCTCGAACACCTACTGATTCTACTAATCCTCAACCCATCATCAAACCTTAAATTTTAGCTTCTTCAGTATGATATATTACTCGTACTAAAATGCCTCTTCTTTTGTGTTGCCAATGGTGATTCAGACACGTATTCAGTTCCTCATCTTTCAATAGCATACATGGATAGACTTCTTCTAGACCCTGCAGGGTACATATATTTATCCGTCCATTTACAACATCTGTTACTTTGTTATACGAATGCATGGGATTTAAGTGCTAAAGTTTGTTAAAATGAGAATGACAGGTGGGCTAGTTCCTCCTTAATCAAGCCCTAGTTTATATAGAAATATTTAGCTTGAACCCAAATGAGCAGTACTTTTGGTTGTTTAGTTTCCCAGCATAAATCCCCTACTGAATTAAAGTAGTCATACACATTGGAAGGATACATTCCTCAAGTTCATCTTATTTTAGATTTTGGAAAGGCCAGACTTTTAACGTCTACCTTATTTGCTCTTTTCATGTCAGAATGAGGCATGTTATTTATCTTGTTCATTATTTGACTATATAAGAAATCAAGCATCACAGATTTTATCGACATTTGAATTAAAAAAACCTAGTTTAAGGCCTTGATAATCTGAAGCAGCTCTGATTTTAACTTATTATATATGTTCCATATAATTATTTGTTTACTTTGTAGCAAACTTGTGAAGCCCTCGTGATTTTCCAGAAGTAAGGTTTACTTGTAGTTATTAAATTCTTAACGTCTTGCCTTTCACCTAATCTAACTTGCTTGTCATTACTCATGAAATACATATGCTTGCTAGCATGTGTTCTAAGCCTTGGATTATTGTAGCAGTAAATGAAAATCATGACCTCCAGGCTTCTCTATTTGATCAGGTTTTCTCATTTCTTTTAATCTCTTATCCATTGTATCATGCTTCTGCTACATATTTCAGTATTCGATCAATACCAGTTCTAAAACATATAAGTTAAAAAATAATTATATTTTTATTTTAGAGCTAAATAATTGTTAAAAAATAGTTCTTTAATTGTAAATAACTTATAATTTCTGCAAAAAGTTATAAGTTGAAATTATTTGCTAGGCTAAACAAAAGAACTTGATAGACATATTATAATACTTATCTAAAATATTTGCTACCCTTAAGTGAGAAATCGAACCCAAACAATGAAAAAAATTATTAACTTCTTTACAGAAATAATTACAATGTAAGATTTTAAAAAATAATGACTTTCCAAATAATGTAAAATTTGTTCCTCTTATTTCTTTGAAGACATAGCTAAAGATATTAATTGTTGTTTATTTTTATATAAAATGCAGGTGAGCAACTGTGGCTAGCAAAAATCAATCTGCAGGAAGCAATGCACATGAAATCACAGTTTGTAGATTCCATTCCAATAACTGGCCGCAACAGCTTCTAGTACCAGTATTTTTCAAGTTTATAAGCGTATAATGCTATCTATTAAGTTGTGAACTAGTTTAACTTTTGTTTATGTAGTTTAACTTTTGTTGGATGTTTTAGTAGGGGGTTGGATGTTTTAGTAGGATGGTTGTTGAATGGTTGGATGTTTTGGGAGGATGTTTGTTAGATGTTTGTTGTTTTGGATGTTTTATTGAATTTGAGGTTGCTTAAATACCAATAGCACATTTTCAATTTCTTATTTGTCAAAGTGTTACATTAGCTTCATAAACTGTTATCGTAGATAATGTAAAATGTTTCAGAAGCTTGCTTACAAATGTTACATTAGCTACTAAAAGTGTTACCATAGGTTCTTAAAATACACCATAAAAGTGGGACCCACATGCCACGTCACTACATGCCATGTCATCAATGTGGAATTAGCAGTTTTTAAACCATATATACAACAACCATCAAGATATTTCTTACTACTTGCCTCTATGTAGACACGTCACTCTGTAATGTCAGACTTATTTGCTGTTTTGAGGGAGTCCCGACCTCTTAGCCTAATCTTATTCCCGGTTTCCATCTCCATCCTCTTTTGTGTGTTTCATTTTGGTCCAATTATTAGGCCAAAGAAGTTATATGCTGAATATTTCTTAACTGGTACATATAGCTTTTCGCAAATAACCATGTTTCTTTCCTCCAACATCAATAAGACTTTTTATTTTCTTCGCAAAAAAACCATGTTCCTCTTCGCAAATAAATGCCTCAAGCACTCCTGGTACACTGTATTGACCTCACCTCCAATCAAAGTGCGTCCCATCTGAGTAAAGCATTCCACATGCCACTCCTTCGCTAACCATCAAACCTCTGAAACCTACACTGATATTTTGTATCTATTATTCCTTTGCAAGCTCCATCTTAAAATTTTTGAAACCTGCACCAATACCTTTCTTATGCATTGCAATCGTTGTGTGCCTTGACGACAGTGGCCACCTATACATTAAATACAAATCAGGGTTTTAGTATTGGCGGTGCTATAAAATGTGCCGGTCCTTCTAGATAATAAAATATTGGTTATACATATTGAAGTGTATATACATGATCATATTTATGTTCACTTAATTTCCATATAATCAGTAAAAACATGTTAATAAGAATGACCTGATGCAAACTAAGTTGCCTGAAATCATTGTTACCACTTGAATTATAGAGCGCTCAAAACCGGCACCCAAAGGCAGTATCAGAACACTATTTTTTCCTTGAGTTTGTCCGAAAGCGTTCAGTTTTAAAGTCTTGCTTTAATTTTTTTAACATTTGCCTCATCATTTGTACCCAAGGCTCATTCCCTTCTCGGATAGTCCTTCTCAGGTACATCATTAAGTGTCCTCCACGTGGCTGATTTTTTTTTTGGTGAAAAGTACCACCTGATTTGAAAAATATTGGTAAAAGCAACCAATAATGAAAATTCACGTCTGGCCGTAAGTAGTTCAATTATTTTGTACACAAAATATATTTTCAAATCTCCAAAAGCAAGTTAAATTTCAGAATAAAAGGCTCCGATTAAATTTACAAACCTCCAAGAGCTAAACTTTCTTGATTAAATGATCTCATCATTTAATCTACTGCTTTTAATTCTGCATTCAGTGGAAGCTGAACAATGGTAAAGTGAATAGATTAGATTAATTTTGCTTTCATCCATGTCAGCCTTGTTGCCCACCAGATTCTTGTTAACATTACCAAAAGCATGTTGTTCAATGTTAAATGTAACAAATCTAGTTCCTAATATCTACAAATGGGAACAGGTGAGACAATAAATAACAACAACAATAAAAAAATGTTAGGATATTACACAATTTAACAGTATTTCTAGAGCAAAGCAGCAGCAACCTTGCAAGTAATAATTAAAAAAGAAAATTTGCAAGCACATTAACTTGTGTCCTTCTTGGGACTTCTGGAGCTTCCATGACTTTGCACATTTGCTCACTTTATCTTCTTTGGACCTCTTGCAGTTTTACATATTTCAATGTGCACAACGAGTTTATAGTTTATAGTATATATCCCAAACTAATATAATCACATGTCTTACATTCATAAACTAATACTATAATTTTACAAAGAAACATGTCCTAACAAATATCAAGTAAATCATTAATAGAATCAAAATATCGTTCAAAACGCAATTAGTCCATCTATACAATCAAATAAATCACTGAAAATAAAAAAGACCTGCTTTGCAACAAACTCTTGATAATTATCCAGAAGCAACTGTAAAGCCTTCTTAGTAAAAATCCTATGATTTACACCACCAGGACTAAAATCAAGCTTCATCCATACATATGTACAAAATTGACCTCGAAAAAAATAACAAACCTCTTTGAAAATTTCATCAAACATATTATAAACAAAAACTACACAAATAAAAAATTAACTTAAATGTCAAATCACGAAAAAAAATCTTAAAAGAATATATAAGGCCATAATTTTAATATCATTGTCTTAAGAACTTACTTGATTTGGTTGAACTCGTATCATTTCCACGTGTTTTGATAAAAAAAATGTCTTTCACCATATTGGTACTTATAAAATTGCAAAAACATTAAAAAAATAATCAAATACAAATGAGTAACACAAACTTAAAAATAAATCCAAACCTGTATCATAAATACAAATGTTAGAAGTATGTAAAAGTAGTCCATTGTACCTGGATTAATTCATGATGAATCTTGATGTGTAAATGCTTCAACAATAAGATCTGATAAGAGAAAAATAAATCACAAATCAATCACCCATATATAAACATATATATACAAAGTATATATTAGTTCGTAAAGTCAAAGCCTAGAAAAGCAGAACATGATGAATTTCAAGTGTACAGAACCAAACAAAAGAACATAGATACTGAGAGAGAACAAAGATAGAGAAGGAGGGAGAAAAAAAGAAGAAGAAATAATTGATTGATCGTGTGTATCGCCATTCTTGAAAGATATATGAGAGAATCATTTACAATTTTGAATTTTGAAAATTGATTGGGAATGATGATATGTTACATAATGTGCTGATTCATACGTTAAGTTGCTAATTTGCTATAATCATGGAGCAGTTTGGGTGAGGTATTAATTAATGGGCTGGGATAAATATTTATGAGAAAGATCCATGGATATGTGTATAATATAAAGTTTTATATGTTAAAAAATAAATTGGGTCATGGATCATGGGTCATGGGTAAATTAGTGGGTAAATTTTATATGGGCAATAGTAGCCTTTAAGATTATATAGATTTAGATATACGGTGTGTTTGGTATTGCTGTTGCAGAAAGCAACAACAACTTTTTGCTGAAAAGCAGTTAAAAAACTGTTTGGTAAAATTTAAAAGCTGCTTTTCGGAAAAGTGCCTTTGGTCTAAAAGCTGTTGTTAGAAAAAGCAAGTCCCCCCATGCTTTTAGAAAAAGCTGCTTTTCAGCTGTTGCGGGAAGCAGATGTTGATTTTACCATCAAACCTTACCAAAAACATCATTATTTTTAATTTTTCGCATCAAAACATAAACATATCAAAAAAATTACCAAACAGTCATCTGATTTTTACAACAGCACTTTTTTCAGCAGCACTTTTTCTAACAACACAACAATTTTTGCACTTTTTCTAACAGCACAATAATTTTTAACAGCAATCCCAAACAGAGCCATAGACAGTTTTTTATGCATGTAACGGTTTTTTATGTACATAACAACTTTTTTATGCACAATTATCATCAAACGTGAATATATAAGAAGGTTATCATGATTTTGTTTGTCTAGTATGTCCATGAGCACATTTTTAAAAAGTGTAATTGATGAGTTGTAAAAATTTTATTGGTGAAGATTTTTGTGCATGCAAGGGTCCATCATTATTAATAAGTTCTTCATAAACATTTTGTGGACATCTTATCAAATACTAACTAAACAAGTAATCAATAACAATCATATTAGATTTAACCAACATACATCTCTAGCTATGACAAAAGATACATGACTTCTATATGATAATTCATCCTAAAATGTAAAAAGCTTCGATAATTTTATGCAGAATGAATGATGTTGAGGGTGTTCAATATCTCCCCATATCAAAATGTGACACTGATTGCTACACTATAAAGGTCATAGTTGCGTCTTCTATACAAGTACTTTCTTTTGGTATAGTGATAATCGCTTGATCCTAACAGGTGGTATTAGAACAAGTCACGGGTTCGATTCCCGCTATCGCACATATTTATGAGATTTATGCCTAAAATAGGCTATACAGTCATGATCTCACACGGGAACAACCATTTCTCAGGAATTTGGTAGTGCTAGCAGATGCTGGAGGATATTGTTGGGTGTCCAGCATCTCCTTAAATCGAAATGTGTCGCTGACTGTTACACTATATATTATAGTGCCTTCTTCACAAGTAGTTGGTTTTGACTAGTGATAAGCGCTCGATCCTAACAAATGAAATGAATAAAATGGAGAGTAAAATAAACATAGAGAAAGAAAGAGAAATAATTTTTAAGCTCAAATTCAAAATTTAAAAGAATCAGTACAAAAAATAAAAGTGAGTATAAGCTTCCGGTAGAAGCTTTGCTTGGTCGGACATACACTGATACAACAATGTTTATTTGGGTACATACAACAACGTGTCAGGCGATTAGGCGATGAAAATTTTGCAATTAAGTAGTAAAGTAGCTAGTGGTATTTACCTAAAATGAAATTAGATTGTAGCAAATGCTCATCAAACACTATTATATAGCTAGATAAATAGATTGTTGGAAATAGTAATTATTACAACAACATAGAGGCAGTTATATAACATATTTAACAAGCCGAGGCCAAGATAACAATTAACGAAACAAAACATTTAGGTAAACAACATGTATATCAGTAACTGTAAAAACAAAGAAAGAACAGAAAGCGTACTAGTAACCATTACTTTAACACTAAAAAGTGTTGTGCAAGACATGCCTATACTTTAACAAGACTAAGTCAAATTGACAACCCTAAGTAAGTTGTATTGTAATCTTAGTCTGCATTTGTACTTGTAACATTTAAAGTCTGTAAAAATGTAAAAGAGCAAACTAGAGTCTTTTTCTATAAACAGTGTCAAGCCTAAGAATTCTATCTAGAAGAAGATCAAGAAGATCATGCCTCAGAAGAATTATGAAGAAGCTTGGAGTTGGAATATATCTGTTTTAGGAAAAATATTCTAAGTCAAGATCTCTACAAGTCACATATTTAGTGTTATAGAGAAGTCATTCGAGAACTACAGAATGACTTATAGAGAACTCCGGAAAGCTCTTAGAGAACTCAGAGATATCGATAAGCCAAATTGAAGACATGAAGATTGGAGATATTGACAAGTCATTTATTTACTAAAGAACTCAGAGTTATCGACAAGTCAACATTCATTAGAGAACTCTGAGTTATCGATAAGTCAAATTCCACTAGAGAACTCAGAGATATCGATAAGTCAAAATTCACTAGAGAATTCTGATATATCGACAAGTCAAATTTGATATGAGAACTCTGAGATATCGACAATGAAAGAGATATGTCCTAAGTCCAGTCATGTATGAGGATTTAGGAATAACTTTTATGTAATCTGTTTTGATCTCATTGATATTAATAAAAGGCTTGTTTTGTTTTTATTGCGGGCTCTATCTATTTAAATGTTTAAATAAGATATACCACAATTTAGAGTAAAGCTTTTTATGGATTGTGATGAGATCATAATAATGAGACCTAAAAGATGATAACTCTAAACTTAAATAGTTCCTGGTCATAGGATTACTAACTGGTAATTAATAATCCGCAAAGATCGGTACATACTATGCTTGCTTCATTATGAAGGATGTCTGTTCTCATAGATATTTGTGTGGCGACACTATAGCTAGTATGTAGGTGCTTATTATAGAATAAGTTCACTGAACATGACTCACACAGCTGAACAACTGATGAAGTTCACTCACGTGTCAGCAGTTGTTCATATAGTGATAGTTGTACAAGTATCCTTAGACTTGAGGTCATCATAGTCATCTTGTGTACACTGAACTATGCTTTGGTTTAGTTCTTAGTCTCAAGGGACAATTATAAGGGCTCTACTGGGTATATGAATTTATACACGAAGATAGTGTATGATCAATAAAGGATCTACCCCTTCCAGTGAAGGAAGAGAATGTTCAATGCTGATCCACTTATACTAGTTCAGGAATCTCTGGCCAGAGTGAATGAAATTAGAAAGGAGTTTCTAATTTATATTAAATAGAACTAAGCATAGTGAATGGGAAAGCAAGTGATTAAATAAGATAGGCTTGACACAAGTTCCGCCTTGTATTTAATCGTGACATTGCAGGGTAGAAGGAATTGATTGTACGATAACTACTCACTGAATAGGTTCTTGGTATTCTAAGCAGTGAATTTGTATTATTCGGATAGTCGCGATATGCTGAGAAGTATCCCTCACGATGTAGAATAAATATGATTAATTAATTAATCATATTTAATGAATTAGAGAATTTATATAAATAATGATAAAATAGTTTTATTATTATTTATTTCTACTACCGGCTTAATATTGAATCTACAGGGTCACACCATAAAAGAGAATGATTCAATGGTGGAGGAATTAATTAATAATGGCTGATAATTATTTATTTATGAAATAAATAATTAATTGACAAATTTAATAACTGATTAAATGAGATTTAATTGATTATAAATTAATTAAGAAAATGTTCTTAATATTATTAATTAAGAATTTAATTTTTGGAAATTAAATCAAGTGAGAGAATTATTTCTAAAGAGTTTAGAAAAAGGATTAATAATTAAAAGGTGTTTTAATTATTAGTGAGAATAATAAAGGGTTAATAATAATAATATTTTATGGGAAAATTTTCAGCTGGAAATTTTGCCTATAAATATAATATTATAGACCCTATATTTGCCTCAACCAAAAAGATTTACAAAACCCTAATTCTCTCCATCTCCTCCTCCTTTATTACATCGTTTTCTTGGTGGATACCGGTGGAGTGCTTCACACTTGAGGAGCAGCTGCTAAGGATCTCCGTTCATCGTTTTTGGATCGCCATTAAAGACCTCCATCTTTCCATTAACGTAAAGCTTCTTAAGGTAAACATACTGAACTAGGAATTAAATATTATTTTTCGCATAGATCCTGCGGAGGGTTTCGGGTTTTTTAAGATTTAAATTTACGTTTTCGTTGCGTTTATGTGCTAAAAACCCTTCAGACAAGTTAAGAAGTCACTAGAGAACTCAGAGATATCGATAAGTCAAAGTGAAGATATGAAGACTAGAGATCTCGACAAGCCAAAGTCACTTATAGAGAACTGGGAGACCTCTACAAGTCAAATTAACTATAGAGTACTAAAGATCTCGATAAGCCAATATACTTATCGAGATGTCAAGTTCTCTATAGACCAAACTGGAGATCTCGAGGTAAAATCTCAAAGTACAAAATTGCAGATCAGTTCAATATCCAAGATTAACAATCAACAAACAATCCAAACAGCTGGATTGACAAGTCTACAAAAATCAGCTTGAAGGATGTGCAAGATCAATGGTGAAGATTAACTGACAAAGAAAGATCAAAGTAAACACAGGATGCTAAGATATGCTAAGCCAGAAATGGAAGATACACTTTTCCTATAATGGAAATGACAAGTGACAGTTTACTAAAGCTAATAGCATGTCTTATTGTACACTGTGTAAACCAGCAGTTAACTAAATTATAAAGTTAACACTGGTCCTTTAGTCAGTTGTAACAATTTAGATAAAAAATCTTGTAACTCTCTCAAGAAGAAGCTAAGCTCTTTATCAACAAAGAGCCTAGAAATTTTGTAGCAAAACATTCTTAATTTTAATATAAAATTAAGTGACTTTTGTAAAGATTTGTGTTCTTTATTATTGCATTTTTAACTTCTGCAGTAACACATTTCACTACAAGATTCAATTTATTTTGTTCAACCAGAAAAAGAATTCAAGAAAAGCATAAAAACAGTAAAACAAATTCACCCCCCCTTTGTGTGTTATTCATTTCCCAACAAGTGGTATCATAGCAAAATTTGAAAGTAAACAGATTCAAGATCTTGGAAGAATGAATACACAGAAAATCAGTAGCATCAAAATTCCTACATTTGACAAAGCTAACTACACACTTTGGAAAAAGAAAATGTTGTTGTTTATCAAGATGACCAATCCACTCTACATTCAGATTCTCAAAAATGGACCTTTCATTCCTATGGTTAGAGTTGAAGAATCAACTGATGGTGATATGGTCATTCCAGCTCATTATGCTCCAAAAGACCCTTTTGAGTACACTGAGCCTGAAAAGAAAAAGTTTCCCTGGATAGTGGCTTGCAGCTGATATTAATAGAGTGACTTGACAATGTAATGTACAACAACATTGTCAACTGTGACACTGCCAAACAGATCTGGGAAAAGATTGAGATACTTTGTGAGGGAACTGAGAAAGTTAGATCTAATTAAAGAAGGATGCTGATTTCACAGTATGAGGGTTTAATGCCCAAGCCAAAAGAAAGTATAAATGATGTGTTTGAAAGGTTCAACAAGTTGATAAATGACTTGCAGCTCCATGACAAATACTATGAAGCTGAAGAGGTGGACTTGAAGTTCTTGCTTACTCTCCCTGATCATTTTGGAACAGAAAATCTCAGCAATCAGGGAAGGGAGAGACTTGAGCAGAATAACACTGGAAGTTCTATATGGAATTCTTAAAACATATGAACTAGAAATGATTCAAAGAAAATTATTGAGATCTGGTCAAGGACATGTTGTAGATGGCTCAAGTGCTTTAATTGTAAATGAAAGCCAAACATCTAATGATGAGCCAAGATCTCAAACTCCAGTTGCCTCACCAAGTGAGCAAAGAACAAATGATTCACAGGAACAAGTCATTCTGGAATTAGAAGAAGATGAATTGTACACTCTTGATGAACTGGATGAGCTAGATCAGTCAATGGCCTATTCGGCTAGAAAATTCTCTAACATTAGAGTAAAGAAGCCAAGATACTTCAAGGGTAAATGACAGTCTTTCAACAAAGACAACAGCTGGAAAGGAAAAGGGAAGTACACTTCTGACAGCAAGAATGGTTACAAAACTGGATCTGTTGACAGATCTAAGATAAGGTGCTTCAATTGTGATGAACTAGGCCATTTTGCTACAGAATACAGGAAACCCAAGAAAGTAAAGAAAGAAAAAACTTATCTTGAACTAGAAGCAAAGTATGAAGCTCTTCTGAAGAAACAACAAAGAAAAACTTATATTGCAGAGGGAAAAAGTTGGGATGACTCTGAAAATGATGAAGATGAAGAATTTGGAAATTATGCACTCATGGCATTGGAGCAAGGAGAATTATCCTCATCTAAATCACAGGTACCAACTCTTACCACCATTGATTTAAATGTGAGTCAATATAAGGAAACTGCAGAGAAGATGAACACAGAAATGTTTCACATTCACACAAGCATGGTTGCTGCTAATGAAGAAATTAGCAGGCTGACAAAGATAAATGAGAAGCTTGAGAATGAAAAGCAAGAAACTGAATTATTGTTGGTGGAGCTTGAAGCTGTAAAACAAGAGAATGCTTATCTCAAAAACAAGCTCAAGTGTGCAAATGAAATTGAAGCAGTGCTAAGGGAGAAAATGGAAAAAAATGAAGTTAAGTTGAAATCCTTCAAGAATGCATCTGAGTTAATTGGACAGTATCATGAGAAAAACAAGCCATGTGCAAACATTGCTATTGGTCTTGACTATGATGCATTGAATAACAAAAAAAAATACATAGGTGACAAGGGAAAAGCAACAGAAAATGAAAATGTTCCAGCAATGCTGAAAAAGGTTACCTCACCTATGTTCAAGGCATGTGAAGTCAACTTCAGTGAAGAAGAATTGATTATTAAGCAAGAAATTGCTGATGAGGATGAAGAGAAGAAAACTGCAGAATCAACTCAAGCTTCCAATACTGAAGAGAAGCTCATGGACAAATAAAGTCTCAAGACACCTGTTAAAGAAACCAAAACTGAAGATGCAAGAAAGAAAAAGAAAAATAGAAATGGGAAAATAGGGATAAACAAAATCAACAATTTTGCTTATGTTGTAGATGTTCCAAGAAAGAAATGTGAAAAATGTGGCTATGTGAATCACCTAAATCACCTTTGTAAAAAGGCAGTTAGCAAGCCAACTGAAGGAGCCTGCAAATACAATGAAGCAAATGCAAATGATTCCTACTCCTTCTGTGACAAGTTTGACTGCATTCCTTGCAACTTGAAAGTGATGAAAAGTTGTCACAAACTGAGAGTAGACCTCAAAGAAACAAGAATTAGGTCTACAACAGAAAGGGAGAATGCTCAACAGTCAATGAACTCTATTTTATCTGAAACTACTCATTCTACTTCTGCTAAATCAGTTAACAAGAAGAAAGTACCCAACACTGCTTGGGTTGCTAAACACACTTAAAACTCATTGTGTGCAGGGCAAAGTGAAGAAAGTTATCTGGATCATAGACAGTGGATGTTCCAGGCATATGACAGGTGATAAAGCCCTGCTATCACAGTTTGAGGAGAAAGCTGGCCCTTTGGTGACCTTTGGAGACAACAATAAAGGATTCACAATGGGATATGAAAAGATTGTTTCTCAAAATGTTGTCATTGATAATTTAGCACTGGTAGCTAGTCTTGAAGTGAATCTTCTCAGTGTTAGTCGATTTGCAGACAAAGGCTTTGAAGTTTTATTCAATAAAGAAGAATGCACTTTTATCAGCAAGAAAACTGGTGAAGTTGATCTGAAAGGAGCAAGGAAAGGGAGCTTATTTGTTGCAGACTTGGACTCAACAAATAAGGATGGAATTTGTTGCTTCTACACCAAGGCATCAGAAGAATAAAATAAGTTATGGCATAAGAAATTGTCTCACTTGAATTTCAAGACAATTAACACCTTGGTCAAAAAGGAGTTAGTAAGATATATGCCTTAACTGGAGTTTGCTCAAGTTGAATTTTGTGAAGCTTGTCAGAAAGGAAAAATGAAAAGATCAAGTCACAAGACAAAAACTGTGAATTCTATAAGTGCGCCATTGTAACTTATTCATATGGACTTGTTTGGGCAAGTAAATGTCTTATCAATTTCAAGAAACAAATATGCACTTGTGATGGTGGATGATTTATCAAGATACACTTGGGTAGAGTTCATGCACTCTAAAGATGAAACTCCACACATCATAATTGAGCACATCAAGAAGATAGAAAAACAGGCTGAAGATCACAATTGTGTAAAAATATTGAGAAATGATAATGGAACAAAATTCAGAAATGGAACATTGAGTGAATTCTGCAAAAGTAAAGGCATTTTTCAAGAGTTCTCAGCTGCTAGAACACCTCAACAAAATAGAGTAGTTGAAAAAAAGAACAGAACATTAGTTGAAGCTGCTAGAACAATGCTGTAAGATGCCAAGTTGCCAACAAGTTTCTGGGAAGAGGCTGTTAACACTGCATGTTACACTCAGAACAAATATCTCATTAACAAGGCACATGGCAAATCACCTTGCTCAATCATGTCTAAAAGAAATCCCACAGTAAAGCATCTTCATGTGTTTGGAAGCAAGTGCTACATTTTGAAAGACAACTCTGAATATGTGGGAAAATTTGACTCAAAAGTTTTTGAAGCAATTTTTCCGGGATATTCATTGGAGAGAACTGCCTACAAAGTCTATGTGATAGATCAAAAGAAAATTATGGAAAAGACAGATATGACTTTTGATGATGACAAGTGTCCAGGCTTGGAATGCCTTGATGATAATGAAGCTGAAGCCCCTGTATTTGAAAACCTCAATATTGATAGTGATTCTGATGGTGAAGATGAAGTTGATGCACAACAGATATTGAATGAAGAGATTACTGAACAAGAAAATCATGAAAATGGAAGCTCATCTCAAACACCTGAATTTGATAGCACAAACTCAGGGGGAGAAAGAGAAGAATGATCTAGCAGTCATACCAATAATGAAGAGAATAATGAAGACACAAGTCAACAAACTCATACAAGGAAGTGGGATATAAATTACACTAGAGAAGCAATTATTAGTGATCCTACTGCTGGTGTGAGGACTAGAAGTGCAACTGCTAATGAGTGCCTACATGCATGCTTTCTGTCTCAGATAGAACCCAAGAAAACTGAAGAAGCTCTAATGGATCCTGATTGGATATCTGCTATGTAAGAGGAGCTTAATCAGTTTGAAAGGAACACAGTTTAGAAGTTAGTTCCTGCACCAAAGAATAGAAGCATTATTAGAATAAAATGGGTGTTCAGGAACAAGATGGATGAAAATGGTGTAGTTACTAGAAATAAAGCAAGGTTGGTTGTAAAAGGATACTCACAAGAAGAAGGAATTGATTATGATGAAACTTTTGCTCCAGTTGCAAGACTTGAAGCAATAAGGATTTTTCTAGCATTTGCTGCACATTCAAACTTTAAAGTGTATCAAATGGATGTCAAGAGTGCCTTCCTGAATGGTGAGCTAGAAGAAGAAGTTTATGTGCAACAGCCACCTGGTTTTGAAGATCCAGAATTTCCAAACTTTGTGTACAAGTTACTCAAGGCTCTATATGGACTAAAGCAGGTACCTAGAGCTTGGTATGATACACTGTCAGAATTCCTACTCAAACATGGTTTTACTAAAGGTACTACAGACAAGACTCTCTTTTACAAGAAACATGGTGTAGATATGATCCTAGTTCAGATCTATGTGGATGATATCATTTTTGGTTCTATAAATGACAAACTTTGTCAAAGATTCTCTAAGTTTATGCAGAGTGAATATGAAATGAGTATGATGGGAGAACTGAGTTACTTTCTTGGACTTCAAGTCAGTCAAAGAAGTGATGGTATCTTCATCAGCCAAACTAAGTACGCCAAGGATTTATTGAAAATTTTTGGTATGGTTGATTGTTCACCTGCATCTACACCTATGTCTACTGCAACAAAGTTGGATGAAGATAAAAAGGGCAAGAGTGTAGATATCTCAAGCTATAGAGGGATGATTGGATTATTGCTTTACTTAACTGCAAGTAGACCAGACATCATGTTTGCAACATGCCTATGTGCAAGATTTCAAGCCAATCCAAAAGAATCACATTTGATGGCTGCAAAGAGGATTTTCAGATATTTGAAGGGAACTCCAAACTTGGGATTATGGTATCCTAAGGGAACTGGTTTTGAAGCTGTTGGGTACAGAGATGCAGATTTTGCTGGATGCAGGGTTGACAGGAAGAGTACTAGTGGAAGCTGTCAATTTATTGGACTAAGACTTGTATCCTGGTATAGCAAGAAACAACAATCTGTATCAAATTCTACAGCTGAGGCTGAATACATAGCTGCAGGAAGTTGTTGTGCTCAAGTGCTTTTGACTATAAATCAACTTAATGGATTATGGCCTAGTGTTACACAAAATTCCTATCATGTGTGACAATACTAGTGCTATATCTATAGTGGCTAATCCAGTTAATCATTCTAGAACAAAGCACATTGATGTAAGGTACCATTTTATTAGAGAACATGCTACAAATGGTACCATTGAGCTCATTTTTGTTCCAACAGAAAAATAGTTAGCTGACATTTTTACTAAACCTTTGGATAAAGCAACTTTCACTAGACTTGTAGGTGAAATTGGAATGCTTAACTCTTCATCCTAAGGCAAGAACTCAGCTAATGTTTTGCAGCAAATTAATTTCTAATAAATTAATCTTTATATGATTTAATTAGAAATTAACTGAAATATGAATTATAAATATTTCAGAAATTTCTTCATATTTATTTTTCAAAATTCAAAATTCAACTTGGAATTTTTCATATTCTAAGTAAACTGCTCAGTTGTTAATTTACATTTTTAATATGTAATATTAACACAAGGCAGAATTAAAATGATCAATAGTATATAGAGAACTGAGTTCTCGATAAGTCTAACTGACTTATCGACAAGTCATTTTAAGACTTCTCGAGTGAGTTCTCGACAAGTCAATTTATTGACTTCTCGATAAGCTTAATTATGACTTATCGATAAGTCCTTGTAGAGTTCTCTAGTAATATAAATTCATAGAGTTCTCTACAATTATAATTCTAGATTTATCAACAACTCAGAACTGGAATAATTTAATTTAATAAATTATTTTGGTAATATACTTTTGGAAAATTTATTCTAATTTTATTTTGAATTTATTCAAATAAAAGTTAGAATTAATTCAGTCCATTTTTTTGGACAAACTGGGTATTTATTTGACATATTGATAAATCAATTTTTAGTTCTCTATAAGAGTAATTTAAAATGACTTCTCGATATATTTTTTATTTCTTAAAATGACTTCTCGATAGACAAATTCCAAACGTCTATTTTTGAGTTCTCGAAAAGTCATTTGCTTTTACTATAAATACCCAGACTTCTCGATACATATACATACTTACAACTTTCGAGATCTCAAGTGACCTAGCTTTTCAATCCAAAAACCGATTTCTCTCTCATTTTCACTCCTTTCTCAAAATTTTTTATTACCCATTCATTCTCAACAATCAACAATGGCACTCAATATTACAAGAGCCTCTATTCCAGAGAAAGGAACAAACTACCTCGCTTTTACTGATGCTAACCAGGCTCCTGACAGTTTCAAGGGGTTTGTGAAACTTTTGGCTGAATCTTATCTTGCAGGAGCTTTGACTGCAAACCCTGTTCTGTACCTAGATGTGCTGCATGAATTCTGGACTACATCAGTAGTGAGGACTGATATGAATGATAACTCTCTTTCTATGGTGGTGATATGTACAATTAGAGGCCAACTGATAGAGTTCAATGACCAAGATGTGAATAGAGCTTTCGAGTTGCCAACTGAGAATCTGGTGGAGGTACCAACTCCTGATGAGCTGACTGAGTTTATGGACTTCATCAATTATGGTGGAAGAATCAACCTGTCAAGCTTAAACAAGACCAATCTAAGGAAGGAGTGGTACTTTATCTTTGATTCTGAGGTAAGGGCCTTCACCTGCAGGAAAACAGGGTATGACAATATTTCAAGTGTTGTGCAAAAGCTGGTGTATTCAATTGCCCACAACAAGCACTTGAATGTTGGTCTGCTGATCCTGGAAGAACTTGCAACCAGGCTAACAATGCCCCTGTCAGCTAGAGGTAAGGAAATTTTCTTTCCTAGATTTATTATGTCCACTTTAAATCATAAAGTAGCAGACATACACTTATTGAATGGTATAAATAGCACAAAATAGGCAATTGTAAGCAAGTGTCCAAAATAATATTTGGCTCACTTACTATAAAGAATAAGGTAAATGTAAGTCTGAAAATCACTCCATTTATGTTGGAGAGGTTTAGGATTTCCCCTTATCCAATGCCTGACATGAGATCAAGCATACAATCTAGCACAACTATGATCCCTGAACCTGTGGAAGTACAAACACAGGAACACCCACAGGGATCTTCCCAAGCTGCAACCATTCTTTCAAAACCTCTAGAAGCTAGGCAACCAACCACCTCATCTTCTCAAAAGGACGATGTGAGTAAAAAAAAGAGAAAAGGGGTAACCTTAGCAGTTATATCTGAGAGTGGTGAGGATATAGCAAAAGCTGAGTCATCTTTGGTCAAGAGATCCAAAAGGAGTAAGAAAACTGAGCTGACCACTCAAGCCACCTCTGTATCCTCCCAACAGGATGCAGTTGTAAAAACACCTAGTAGTGAATTTGCACAGCCTGCACTTGAAGCAATTCAAGTGTATGGTAGGAGAAACAAGGATGGCACACACTGTGAGGACACATCTTTTGAAGCTCCCTCATCCATTCAAGGGGAGCTGCCAACACTCACAACTGAGCAACAATCTCTCATATCTAAAATTTCTTCTCTTCCAACTGCACTTGAATCTACTTCTCAAGTGCAAGAAAAATCAAGTGACTTGGTTCTAGAAACCTTGCTCACCACCCAGACACCTCATTTAGATGGTGAGAGGCTACTAGCCGGGGTAGACCTTGATGACACCATCAAAAATATGGGGGATTCATCAGTTATCACTGAAGACCCCATGGATGTCACAAATACACCTTTATGTGCAAATCAGTTTTCACAGACTGTAAGATTTGAGGGTAGTACTCCTGAGGGGGAGCTACCTAAATCCTCTCCAATTCAATTGGAGGTTCCTCATGTAGGAACAACTCCCCTCAAAACCCTAATAGAGATTGCTTTGGCAGTTGATGCTAGGAGTATAGTTGCCAATAATCCTGTTATAGGGGAGGCAAGTATAGCACATTCAGGTGACAGTATGGTGCAAGACACACGAGGGTTTGAGACTGGTGCACATGGCAGTAACCCAGTCAAATCCCCTCCAATTCAATTGGAGGTTCCCACAACTAGTGTGGCACAACAACTAGCCATAACCACAGAGCAAACTGTGAGTAAAACTGCGTCAGTCACAAGTGTTTCTGAACCTTCAACTTCACAACCTCAACAATCACACCTCATCTCTCAATGGCTCCAAGACACTGAAAATCAACCATCTACAATTGAAGATCTTAGGGTTGATCAACTTGGTGGCCTGGCTCAAATCTCACAGCAACTTCCAAATATGTTCAATCAAGATTACCAAGCTATCATGCTCTCCTACAAGGCTGATGTGGAAGAAAATCAGGCAAAGATTGTGGATGAAGCTGGTCAGGATGCTAACTGTGATGCTTAGTTGGACAAGGATTTCACAATTGAGATGGATGCCTTATTAGCAAAATTCAGAGAAGAGTACATTACTATCTTGGGAAGCAATGCAAGATCTCTCACTCCACAATAGGTTTATGATGCCATCAATGAGGTCTACAAGGCTCAAATCAAGGCTTTCCACAACTTTGGAAAAGCTCTACAAATAACATTGAATGGTCATCAGGATAAAGTAATGAAGATGGTCAGGGAAAAGATGGACCAAATAATCCCTTCACAAACTGAGATCAAAAATCAATTTAAGACCTTCTCACAATAAATGTCTAGGTATGATCTCAGTGGGGTTGATAAAAGTGTAACTGAACTCAAGGATTCTTTTGTAGCCTTGCACAATCAAGTTCAAAATCATATCACTAAAAATAACACAAGGTTGAAGTTGGATCAGATGCACACTGCAAGATACACTCCTTCACCTTTGGTCATGGATGAAATTCAGAAATTTGTGCAAGCTACTTTTGGTCAATCTACTGCTATCTCTGCTCCAAGCTCTTCCTCTTCAGACATTCAAGCACTCAAGGATCAAGTAGCTTCTTTGGAAACCTCCAATGCTTCTCTCAGCACTCAAGTTCAAGCTTTGACTTCTCTAGTCAAAAGTCAACAGACAGACATCAAGACCCTGGTGGACTTTCACAAGCACCTCCAAATGCAAAACTCTGTTGCTTTGGGAGCCATCATGGGCAAGCTCAACATTCCTCTTCCATCACTTCCAGAACAGATAAGGCCTAAAATTTCTACTCCCTTTCTCATGCCTGTCAATAAGACTAAGGGGAAATAGAGGCTAGGCTAGCACAATCCAGGTCATCTCAACAAGTCCAGGGTGCTAAAAAGAATTCAAATCAAGAAGTAGATCTTGACATGGAGAGACTTATTAGGGTTGCTGAAGGACCAAGTCTGAGCAGAGAGTTTGATGAATTGCTTAAGGCCATAAAAGCTTCTCTCAATGATAATCACTTCTCATACAAAAAGACCCTGAACAAAACAATAAATTTCTTAAGGGTGATCATGGTTAATCAAGACAATTTTTTACAGAAGAGGATTGTGGTCAATATCAATGACTCAGGGATAGACAGATGTATGCAGGTGTCCCTCAATTATCTTGTCTCAAGGAGGGGATCTGAGTTGGACATTATGATCAACAAAGTCAGAGTTATAGCTCATGAAGACACCCTGCTGCTAACTGAATTGAAGAATGCACAAGTGGCTGCTTTTCCTGAAGCTTATCTTCATCCAAGCAAGGGTATAGCATACATCTGTCCAAACACCAAACATTTCAAACATTTTTAAATCCCTAAACAATGTGTCATGGCCAACAAGAAGCTTACCATGATTCTGGAAACTGGCTTAAAATCAAAGAAGAATAAGAATAATGATGATGTAGAGATGATAAAGCTGTTGAGGAGGTACTTGAATGATGCTGAAGCCAACTTGCCCAAAACTCAAATCAAAAAGGATAATTTGGATGATGATGAGCAGAAGAAAGATGATCAAAATCCTTCTGGCTCAAATCCAAGTTAATCCACTAAACCATCTGGAAGCAAGGGTGGAGAAGAGAAGAAGGAGGATGATAAGAAGAATGAAGAGAAGAAGAAAGCAAGTGAGAGGAGAAACAAAAGAAGACATGATGGCTCAGAACCACACCAAACCCTAAAAATCCAAACATAACTAGCTCAAACCTTAGCTCAAAATTCAAAGTCAATTATTTCAAACATCATACCTTCCCAAACTCCAAAGCCTAAATTTCTTTACAAGCTTTCTTTACAAGCAAACTGCAAATTCTTTCCTAAAAATTCCAATCACCACAAGCCAAACAAGTCTCAAGAAAATCTCAACCCTACCTTTAACCAAGCCTTCACTAAAAGTCAATCTTAAATCTGTTGGAAGAAAGTCTAAGAAAGTCAAACTTACAAAGAAAGGAGAAGTCACTGAAAAGGCCATATGGAACTGTTTCAAGCAATATGACTTTCTACCTTTAAATCGGTGCATCTGAGATAAAGATCATTTTCAACAACTTGCTGAGGAAATAGTCAGAGTCTGGGTTGTGTCTCTTAGAGAAGTTAGAATTTTCCATGAATATGGGTCCTTCCCTTTTCTTGGCAGTGATTTGATGGATTCTCTTTCTTCCACAGAAATTAAGAGAATAATAAGTTTGTTAAAGGATAAGGACACTGCCACAAGGGCATGAAGATCAGTTATAGCTGAGTGGTTGATTGAAAGGGAAGAAACAAGAAAAAAGAATGAAGTTGAAGCTGAAGAGAGAAGAAAAAATTATGATGAAGAAATTGAGATGTTTATAAAAAGATCAGAAGAGCTTAAGGCAAAAGGAATGAGCATAATCTCTAAGGATGGGAATTTCTAAACATCAAAGCTAGTGGATTCTCAAGATTTATAATAGATTTGCTCGACAGTGGTTATCCCAAGATAACAAGACAAAAACTTGTAGAAGCTCTAAGTGGAACACCTATTATAGAAGAATTGGAAATTCTTGATCACTTGAAGGATGTTCTTAGGGAAGAAGCAGATACAAAAACTGTCTTTACCTGATACTTGTAACCATTGAACTTTGTAAATCTTATATTGTACAAAATTTGTAATTCTAACAAGCTTTGTGTATTAATTTTATTTTCCATCATTTTAAACTTGGGTTTAGTCTTGTTAACAGGCATCAATTTGTGTTAAGCAATCTTCTCACAAATTGGGGGAGATTGTTGTGCAAGACATGCATGTACTTTAACAAGACTAAGTCAAATTGACAACCCTAAGTAAGTTGTATTGTAATCTTAGTCTGTATTTGTACTTGTAACATTTAAAGTCTGTAAAAATGTAAAAAATCAGACTGGAGTCTTTTTCTATAAACAGTGTCAAGCCTAAGAATTCTATCTGCAAGAAGATCAAGAAAATCATGTCTCAGAAGAATTATGAAGAAGCTTGGAGTTGAATAAATCTGTTTTAGGAAAAATATTTTAATTTAAGATCTCTACAAGTCACAGATTTAGTGTTATAGAGAAGTCATTCGAGAACTACAGAATAACTTATAGAGAATTCAGGAAAGCTACTAGAGAACTTAGAGATATCGACAAGCCAAATTGAAGACATGAAGATTGGAGATATCGACAAGTCATTTCTTCACTAGAGAACTCAGAGTTATCGACAATCAACATTCATTAGAGAACTCTGAGTTATCGATAAGTCAAATTCCACTAGAGAACTCTGAAATATCGATAAGTCAAAATTCACTAGAGAACTCTGAGATATCGACAAGTCAAATTTGATTTGAGAACTCTGAGATATCGACAAGTCAAGAAGCCACTAGAGAACTCAGAGATATCGATAAGTCAAAGTGAAGATATGAAGACTAGAAATCTCGACAAGCCAAATTCTCTTATAGAGAACTGGGAGACCTCTATAAGCCAAATTAACTATAGAGTACTAGAGATCTCGATAAGCCAATATATTTATCGAGATGTCAAGTTCTCTATAGACCAAACTGGAGATCTCGAGGTAAAATCTCAAAGTACAAAATTGCAGATCAGTTCAATATCCAAGATTAATAATCAACAAACAATCCAAACAGCTGGATTGACAAGTCTATAAAAAGCATCTTGAAGGATGTGCAAGATCAATGGTGAAGATTAACTGACAAAGGAAGATCAAAGTAAACACATGATGCTAAGATATGTTAAGCCAGAAATGGAAGATACACTTTTCCTAAAATGGAAATGACAAGTGACAGTTTACTAAAGCTAATAGCATGTCTTATTGTACACTGTGTCAACCATCAGTTAACTAAATTATAAAGTTAACACTGGTCCTTTAGTCAGTTGTAACAATTTAGATTGAAAATCTTATAACTCTCTCAATAAGAAGCTAAGCTCTTTATCAACAAAGAGCCTAGAAATTTTGTAACAAAACATTCTTAATTTTAATATAAAATTAAGTGAGTTTTGAAAAAATTTGTGTTCTTTATTATTGCATGTTTAACTTTTGCAGTAACACATTTCATTACAAGATTCAATTTATTTTGTTCAACCGGAAAAAAATTCAAGAAAAGCATAAAAATAATAAAACACATTCACCCCCCCTCTGTGTGTTATTCATTTCCCAACAAAAAGAAACAGAAAGCTTAGATCGTCAACAGGTACAACAAAATAAGAAACTGATCAGCTGAGTCGCCAGACCTTATTCGAAGCCCTGACTGCTCTTGAAGATATAATTTTCCCCACCTGCTGTGTTGGGATGCTTGCAATGCCTCCTTCAGGATAAAACAACTCCGAGCTTGGTGTTCACAGCAATAACAAACTCCACTTCGACTAGCACCTCAGTCGCCGGAAAAAATCAGCAGCTCAGAATAATGTTTGGGAGAGAAGAGAAAGCAGAGAGGAGAAGAGAACGTGTATGAAACTCAACAACTTTGTCCTCTATTTATACTAGAGGCTAAGTGAAACTGACCACCCTGAATTAATTTCAGAATTAAACTGCCCATTTAATAAATAAATCAAAATTGATGGGTTTTGAATTTAAATAAAATGTAAAGTCTTATACATTTATCTCACACATTATATCAGCTTTAATGTTTTAATTTGAATATATTATCAGTTACAAGTTATAATCTAATGTCCAGGTTCAATGAATCTGACTCAGCCCACTTACAAAGTGACTAAGCCCAATTCAGAAACCGAACCGAACCCAACCCAACAGTAATAACCCAGCCCAAACTGATAAATAAATTCTAATTTAAAAATTAAATCATAAATAAATAAAATCCTCACCCAGGTCGCCTCGCGTACGCGAGATGCCGAGACATTCGCCCATCGACCCGACCCGGTTCGATGCGTGGCGGGGCGGCGACACGCGCGTGTGTTCGCGTGAAGCCCACAAGAATACCATGCATCATCACACACCTTAATAGTTGTACATTACCCATGTGTGTAATACTATATAAAGCCAACATCCCCTTTATTTATTTCCAATGTGGGACAAAACACATTCTCATTTTTCAAGCTCTTTCAAGCCACTAAGTTCAACTCTAATTCTTTATGGATTTCATTAAGAAAAATTTATAAAACTATACATGAAAGTTTAAGTTCACATATTAACGAACAACTTTCAATCATTAGATTTTGGAATTATCATCAAGAACATAATAAAACTTATGATCTAAAAATTCATTTTTCTAACATAGATGTCATAGATGAGACAGTTACGTAATAGTTTTATATAGGGTAGAGCGTGAGTCGGTTCGGCTTGGTTTTTTATTAAAACAGAACCACAACCATATATTTACAGTTTTTAAAATTAAAAACCGCAACTGGAACCGAACCATCGGATCGGTTTCAGTTTTAAACAACCCCGGTTCGGTTTTTTCGGTTCGGTTTCGGTTTCAAAACCGGAAGAAATAAATTTGGGGAAAAATATTACATGTTGAAAAGAAGAATGGATTCAATCTATTTGATTATTTTTTCAACTTTTGAACTATATGCACTGTGCTTCAGAGGTTAAATTATTTAAGACCATTTACATCTATTAAGACTGTTAGTTTATTGAAATGAAGAAATCACGTGCTAATTGTTGTGAATCCTTTTTATGTTCCTGGCTTCCATTTCTAGTACTTTCTGTCCCAGCAAATTATAAATAGTACATACAACAGAAATGTTTGTAAAATGTATTTGCTAACTCTAGATATTATACCAGTGAAGAGAAGTACTAGTACAACAAATTTAATTATAACTTGTATGCCTTATCCTTCCTCTGAAAAGGGTGACAAGGGTATTAAAACACAATTTAAAAAAGATTTATACTTGCAAATACCCTGGACTAAACTGATGCCCTGGATCATGTGCTATAGGCTTAACAAAACACTTCATATTGCTAAATGGAAATACAGTAGTGAACTGTCATACCAGACCACAGAAAGTTGAGTAAAGAGGAGTAAAATTCTTTTTTTATTTATTAATTTTATAAAATGTATAAAAATTATATATCATACACTACAAGAAAACATGGTAAAATCGACCGGACATAACCGACCGACGTCGATTTGGTCACCTTAAAACCGACCGACGTCAGTGGTCGGTTATATGCCAACTAAACGACACCGTATTGATGGCGGGGCACACATAAAATGGATCATCCCCTGGTGGTCGGTTTTACCGAAACAAAATGACACCGTTTTGCTGATGTGTCACTTTTAAAACCGACCACCTACATGTGGTCGGTTATATCCATAAATTCTGCAGGTTAAAACCGACCACATTTGGTGGTCGGTTTTGTAGAATAATAAAAAATTAATATGTATAAAAAAAAGTACCCGTTACATATAAAACGGTGTTGTTTTATTCTTCTACCTAAAACCGACCGCTAAAGGTCGGTTTTAACCTATTTTTTTTTTAATTTTTTTGTTATATCCCTCATTTCTTGATTTTGGGCAAAAAAAATAAAAAGACACAAGTGATTGAGGATTGAAGTGGAGGAGTTTTAGAAAATTGTAAGTTGTTTCCATATTTTGTAATTAATGTGTGTGTGTATTTATGTTGGTGTATGTATTAAATGTTGTTGTATGTATTTAATATTTTTATTTTTTTATATAATGTTTGTTGTGAGAATTGAAGTTTGGTAGTAGATAATTTGTAATTTAGTTTCATTTATTGTAATTATAGTGTGTGTGTGTGTTTTATGAAATACATGAATAATTATGAGATTAATGATAAATTATTTGTTAAATATATTTTTTTTTAATTTTAAAAAATATTATTGTAGATGGAAACCATTGATCGAAGTTGGATTGGTAATCAATTGCAAAGTGATAAAATTTCATTGACCCCGGAATATAGATTTGGTGTAGAAATTTTTTTAAAATTTGCTAGAGAAAATGGAATGGAAGATGGTACAATGAAGTGTTCGTGTAAACGTTGTAAAAATTTGAATTGGTTAAAGATTGATGATGTTAGATTTCATTTGCTCGCAAAAGGGATGCTTAAGGGTTACACCGTGTGGACGTCGCACGGTGAAAAAATAGGAAGAAAACGTAGTCGAACATCACATCACCGTTATTGTGTTCGGGAACCTTCGAGAGTAGAAAAGCCGGTAGATTTGAATGCGATGTTACATGATTTAGCCGGTGAAAATTATCAATTTTATGAAACTACAGATACGGGAACTATGAATGTAGAAGAAGCTCCAAATGATAGTGCTAAAAAATTATACGAGGTTATTGTTGAAAATGGAGCACCTATTTATCCCGGCAATACAAAGTACACAAGATTATGCTTTACCACCAAATTATTGGAATTCAAAAATAACTCGCATTGTAGTAATAAAGCTTTTGATAGTTTGCTTAAACTTCTTACGGATGTGTTACCAAAAAAACATACATTACCCGAAAGTTATTATGCAATGAAAAAAATTATGAAGGATTTGAGGGTTGAATATGAAAAAATTGATTTATGTGAGAATGATTGTATGTTATTTTATGGAGATGACAAGGATAAAGTTGTGTGTGATATATGTGGTGAAGATCGTTATCGGGATGTTTCTAGGAAAGATGGTAAAAAAATAGCAAAAAAAATCTTAAGACACTTTCCTTTGATCCCTCGATTACAACGCTTATATATGTCGGTACATACATCCGATCACATGAGATGGTACAAAAATAGAGATGTGAAAGATGGAGAAATAAGTCATCCCGCAGATGGAGAAGAGTGGAAAAATTTTGACCGTCGGTATCCTTCATTTGCTCAAGGGATTAGTAACATAAGGCTCGGTATTGCGACCGATGGTTTCAACCCTTTTGACCCTACCGGTAAAAAAATATATAGTGTGTGGCTCGTGGTGATAGTTGTCTACAATCTTCCACCATCGATGTGTATGAAAAAGCCTTATATGTTCATGACCGATATAGTTCCGGGTCTAAATAGTATTGAAAAAGATATTAACGTTTGTCTAAGGCCTCTCATCGATGAATTGAAGATATTGTGGAATACCGGGGTGAAGACATACGACCAATCTTTGAAGCAAAATTTTACAATGAGAGCGGCTATTATGTGGACAATTAGTGAGTATCACGCTATGAGTATGATAAGTGGGTGGTCGAGCAAAGGAAAGATGGGATGTCAAGCGTGTCTTGGAAGCGTGTAAGGGTTTCAATTAAAATATTATGGAAAATGTAGTTTCTATGGCACGAACCGAATATTCCTTGAATCAAATAATCCACCCCGTCAAAAAAGTAATTTGTTTGATAACGAAGAAAGAATATTGATTCGATGAAACACTTGGTTGTACATTTAGCCCAAGAAATTAGACTTGCTGGACCTGCTTATTGGCATTGGATGTATCCGATAGAGCGTTTGTTGGGCAAATTAAAACAAAACGTCGGTAATAAATCAAGGGTTGAGGGGTCAATTTCCGAACGATATATGGAGGAGGAGATTCTTAATATTTGTTCCTTTTATTTTGCCTCTGACACGATCCATAATAAGGTACGTCGTAACGAGGTTTTGTTTGATGTGCAAAATTCCGAGAATTTAGAAGTGTTCAAATATCCAATTCAATCTCTTGGAAAGGAAGGAACTCGATACATGAGTGATGATGAACGAGAGTTAGCGGAAGAATATGTTCTTTTAAACTCTCCTGAAGTGCAACCTTATCTAAGGTACCAAAATCTTACTTTAAAAAATATGCGTAATAATTTTTGTTAATGACACATGCATGATTTTTGTTTATATTTTAGGAAGTATCAAGACCGTATTATGCGACAACGCCCGGAAACAACACCTCAAGATTTAGATCGTATTGTCAAAAGTCGATTTAAAACTTGGTTTAAACAAAAGGTATTTATCTATTTTTAATTTGCATGATTTGTTTTTTTTTAAATTCTTATAATTACATGATTTGTCAGTTCTTTCTTTTCTCTATTCTCTCTATTCTCTTTATTCTCTCTCTCAAATATACACTAAAATCATCCCCCAAACTCAAATCAATGGCGTTTAATCCACGAAATACCCGCAAATCATCTCTCTTTGCCTCCGGTTTCACTCTCGATGTAAGATTTTCACTCGATTATGTACTTTTTTTTACTCGATATATAAGTGTGTATATGTATGTATTTTACGTGTGTGTATATATGATTCGAAGTTAGTAATTTGTTTTTTGTGTTTGTTAATGTATGATTCTCACTTAAATGGAATTTTTTCACTTCCAATTGAAGTTCATATGATTTTTCAGTTTTCATGTAAAATTTTGCATGTAAAAGATTCGTCGGTTTTGTCAATTTGTTGAATATATGTATAAGTATAAATTTTAGGTTTTTTGTCGGTTTGTTTACGTTTAAGTAGAAGTATAAATGTATTTTTAGGGTTAATTTGTAGGGGTTTGCTCTTGTAAACATGATCCGTACTCGAAAATAGATAAATATTGCACTTTATATGTGAGTTTGGAACTTTAATTTGTTGTATATATAGATTAAGTTGATTTAATGGTTTAATTTACGTAATTAAACAATTCTCTAATTAGTTGTGTTTATTTTTATCGTTAATTTGTGAAATGGATACGTTTATATGCATTTTATGTGATTTTAAATGCTTTTTTATGTGATTTTAAAATCATTTTCATGTAATTTGATTTACTAGCATATGTTTTATATGTAATGTGATTTAATATGCATTTTATGTGATTTTATATGCATTTTTTATGTGATTTTAAATTTATCGTTAATATGTGAATTTATATGTATTTCTAAGTGATTTTAAATGCATTTTTATGTAATGTGATTTACTAATGCAAGTCGTTTCATCGATTTGTTTATTTTCATATTGGCTAATATATTTTTATTGTTTATTTTAGGTTCTTTTTGCTTGGATGTTGACATTGGTTATGATAAATCTTGTGGTGTTGGCGATGGCGAGAAAAGGGATGGGGAAAGATAAGGAGCCGAAAAAAGATAAGGGGAAGGCAAAGGCCAAGGGAAAGGCCAAAGTCGCGAGTAAGAAGGCCAAGGGCAAGGGTGCAAAGGGAAAAGGAGAGAATTTGCATTTGCGGGATGAGCCGACGGATTCGGATTCGAACCCGAATGATCCGACTCGGCACATGACAAATGCGGAGGAGCGAGAATGGCGAGGAAGGTGACCTCGATCACATTCGAGTGGCATATATGGAGAGAAACCGCCTTGAAACCATATCGCATTGATATCTCCGATGGACAGTAAGTTAAAAAGTTTTTAAATTGCACTATTCCTATATGTTTATATTTTTGGTTCATTGTTCAATATTGTTATGTGAATTGTTAATGTTTATTATTTTCTTTTGTTTAAATATAGTATTGAAGATGATACGGCTAAGAAAATGCTTTTGGCTATGATTCGGGAGAAGTGGCCTTTTGGGCGTTACACTTATACCGATATCGAAGAACGTCACCCGGGTTGGTTGAATGCAAGAGTTGAGGAGTTTCAAGTAAGTTAAAATTCATTTTTTTTGTAATTGTCATTTATTTCTTGATTTTATGATGCATTTATCTTTGTTTTCTTTTTTTGCAATTTTAGAAATATTATAGGCATCTTAAGGGGCAAAGCCGTTCAAAGGCCCGAAAAATTGTGGAAGATCATATTAAAGTGACGATAAAAAGGACTTTGAATGAGCTTAAGAAGAGGGTGGAGCGAAAAGCAAGGGAGTAGGGCGTGAGCATGTTGTCTTTGAAGCCGCCTTATAGGTCCGTTCCTTTTTGGAAGGACCTTTTGGAGTATTGAGAGAAGAACATAGGACACTTGCACCGGTCATCGGTTGGATCCGCCAACCGACAACAAGTTGAATGATTGCATAGTGCCGATGCAAGGTCATTCAATAAATTTCGGGAGGTAATATTATTATATTCCATCACACATACATACATACACGTTCACCATATTTAATATAATCAACTAATTATTAGAACGTGCTAATATTAGTTGTTTAATATTTTGAAAGGTTTTGACGAACAAAAACAAGAAAAAGCCGACGAGACTCGAGGTGTGGGATAAATATCATAGGAAAGTTGGATCCAAACCGGAAAATCCCGTTTACATTACACCGGCCGCCATGCGTATTGTGGTAATTTTTATGTGATTTTATGACCATTTTATGTGATTTTAAATGCATCTTTAATAAGTGAATTTTTATGTATTTTTATATGATTTTAAATGCATTTTTATGTGATTTTATGACCATTAAATGTGATTTTAAATGCATCTTTAATAAGTGAATTTATATGTATTTTTATGTGATTTTAAATGCATTTTATGTGATTTTATATGCATTTTTATGTGATTTTAAATGCATCTTTAATATGTGATTTTATATGTATTTATGTGTTTTTAAATGTATTTTTAAATGTGATTTTATATGCATTTTTATGTGATTTTAAATGCATCTTTAATAAGTGAATTTATATGTATTTTTATGTGATTTTAAATATATTTTTATGTGATTTTATATGCATTTTTATGTGATTTTAAATGCATCGTTAATATGTATTTATGTGATTTTAAATGCATTTTTATATGTGATTTTATATGCATTTTTATGTGATTTTAAATGCATCGTTAATATGTGATTTTATATGTATTTATGTGATTTCAAATGCATTTTTATATGTGATTTTATATGCATTTTTATTTGATTTTAAATGCATCGTTAATTATTTTAAATGAATTTGTAGGAACGATATGCCGCCATTCTCGAGCGCATGCCCGTGGAGGTTACACAAACGGGTGATCGGGATGAGCCGTGGGATTGGTGGATGGAAGCCTTGGAGGTCCCCCAAGGTACAAGGCCGAAAAAGAATTATGTGGTGGGGTTCCCCAATGCTCGGGCCACCGATCTCTTGCCTACACTTGCTACCCGGTACCGAGATTCCACACGGAATGAAGCCGGCTCATCCTCATCCGCTCCGAGACAACGTGAAGCCATTCCCGACAATGTATATCTTACCATCGTGAGGAATATGCTTACGGAGATCCGTGCTAATCCAAATCGGTTTGCTCGCCAACTTTTCGATGCGGAGATAGCTACATTCGCACGTACCGCTCTCGAGGCCTCGAATCCATCCTCCGATCCTAGCCAAAGGTTGTAATGGAATAACCTTATCGGTGGCGAGATCGTGCATATCGTGGGCTCCTTGATTGAAGATATCGTCCAAAAGACGGAAGCTCGTGTTGCGGAGGTATAATTTTTGACCTTCTTGTTTATTTATTTGTTTCATTCACATGTAAATTTTGTTTCTTCTTTTTAACTAGTTTAATTAAACTTGTGTATCTAGGAAAACAATCGGCGTGCTATGGAAGTCGATAAGGATTACACGTCCGATGATGAGACCTCCGATGACGAGGACTTTGATGATGGCAGCGGTGATGGAGGTGGATCGTCCGATGTTGATTTGTCGGATTAGTTTACATTGATCGGTTTTTAAGACTATTGTAATTTGATGGTTATGGGATGTAATATAATATGTTGTGATGGTTTGATACTTTGTCGATTATTTAGGATTGATTATAATGATGTAATGATACGGTATAATCCTTCGGTTATCGAAGTTTGTGAATGTTTGCGTTGGATTTAATTACTATGGTTTAATTGTGAAATTTACTAGTTTTTGCGAATGATTTTGAGTAGTATAGTTTAATGATTATCAATGTTTTTTGGTTGTTTGGTTGTGATTGGTTTGTGTATTGATTTGGTTTGGTATACAGGGACTGCAGAAAAACCTGCAATTTTTTTTAAAATTAGACCTTAAAACCAACCGAAAATAGGCATAACCGACCACTTTTGACCATTACAAAACCCAGGAAACCGACCGTCAAGGGACATAACCGACCACCTTCTTCATAAAACCGACCGTCTCCTTTAGAGGGTGGTCGGTTTTAGGGCGGTCGATTATGACATTTAAGTTAGCTTCTGAAATAAAACCGACCGATGTGCACACTTTGACCACGGTCGGTTATGAGTTCCAGTCAACTTTTTAAAAATAGACATAACCGACCACCTACGGTCGATTATGGTCGGTTATGACTCAGTGACGTGGCAACACGTGTGCACACGTGTACACAGTGACCCCACATTTGAATAAAATGCCCAGGCACTTAACCGACCACTATGTTGGTCGGTTATGAGGGTTAAACCCGACCAAAAGTCATAACCGACCAGGCTAAAACCGACCATGACTTGTGGTCGGTTATGACTATTTTAACCGACCGTTTTGCCTCTTAACCGACCATTTTTGACGGTCGGTTTTGTCCTGTTTTCTTGTAGTGATATATATATTATTATTTTTTATAATAATTACCGATTCGCTTCGGTTTTTTCCGGTTTGGTTGGAACCTATAACCGGAACCGAACCATCTAAAACGGTACGGTTTTTTATTTTTCGATTTCGGATTCAGATCGGTGTTATTCGGTTCGAATTTGACCGGTTTTTGTCGGTTTCGGTTCTAATTCGGTTTTCTGCTCACCCCTAATTTTATAACTCTAATCGGAGCGATGAATGACTAATGACACTACTGAGAGTAGAAGAAAATAAAAGAGCACTGCCTCAATCTCTTAGCACAACACTTCATTGTTAATCCAGTCACACTTCATTGTTAATCTGGTTATAATGTAGGTTACTAAGGTAAACTAATTTTTTTAATATTAGTAATCCTTTTTAATTTATCATTTGTATTTGAAGCGATTTATAATCAAAATCAAACAGATAAAAAATCGATCCCAATTTTTTAAACCAGAAATGAATCGATAATTTTGATTGCAGTTTCGATTTTAAATTATAAAAACCAAGGAGCTGCGATTTGGATTTTCTCAAAAACCGTCCAGATCGATCTGTGCTCTCCCCTCGTGAACATTGGTAGTGGATCCAACTTGTGTGTGGGAGTACCATGTACTTAAGTATGTTACTGAGTCGGTGAGTATGTTACCATTCGGTGGTCCAAATTTTTTTCTTTTATCATTTACTAGACTTTTTAACTTTTTTGATAATTAAGTGCAAAAAACTAGTATTTCAATCATTTAATCTCCAACTTATAATCATATAACTATAAAAAAAATTAAATATAATTCAAATTATGAAATATTTACTTGTATTATAGGGCCTTAACTTTTTTTAGTGAGAATAGTTTATAAAATATACATATATATTTATATCTTCAAATTTTATATAAAAAAAACCCATAATTCTCTGGGACACGTGTATTGGGACAATAAGCTGTGTTGTATAATGACCTAAAAGTTTACGGCTTGTTGGCCCCACAAATTTTCACATGTTTTGCTGCCACATATTATTTGGATTATAAGTGGTTGTGTCTATTAACTACTACTTTATCAGGGTGGAATGGTTTTGCTAGGTGATATCTCAAACGGTTTTAAGAATTTTGAAGATTAACGTCTCTGCATATTATGTAGAAGCATGAATCTGGTTTGTAATTTTAAAAGAAGTAAATAAAAATGTAAGCAAAAGTGTAGATTTGAATGGGTCACTTTATTTTTAAAAAGGAACGATATTTAATGGGTCAAGAGTAAAAGAGCAAAATCAAAGTAGCACAAGCTTGGTAAATAAATGGGTAGATTGATTCCTGAGTTTATTAACCATGTTTCTTAACAGAGGCTTGCAACTTTAAGTAAATTATTTTCTTCTATTTTAAGGCATGCATCATTCATGCATGCACAATTTGGTAATTGTTAATATATGGTTTCAAAATCTTTGGTTTGGTGTGAATTTATGCGTTATGCATGTATTTTATGGATGTAAAAGAGATCAATCAAGTACTTGACGTAATCAATTATGCAACAGTGCCCAGAATCTATTATGCAATAGTGGGCACGCTTGTTTCTCTTTTTTTATAAATATAGCTGTAAAGATATAGTATCATCTAAAACTAACTGCATTCCTATGTATGCCTCAGTTGTGTTTGCTGGTGCATGGTTGAATGTCATTGTGCTATTTCTTAATGTAAATAGTGCAGAGTTTTCTACTTGAAGTTATGCAGTCCCTGAAATGGTAAAGTTCAACCCCTACCTAACATCTTTATTTTAGATCACATCAAGTTGAATGCTTCAGGATTCAGGAAGTGGGTTATATTGGATTTTGCAGGGTTATATTACAATAGCATTTACACACTTAAACTAGCAGCTGTTATCAAGAAACTCGAACTCATGGCTACCAATGGTGCCGAGAAGAGGAAGAGAGCAATGGAAGATGATGTTGAATTTGAACCAACGGAGTCATAAAAGAAAAGAAACACGATAATTTCCATGGAGCCCGCGTACAAATCATTTGTTCTCAAAGATCCTTTCCGGCTTTGCGTCGAAGATGTGGAAATCTACTTGAACGATTTTCCTTTTTATCAAACCAAAATTTTGAAGGTTTTTCACAGGAAGGTGATTGACTACCGAAATGTTGATGAGCGATTTTGTTTGGAGCTGCTTGAAACTATCCTTCTTGCCAGAAAGGATGAGGATCCTAAACTAGACGAAGGAAGAAGACTTGAGCTGTTTCCGAGTAGAAGATTCAAGATGTCATGTTATGGTACGATTCACTACAAGAAAAACGGTTTTTTTCCTACCAAGCAAATCAAACCAGAAAAATTTGGTAGGAATTGCTCTACCATTTCCTACCAACCCGTAAACTGGTAAGAATTGCTCTAGGTGGGGCCTAGATTTTGTACACGCAAGCACCAAAACCTACCAATATTGGTGGGAAAACTCAAAACCTACCAATTTTGGTAGGTTTTGACCAAAATTTGATACCGAAATGGTTCCACCAACCACGTCATCAGCCCTCACTTATTTTATTGATTAAACTTTTTTTATGAAAAAGAAATAATATCATCAATCTGAGACCATTTCCTACAAAGAAGAAAATAGAAAACTCACAAAGAATGTAGACAAATTATTCAACAACGATAATGAAGAAATTACAAAAAATGAAGGCAAATGATTCAATAATGATGAGAACTTGAAGATGATTAGTCTTAACTTTTGAAATATCTATTAATTGTTGTAATGAATTATTATTTCTAATATGCAATTACCACGTATATGTAATTTTTTTAATGTTATAATGGTGATACGTCCGGATTGTGATTTATGATGAATTTTTCAAATTTTGGTTATTGTTGTATGCTTATGATTTAGATATTAATTTATGTACAACTTGTTCTACATTGTTATCAATGAAATAAATTTTTTTATAAAAAAACTGTCCAACATTTCCCACCACATTCAAGCCATTTCCTACCACATTCAAGGTATTTTCTACCACATTCAAGCTAAACAGTGGTAGGAAATGGTCGGTAGGAAATGCTGATATTCATGTCTTCTGACATAAAACCTACCATTCATCAATCAAAACCTACCAGTTATGGTAGGAAATACTCACTCAAAACCTACCAATTTTGGTAGGAAAAAGGTCTTTTTTGTGTCAATTGCCACGTGGCAGGACACGTGGATGGGTCCCACATGCCAACTCATCAATCTGACCCCAATTTGTCTGACGTGGCAGCTGACATGGCAGGTGACGTGGCCGCCCATGTGGCATGCCACATGGGCTGCCACATGGGTGGCCACTTGGCAAGTGGGACCATTTGAGATACAAGCACAAATTCCTACCACAAAGCAATTCCGACTGGAGCAAATCCCACCAAGCCTTTTGGTAGGAATTGCCCCCTTTTCATACCAGAAATAGCCCATTTTCTACCAAAACGCTGGTAGGAAATGGCCGTTTTTCTTGTAGTGATTGAGTTCCAGGTGATGGGGTCTCGAAACTCGGTGAAGTGGATGACGGTTCAAGAAGTTAAGTTTTTCAGGTCAAATGTTATCAGAAAGATCATCGATTTCATTGAAGAAGATGCTAGATCAGATCTTGAAAATGCCACTATAAGAGAACTAAAGCGGTATCATCACTTAATGAAGAAGGCAGGAAGCATGGACAACTGAAGGAGGCACTTGCATGATGTGGTTTATGAGGATGAAGTCGATAATGTGGTTTGGGGTTCGAGAAATTGCGGTGAGTCTTGAGTTCTTCGTTAAGTTTTATCGCAGTTTATGTCTCAGTCTGGAGCATCTGTTTAGCTTCTTAGATTTGTGTTTTTGTTTCTGCTAGCTGTCTAGCCAGTTATTTTCTAGTTTAGTCTTTAGTGTCTGTTTCGTTGATTCTGGTGCAGCCCCTGATCTAGGTTTGGTTATGTTGTTCTGCTGCATTCTTGTTCATAGCCACTCTACTATAATTGAGGGGCTTGTTTTAATTTTAATGAATGGTCTTTTAAGAGAAAAAAAAAGATTAGTATTAGGCACTCAGGATGAGTTTAGCTATTATGTTATTAGAACACACTAGTACAAACTGAACTTTTAGCGTCGGTCAAATAACCCCTAAAGCGTCGGTTAAGTGGCGTAGCAAATGTGGGAGACACTATAGGTATAGGCCTTTAGCGTCGGTTAAGTAGGCGACGCTAAAGTCTTGGCATTAGCGTTGGTTATTCAAGCAGCCGACGCTAAAGGCTGCCCAACAGCGTCGGTTATTTAAAATACCGACGCTATAGGCCTGCCAATAATAGCGTCAGTTGTCTGAAACGCCGACGCTATAGGCCTGCCCAACAGCGTCGGTTGCCTGAAACGCCGACGCTATAGCCTTACTCAGTAGCGTCGGCTGTCTAAAATGCCAACGCTACTGTCCTGCCCAATAGCGACGGGTATCTAAATAACCGATGCCTAAAGTAATTTTTTTGAAAAAAAAAACATTTTTGTTTTTTTTAAGCATTTGACAATTTTCTTGTAAGAATTTGACAAGAATATACTTAAATTGCATTAAAAAAAATTGAACCATCAATTCGATCTTAATAATAAAAAAATATTACACAATAATTTATTACATCAAAATAAATGTCTCAGCAAGAGACCTTCATTTACAATATATTCATTAAAAGCGAAAGAGCAGAAAAGACAATCAAAGCTTAATGACTTCTCTCATCTTGTATCTCAAGAGTTAAGTTCACACAACACCAACTCCACATATTTTAGGACCTTCGATAGAAGAAATTTGTCGATAAAGTGTGCCTGCAACCCCAAACAAGGAGATAAGAGAATGATAATCACAAGTTAAAGAACAATTTCCAAATGCATATAATATCCTGCAACTAGCATAGCCTCCTGCCACATCAAACATATGTTGTTGAGTAAACAGAAAATTTAAGGCTCACCTGCTAATGAACAAATACATTCCAGAGCAATGAAAGTGTGTGCTCCTTGTCACCATTAAAAATGTCTCCAATTACTACAGTACCGTCGTCATCATATAATGCAATACCAACTTGCTTTTAATGTTAAAACGCAACACCACAGTGGGTTAAATTCTTTTTACGAGTGTCTGATGGAAACACCAGTTTCGGCATTAAACAAAAAGCATAACAGAGCAATGCTTATGTCAGCGAAAAATCAATGATAGTTTATTAATCAGTTCAGCTAGGACTGAAATTTCATGATTTATAGGAACACTGCTTTGTCAGAAAATAAGAAAATAGTATGGAAATCATATAGATTACAGCGGCAAATACAACGGTATGGTCTTTCAGTTACCAAATTTGTAGGATATAATTTATAGAAAGACAATAATCATTTCCGGTTTTCTGATTTTATAAGGTCTTATTTAACTCCATAGTAACCTCTTGACCATGAAATAATCACATATTATAGGGCACACAAACAACACAGTTGTCCGTTATATATTTCTTCAAGAAACTAGAGATAAATTTATTTTTTTAGGAAAGTCCAATTGAAAGATACATAAAACAGGATTGCATATATTATCACGAATATTAAACAAACAAATATGCTGGTGAAAGTACAAGGTTCAGAATCACCTGCTGCTCAAACAAGGGAT